>NC_140263.1:6496618-6591187 GCF_949987555.1 Borostomias antarcticus | reverse complement strand
TAGACAGACAGACAGTGTAGCTAGGCCTATAGATAGACAGACAGACAGACAGACAGACAGACAGACAGTGTAGCTAAGCCTATGTAGAAAGTCATTGTCTTTGACTAATGTGCAATAGGAAGCTGTATCCAGGATTGTTGGAACTGAGCATCATTACCTGCATCTTTTCAAGAGAAAAATCAGTCTGCCTTCTTCACATGTCCTTCTATCCCCCCCCCTCTCTCTCCCTCCCTCTCTCTTCCTCCCCACCTCTCTCCCTTCCTCCTTCCCTCCCTCTCCACCTCCCTCCCTCCTTCCCTCTCCACCTCCCTCCATCCCTCCCTCTCTCTCCCTCCTTCCCTCCCTCCCTCCCTCCCTCCCTCCCTCTCCACCCCCTTCCTCCTTCCCTCCCTCCCTCCCTCCCTCCCTCCCTCCCTCCCTCCCTCCCTCCCTCCCTCCCTCCCTCCCTCCCTCCCTCCCTCCCTCCAGGATATTGAGGAGTGTGTGTGTCTACTGGAGAAGGAGTCTGTGGCTCTCAGCCCTCAGCTGGGTCTCCTCCGGGTCCTGCCCCTCCACGCCGGCCTGGGAGGGGCCACCCAGCGCGTGTACGAGCCCGAGCCCGAGGCCTCTCTGCTGGGGGAGACGGACAGCTCCGAGGGCCCCGAGGGGCCGGGCGTCAAACGCAGGGTGGTCCTCACAGACACCTTGGGAGAGGCGTCCTTCTCCCTGCCTGGGGTACGCTACGTCATCGACACGGGGCTCCAGCTCAACACGGTGAGTTCAGACACGGCCTCCAGCTCAACACGGTGAGTTCAGACACGGGGCTCCAGCTCAACACGGTGAGTTCAGACACGCGGCTCCAGCTCAACACGGTGAGTTCAGACACGCGGCTCCAGCTCAACACGGTGAGTTCAGACACGCGGCTCCAGCTCAACACGGTGAGTTCAGACACGCGGCTCCAGCTCAACACGGTGAGTTCAGACACGCGGCTCCAGCTCAACACGGTGAGTTCAGACACGGGGCTGCAGCTCAACACGGTGAGTTCAGACGTCATGGACGTGAGGCTGCGGAGGTGTTTACTAGTGGTGTTTGACGGTGAGAGCAGGGCTAACATGGCTTCCTTAACTCATAACTTCCTCATCCGTCTCACTACTCTAGATAAGAGGAAGAAGATCTTTATTTTGTGGAATATTCTTTACCAGTTATATTTTTGACACCAGTGCAGATGAGGGAAGGAATGACGAGGAAAGGAATCTTCTTTAGACTATTAAGACATGTCCTGTGAAAACCGCTGATCGCCACCTGCTCTCCTTGCAGGTTTACAATCCACAAATCAGAGCGGACTCCCAGGTCCTGCAGCCAATCAGCAGGCACCAGGCAGACATGCGCACGCAGAGGGTCAACAGTCATCTACCTGGTAGGCTGGTCCGGGCGGGTCACAGTAGGACACAGGATGGACTAGCTGCTCCCTTTCTCAGGGGACTCTCCTAAACCAGTCCTCCCCCATACATCTCTCCCTCTCTCTCTCCCTCTCTCTCTCTCTCCCTCCCTCCCTCTCCCTCTCACTCCCTCTCTCTCTCTCTCTCTCACTCCCTCTCTCCCTCTCCCTCTCTCTCTCTCTCTCTCTCTCCCTCCCTCCCTCCCTCCCCCCTCTCCCCCCCCCCAGGCCTGTGTCTGCGTCTCTACCCCCAGGCCCTGTATGAGGAGGGCATGGCGGAGGCCAGGAGCCCGGGCGTGGTGGACGAGGACCTCAGTCACCTGGTGCTGCTGCTCAAGAGGCTGGACATCGCAGACATGGGCCAGTGCAAGTTCCTGGACAGGCCAGGTAGGGACAGGCGTGTCCTGAGTTGGACAGGCCAGGTAGGGACATGCATGGGAATGCAGCCCTGGTCTTCTGTCCTTCCTCTAACCCCCCCCCCCAGCCCCCGAGGCGCTGATGCAGCCCTGGTCTTGTCCCCCCCCAGCCCCCGAGGCGCTGATGCAGCCCTGGTCTTGTCCCCCCCCAGCCCCCGAGGCGCTGATGCAGGCCTGGTCTTGTGTCCCCCCCCCAGCCCCCGAGGCGCTGATGCTGCCCTGGTCTTGTCCCCCCCCCCCCCCCCCAGCCCCCGAGGCGCTGATGCAGCCCTGGTCTTGTCCCCCCCCAGCCCCCGAGGCGCTGATGCAGCCCTGGTCTTGTCCCCCCCCAGCCCCCGAGGCGCTGATGCAGGCCTGGTCTTGTGTCCCCCCCCCAGCCCCCGAGGCGCTGATGCAGGCGCTGGAGGACCTGGACTACCTGGCAGCGCTGGACGATGACGGGAACCTCTCTGAAGTGGGCATCATCATGTCAGAGCTGCCCCTGGAGCCCCCGCTGGCCAAGGCCCTCATCGCCGCCTGCGAGTACGACTGCGTCAGCGAGCTGCTCACCATCGCCGCCATGCTCACCGGTAAACACACACACACTCACACACTCACACACTCACACACACACTCGCACACACACACACACACTAACACTCACACACTAACACTCACACACTAACACACACACAAACACACTAACACTCACACACTCACACACTAACACTCACACACTAACACTCACACACTAACACTCACACACAAACACACACACACACACAAACACTCACACACACACACACACGTTCAAACACCTACCTACCTACACAGAAACACAGACACCATCGCTGTCAAACACACACACACACACACACACAAGCTGCGCCCCCAGGCTGTGGTAGTGGTGCTGAGCGGGGGCGGGGCCTGTGTTCCAGCTCCGCCCTGCTTCCTGACGCCTCCAGCCAACAGGGAGGAGGCTGCAGCGACTCACCGACGCCCCCTGCTGCACAGAGAGGGAGACCACTTCACCCTCATCAACGTCTACAACGCCTACATCCAGCGTGAGTCCCCAGGAACACACACACTCCCCCAGGAACACACACACTCCCCCAGGAACACACACACTCCCCCAGGAACACACACTCCCCCAGGAACACACACACACTCCTCCAGGAACACACACACACTCCTCCAGGAACACACACACTCCCCCAGGAACACACACACTCCCCCAGGAACACACACACTCCCCCAGGAACACACACACTCCCCCAGGAACACACACACACACCTCCATCTGTCTGGACAGATAGCTTCTTTGTTGCACTTCCTTTGAAAGTGACCATCCTCTGTATATCCAACATTGATTTGACAGATAATGAGGATGAGACGTGGTGCACGACCAACTTCCTGAACCCAGCTGCGTTACGATTGGCTGTGGCGATTAGGGCGGAGCTCCTGGAGGTGATGCAGCGGATAGAGTTGCCTGTCTCACCGCCGGCCTTCGGTTGCCAAGACAACTGCACGAACATCAAGCGTGCGCTCATCTCAGGGTTCTTCCTCAAGGTGCCGACCTCCCTCTCTCTCAACTACTTCTCTCTGATCTCTTGATCGGGCCAATCAGGGACTGTGTTCTGACTGCTGTTCCGCCCCCCAGTAGAATGTAGCCTCCTGATTGGTTCCCGTTGTTGATGCGTGAAAATGAAATACAGGTCGTTGGCAAAACAGTCTCCCGAAGCAACGAGCATTAATGTTAACGTTAGTAGAATAAATATAACCAGAAGTGCAGTATTGCAGAAATAGACTTAATAACAACAATTCAATAAGAACAAGAGTAGAGTAGAGTAGAGTAGAGTAGAGTAGAGTAGAGTAGAGGCAGAGTAGAGTAGAGTAGAGTAGAGTAGAGTACGCACTAGTGGAGGTTCTCTGAGGAAAAGATGTTTTCGCCGTTCTACCGACTCTATTTGGCAAAAGTTTCTGATTGGCTGAAGGGGTTAGTCTGGCGCATACAGACTGATCTGCGCAGAGAAACAAAGTGAGCTCACTAAATCAGGATGGTCTCACCAGGCTAACAACAACTGCCTTCATTCTCCTGTGATGTGTAATGTGATGTTTAAACCTCCTACTCCTCAACTCCTCCTCCATGTCGTCACCTGCCCATCTCTCCCAGGTGGCTCATGACGTCGACGGCTCTGGTAACTACCTCCTGCTGACTCACCGCCACGTGGCCCACCTCCACCCCTCCTCCTCCTACCTGCTGCGCCGGCCCCAACCCAACCCCCCCCCCTGGGTCCTCTACCACGACTTCACCATCTCCCACGACAACTGCATCCGGATCGCCTCCGAGGTCCACCCTCAGATGTGAGTGACTGGTGCAGCGCCCTCCGCCTTTGTGAATTGAATTTTGTTGAACTTTTCAGAAAAGCGCTGTGTGATGTCAAGCGCCTTTGTGACAGCTGATCAATCGGATGTGGTTATATTATAGCACCACAAACTGAGCTATTAGCCCTGTGCTTGTACAGGAGCTCTCTGGGCCGGCCACAATGTGATGCAGCTCGGCTTGGCATAGGGGGTTCTGGAGCTCTGTAGGCCTTATTCTATTACTGTGTGGTTTGGCCCTAGTGTAACTGGTGTGTCCTGGCAGGCTGGTGGAGCTGTGTGGTTAAGTGGTGGTGTGTCCTGGCAGGCTGGTGGAGCTGTGTGGTTAAGTGGTGGTGTGTACTGGCAGGCTGGTGGAGCTGTGTGGTTAAGTGGTGGTGTGTCCTGGCAGGCTGGTGGAGCTGGTTTGGCCCTAGTGTAACTGCTGTGTCCTGGCAGGCTGGTGGAGCTGGCCCCTCAGTACTACCTGGGGAACCTGCCGCCCAGCGAGGGGAGGGAGCAGCTGGCCGAGCTGAGGCAGAGCCTGGCCCCCCCGGAGGACCACCACCAGGAGGACGGGGGCCCGCCGGGGGCCTACAGTAGGACGCCCCCACACCCCGGAGAGAGCACCGAACTCTGCGTCGTCCAGTAAGGAGAACCGGGCGTAGGAGAACCACGAGCGCAGAACCCAGGAGGACACACGGACGCTTTGTGCAATACATTTTCACAGGTTTCAAGCTCCCATGAGATTACACCCATGAGATTACACTACAGAACACACACTACAGAACAGACACTACAGAACAGACACTACAGAACACACACTACAGAACAGACACTCACGGGCGTCCGTTGAGGGAGAGTATCTACTCTAACCAACAAGACTCTTTTCTATGAAAGCGTTTGTTTATATGGGAGTGACCAGTTCACACACAGGTACAAGTGTCAACATTCATCTTATTTGAGATTACAATTTTTGGGTCCATAGAAATGTCTGGTTGAAAAACCTTTCTTATATTGTAATAAAGCAAAGTAATATATGAAAATGCTAAAAGGTATATGTTGGGAAATGTTTTGTGGACTCTGAGGGTTTCTTATGTATTTTTATTGATGACATTAGGCCTCACAGAGGCCTGTGAATGTTCATGAAAATTGTAGATAGAAATAAATTTGGTCTGGAAAAAAAAAACGCCATACGCCCATGTTATGTTTTTTTTCCACTTGGAAATAATTAAAATTGTCACTGCTTGGCCTAGGACTGGACACCCCTGGGTGGCAGATCTCTGATCAGAATGGCTTGTACTACATACCTGTGAAAGTTCATGAAGATTGTAGATAGAAATAAATTTGGTCTGAAAAAAAAAAACGGCATACATACCCCTTACGTTTTTTTTCAGGTGGAAAAAATTAAAATATTCACTGCTCAGCCTAGGAATGGACTAGAGACCCATGGGTGGCAGATCTCTGATCAGAATTGCTTGTACTACATGCCTGTGGAGGTTCATGAAGATTGTAGATAAAAATAAATTTGGTCTGAAAAAAAAACCGCCATACATACCCCTTACATTTTTTTTCAGGTGGAAAAAATTAAAATATTCACTGCTCGGCCTAGGAATGGACTAGACACCCATGGGTGGCAGATCTCTGATCAGAATTGCTTGTACTACATGCCTGTGGAGGTTCATGAAGATTGTAGATAAAAAGAAATTTGGTCTGAAAAAAAAAACGCCATACATACCCCTTACGTTTTTTTTCAGGTGGAAAAAATTAGAATATTCACTGCTCAGCCTAGGAATGGACTAGAGACCCATGGGTGGCAGATCTCTGATCAGAATTGCTTGTAATACATGCCTGTGGAGGTTCATGAAGATTGTAGATAAAAAGAAATTTGGTCTGAAAAAAAAACCGCCATACATACCCCTTACGTTTTTTTTCATGTGGAAAAAATTAAAATATTCACTGCTCAGCCTAGGAATGGACTAGAGACCCATGGGTGGCAGATCTCTGATCAGAATTGCTTGTACTACATGCCTGTGGAGGTTCATGAAGATTGTAGATAAAAATTAATTTGGTCTGAAAAAAAAAAACGCCATACATACCCCTTACGTTTTTTTTCAGGTGGAAAAAATTAAAATATTCACTGCTCAGCCTAGGAATGGACTAGAGACCCATGGGTGGCAGATCTCTGATCAGAATTGCTTGTACTACATGCCTGTGGAGGTTCATGAAGATTGTAGATTAAAATTAATTTGGTCTGAAAAAAAACCCGCCATATACGTTTTTTTTCATGTGGAAAAAATTAAAATATTCACTGCTCAGCCTAGGAATGGACTAGAGACCCATGGGTGGCAGATCTCTGATCAGAATTGCTTGTACTACATGCCTGTGGAGTTTCATGAAGATTGTAGATAAAAATTAATTTGGTCTGAAAAAAAAAACGCCATACATACCCCTTACGTTTTTTTTCATGTGGAAAAAATTAAAATATTCACTGCTCAGCCTAGGAATGGACTAGACACCCATGGGTGGCAGATCTCTGATCAGAATTGCTTGTACTACATGCCTGTGGAGTTTCATGAAGATTGTAGATAAAAAGAAATTTGGTCTGAAAAAAAAAAACGCCATACATACCCCTTACGTTTTTTTTCATGTGGAAAAAATTAAAATATTCACTGCTCAGCCTAGGAATGGACTAGAGACCCATGGGTGGCAGATCTCTGATCAGAATTGCTTGTACTACATGCCTGTGGAGGTTCATGAAGATTGTAGATAAAAATAAATTTGGTCTGAAAAAAAAAAACGCCATACATACCCCTTACCTTTTTTTTCAGGTGGAAAAAATCAAATATTCACTGCTCAGCCTAGGAATGGACTAGAGACCCATGGGTCGCAGATCTCTGATCAGAATTGCTTGTACTACATGCCTGTGGAGGTTCATGAAGATTGTAGATTAAAATTAATTTGGTCTGAAAAAAAAAACGCCATACATACCCCTTACGTTTTTTTTCATGTGGAAAAAATTAAAATATTCACTGCTCAGCCTAGGAATGGACTAGAGACCCATGGGTGGCAGATCTCTGATCAGAATTGCTTGTACTACATGCCTGTGGAGGTTCATGAAGATTGTAGATAAAAATAAATTTGGTCTGAAAAAAAAAACGCCATACATACCCCTTACGTTTTTTTTCATGTGGAAAAAATTAAAATATTCACTGCTCAGCCTAGGAATGGACTAGAGACCCATGGGTGGCAGATCTCTGATCAGAATTGCTTGTACTACATGCCTGTGGAGGTTCATGAAGATTGTAGATAAAAATTAATTTGGTGTGGAAAAAATTAAAATATTCACTGCTCAGCCTAGGAATGGACTAGAGACCCATGGGTGGCAGATCTCTGATCAGAATTGCTTGTACTACATGCCTGTGGAGGTTCATGAAGATTGTAGATTAAAATTAATTTGGTCTGAAAAAAAAAACGCCATACATACCCCTTACGTTTTTTTTCAGGTGGAAAAAATTAAAATATTCACTGCTCAGCCTAGGAATGGACTAGACACCCATGGGTGGCAGATCTCTGATCAGAATTGCTTGTACTACATGCCTGTGGAGGTTCATGAAGATTGTAGATAAAAAGAAATTTGGTCTGAAAAAAAAAACGCCATACATACCCATTACGTTTTTTTTCATGTGGAAAATTTTAAAATATTCACTGCTCAGCCTAGGAATGGACTAGAGACCCATGGGTGGCAGATCTCTGATCAGAATTGCTTGTAATACATGCCTGTGGAGGTTCATGAAGATTGTAGATAAAAAGAAATTTGGTCTGAAAAAAAAAACGCCATACATACCCCTTACGTTTTTTGTCAGGTGGAAAAAATTAAAATATTCACTGCTCAGCCTAGGAATGGACTAGACACCCATGGGTGGCAGATCTCTGATCAGAATTGCTTGTACTACATGCCTGTGGAGGTTCATGAAGATTGTAGATAAAAAGAAATTTGGTCTGAAAAAAAAACCGCCATACATACCCCTTACGTTTTTTTTCATGTGGAAAAAATTAAAATATTCACTGCTCAGCCTAGGAATGGACTAGAGACCCATGGGTGGCAGATCTCTGATCAGAATTGCTTGTACTACATGCCTGTGGAGGTTCATGAAGATTGTAGATAAAAATTAATTTGGTCTGAAAAAAAAAAACGCCATACATACCCCTTACGTTTTTTTTCAGGTGGAAAAAATTAAAATATTCACTGCTCAGCCTAGGAATGGACTAGAGACCCATGGGTGGCAGATCTCTGATCAGAATTGCTTGTACTACATGCCTGTGGAGGTTCATGAAGATTGTAGATAAAAAGAAATTTGGTCTGAAAAAAAAAACGCCATACATACCCCTTACGTTTTTTTTCATGTGGAAAAAATTAAAATATTCACTGCTCAGCCTAGGAATGGACTAGAGACCCATGGGTGGCAGATCTCTGATCAGAATTGCTTGTACTACATGCCTGTGGAGGTTCATGAAGATTGTAGATAAAAAGAAATTTGGTCTGAAAAAAAAAAACGCCATACATACCCCTTACGTTTTTTTTCAGGTGGAAAAAATTAAAATATTCACTGCTCAGCCTAGGAATGGACTAGAGACCCATGGGTGGCAGATCTCTGATCAGAATTGCTTGTACTACATGCCTGTGGAGGTTCATGAAGATTGTAGATAAAAATAAATTTGGTCTGAAAAAAAAAACGCCATACATACCCCTTACGTTTTTTTTCATGTGGAAAATTTTAAAATATTCACTGCTCAGCCTAGGAATGGACTAGAGACCCATGGGTGGCAGATCTCTGATCAGAATTGCTTGTACTACATGCCTGTGGAGGTTCATGAAGATTGTAGATAAAAATAAATTTGGTCTGAAAAAAAAAACGCCATACATACCCCTTACGTTTTTTTTCATGTGGAAAAAATTAAAATATTCACTGCTCAGCCTAGGAATGGACTAGAGACCCATGGGTGGCAGATCTCTGATCAGAATTGCTTGTACTACATGCCTGTGGAGGTTCATGAAGATTGTAGATAAAAATTAATTTGGTCTGAAAAAAAAAAACGCCATACATACCCCTTACCTTTTTTTTCAGGTGGAAAAAATTAAAATATTCACTGCTCAGCCTAGGAATGGACTAGAGACCCATGGGTGGCAGATCTCTGATCAGAATTGCTTGTACTACATGCCTGTGGAGGTTCATGAAGATTGTAGATAAAAATAAATTTGGTCTGAAAAAAAAAACGCCATACATACCCCTTACGTTTTTTGTCAGGTGGAAAAAATTAAAATATTCACTGCTCGGCCTAGGAATGGACTAGACACCCATGGGTGGCAGATCTCTGATCAGAATTGCTTGTACTACATGCCTGTGGAGGTTCATGAAGATTGTAGATAAAAAGAAATTTGGTCTGAAAAAAAAAACGCCATACATACCCCTTACGTTTTTTTTCATGTGGAAAATTTTAAAATATTCACTGCTCAGCCTAGGAATGGACTAGAGACCCATGGGTGGCAGATCTCTGATCAGAATTGCTTGTAATACATGCCTGTGGAGGTTCATGAAGATTGTAGATAAAAAGAAATTTGGTCTGAAAAAAAAAACGCCATACATACCCCTTACGTTTTTTGTCAGGTGGAAAAAATTAAAATATTCACTGCTCAGCCTAGGAATGGACTAGACACCCATGGGTGGCAGATCTCTGATCAGAATTGCTTGTACTACATGCCTGTGGAGGTTCATGAAGATTGTAGATAAAAAGAAATTTGGTCTGAAAAAAAAACCGCCATACATACCCCTTACGTTTTTTTTCATGTGGAAAAAATTAAAATATTCACTGCTCAGCCTAGGAATGGACTAGAGACCCATGGGTGGCAGATCTCTGATCAGAATTGCTTGTACTACATGCCTGTGGAGGTTCATGAAGATTGTAGATAAAAATTAATTTGGTCTGAAAAAAAAAAACGCCATACATACCCCTTACGTTTTTTTTCAGGTGGAAAAAATTAAAATATTCACTGCTCAGCCTAGGAATGGACTAGAGACCCATGGGTGGCAGATCTCTGATCAGAATTGCTTGTACTACATGCCTGTGGAGGTTCATGAAGATTGTAGATAAAAATTAATTTGGTCTGAAAAAAAAAAAACGCCATACATACCCCTTACCTTTTTTTTCAGGTGGAAAAAATCAAATATTCACTGCTCAGCCTAGGAATGGACTAGAGACCCATGGGTCGCAGATCTCTGATCAGAATTGCTTGTACTACATGCCTGTGGAGGTTCATGAAGATTGTAGATTAAAATTAATTTGGTCTGAAAAAAAAAACGCCATACATACCCCTTACGTTTTTTTTCATGTGGAAAAAATTAAAATATTCACTGCTCAGCCTAGGAATGGACTAGAGACCCATGGGTGGCAGATCTCTGATCAGAATTGCTTGTACTACATGCCTGTGGAGGTTCATGAAGATTGTAGATAAAAAGAAATTTGGTCTGAAAAAAAAAACGCCATACATACCCCTTACGTTTTTTTTCATGTGGAAAAAATTAAAATATTCACTGCTCAGCCTAGGAATGGACTAGAGACCCATGGGTGGCAGATCTCTGATCAGAATTGCTTGTACTACATGCCTGTGGAGGTTCATGAAGATTGTAGATAAAAAGAAATTTGGTCTGAAAAAAAAAACGCCATACATACCCCTTACGTTTTTTGTCAGGTGGAAAAAATTAAAATATTCACTGCTCAGCCTAGGAATGGACTAGACACCCATGGGTGGCAGATCTCTGATCAGAATTGCTTGTACTACATGCCTGTGGAGGTTCATGAAGATTGTAGATAAAAAGAAATTTGGTCTGAAAAAAAAACCGCCATACATACCCCTTACGTTTTTTTTCATGTGGAAAAAATTAAAATATTCACTGCTCAGCCTAGGAATGGACTAGAGACCCATGGGTGGCAGATCTCTGATCAGAATTGCTTGTACTACATGCCTGTGGAGGTTCATGAAGATTGTAGATAAAAATTAATTTGGTCTGAAAAAAAAAAACGCCATACATACCCCTTACGTTTTTTTTCAGGTGGAAAAAATTAAAATATTCACTGCTCAGCCTAGGAATGGACTAGAGACCCATGGGTGGCAGATCTCTGATCAGAATTGCTTGTACTACATGCCTGTGGAGGTTCATGAAGATTGTAGATAAAAATTAATTTGGTCTGAAAAAAAAAAAACGCCATACATACCCCTTACCTTTTTTTTCAGGTGGAAAAAATCAAATATTCACTGCTCAGCCTAGGAATGGACTAGAGACCCATGGGTCGCAGATCTCTGATCAGAATTGCTTGTACTACATGCCTGTGGAGGTTCATGAAGATTGTAGATTAAAATTAATTTGGTCTGAAAAAAAAAACGCCATACATACCCCTTACGTTTTTTTTCATGTGGAAAAAATTAAAATATTCACTGCTCAGCCTAGGAATGGACTAGAGACCCATGGGTGGCAGATCTCTGATCAGAATTGCTTGTACTACATGCCTGTGGAGGTTCATGAAGATTGTAGATAAAAAGAAATTTGGTCTGAAAAAAAAAACGCCATACATACCCCTTACGTTTTTTTTCATGTGGAAAAAATTAAAATATTCACTGCTCAGCCTAGGAATGGACTAGAGACCCATGGGTGGCAGATCTCTGATCAGAATTGCTTGTACTACATGCCTGTGGAGGTTCATGAAGATTGTAGATTAAAATTAATTTGGTCTGAAAAAAAAAACGCCATACATACCCCTTACGTTTTTTTTCAGGTGGAAAAAATTAAAATATTCACTGCTCAGCCTAGGAATGGACTAGACACCCATGGGTGGCAGATCTCTGATCAGAATTGCTTGTACTACATGCCTGTGGAGGTTCATGAAGATTGTAGATAAAAATAAATTTGGTCTGAAAAAAAAAACGCCATACATACCCCTTACGTTTTTTTTCATGTGGAAAAAATTAAAATATTCACTGCTCAGCCTAGGAATGGACTAGAGACCCATGGGTGGCAGATCTCTGATCAGAATTGCTTGTACTACATGCCTGTGGAGGTTCATGAAGATTGTAGATAAAAATTAATTTGGTCTGAAAAAAAAAAACGCCATACATACCCCTTACCTTTTTTTTCAGGTGGAAAAAATTAAAATATTCACTGCTCAGCCTAGGAATGGACTAGAGACCCATGGGTGGCAGATCTCTGATCAGAATTGCTTGTACTACATGCCTGTGGAGGTTCATGAAGATTGTAGATTAAAATTAATTTGGTCTGAAAAAAAAAACGCCATACATACCCCTTACGTTTTTTTTCATGTGGAAAAAATTAAAATATTCACTGCTCAGCCTAGGAATGGACTAGAGACCCATGGGTGGCAGATCTCTGATCAGAATTGCTTGTACTACATGCCTGTGGAGGTTCATGAAGATTGTAGATTAAAATTAATTTGGTCTGAAAAAAAAAACGCCATACATACCCCTTACGTTTTTTGTCAGGTGGAAAAAATTAAAATATTCACTGCTCAGCCTAGGAATGGACTAGACACCCATGGGTGGCAGATCTCTGATCAGAATTGCTTGTACTACATGCCTGTGGAGGTTCATGAAGATTGTAGATAAAAAGAAATTTGGTCTGAAAAAAAAAAACGCCATACATACCCCTTACGTTTTTTTTCAGGTGGAAAAAATTAAAATATTCACTGCTCAGCCTAGGAATGGACTAGAGACCCATGGGTGGCAGATCTCTGATCAGAATTGCTTGTACTACATGCCTGTGGAGGTTCATGAAGATTGTAGATAAAAATAAATTTGGTCTGAAAAAAAAAACGCCATACATACCCCTTACGTTTTTTGTCAGGTGGAAAAAATTAAAATATTCACTGCTCGGCCTAGGAATGGACTAGACACCCATGGGTGGCAGATCTCTGATCAGAATTGCTTGTACTACATGCCTGTGGAGGTTCATGAAGATTGTAGATAAAAAGAAATTTGGTCTGAAAAAAAAACCGCCATACATACCCCTTACGTTTTTTTTCATGTGGAAAATTTTAAAATATTCACTGCTCAGCCTAGGAATGGACTAGAGACCCATGGGTGGCAGATCTCTGATCAGAATTGCTTGTACTACATGCCTGTGGAGGTTCATGAAGATTGTAGATAAAAATAAATTTGGTCTGAAAAAAAAAACGCCATACATACCCCTTACGTTTTTTTTCATGTGGAAAAAATTAAAATATTCACTGCTCAGCCTAGGAATGGACTAGAGACCCATGGGTGGCAGATCTCTGATCAGAATTGCTTGTACTACATGCCTGTGGAGGTTCATGAAGATTGTAGATAAAAATTAATTTGGTCTGAAAAAAAAAAACGCCATACATACCCCTTACCTTTTTTTTCAGGTGGAAAAAATTAAAATATTCACTGCTCAGCCTAGGAATGGACTAGAGACCCATGGGTGGCAGATCTCTGATCAGAATTGCTTGTACTACATGCCTGTGGAGGTTCATGAAGATTGTAGATAAAAATAAATTTGGTCTGAAAAAAAAAACGCCATACATACCCCTTACGTTTTTTTTCATGTGGAAAAAATTAAAATATTCACTGCTCAGCCTAGGAATGGACTAGAGACCCATGGGTGGCAGATCTCTGATCAGAATTGCTTGTACTACATGCCTGTGGAGGTTCATGAAGATTGTAGATAAAAATTAATTTGGTCTGAAAAAAAAAAACGCCATACATACCCCTTACCTTTTTTTTCAGGTGGAAAAAATTAAAATATTCACTGCTCAGCCTAGGAATGGACTAGAGACCCATGGGTGGCAGATCTCTGATCAGAATTGCTTGTACTACATGCCTGTGGAGGTTCATGAAGATTGTAGATTAAAATTAATTTGGTCTGAAAAAAAAAACGCCATACATACCCCTTACGTTTTTTTTCATGTGGAAAAAATTAAAATATTCACTGCTCAGCCTAGGAATGGACTAGAGACCCATGGGTGGCAGATCTCTGATCAGAATTGCTTGTACTACATGCCTGTGGAGGTTCATGAAGATTGTAGATAAAAAGAAATTTGGTCTGAAAAAAAAAACGCCATACATACCCCTTACGTTTTTTTTCATGTGGAAAAAATTAAAATATTCACTGCTCAGCCTAGGAATGGACTAGAGACCCATGGGTGGCAGATCTCTGATCAGAATTGCTTGTACTACATGCCTGTGGAGGTTCATGAAGATTGTAGATTAAAATTAATTTGGTCTGAAAAAAAAAACGCCATACATACCCCTTACGTTTTTTTTCAGGTGGAAAAAATTAAAATATTCACTGCTCAGCCTAGGAATGGACTAGACACCCATGGGTGGCAGATCTCTGATCAGAATTGCTTGTACTACATGCCTGTGGAGGTTCATGAAGATTGTAGATAAAAAGAAATTTGGTCTGAAAAAAAAAAACGCCATACATACCCCTTACGTTTTTTTTCAGGTGGAAAAAATTAAAATATTCACTGCTCAGCCTAGGAATGGACTAGAGACCCATGGGTGGCAGATCTCTGATCAGAATTGCTTGTACTACATGCCTGTGGAGGTTCATGAAGATTGTAGATAAAAAGAAATTTGGTCTGAAAAAAAAAACGCCATACATACCCCTTACGTTTTTTTTCATGTGGAAAAAATTAAAATATTCACTGCTCAGCCTAGGAATGGACTAGAGACCCATGGGTGGCAGATCTCTGATCAGAATTGCTTGTACTACATGCCTGTGGAGGTTCATGAAGATTGTAGATTAAAATTAATTTGGTCTGAAAAAAAAAACGCCATACATACCCCTTACGTTTTTTTTCAGGTGGAAAAAATTAAAATATTCACTGCTCAGCCTAGGAATGGACTAGACACCCATGGGTGGCAGATCTCTGATCAGAATTGCTTGTACTACATGCCTGTGGAGGTTCATGAAGATTGTAGATAAAAAGAAATTTGGTCTGAAAAAAAAAAACGCCATACATACCCCTTACGTTTTTTTTCAGGTGGAAAAAATTAAAATATTCACTGCTCAGCCTAGGAATGGACTAGACACCCATGGGTGGCAGATCTCTGATCAGAATTGCTTGTACTACATGCCTGTGGAGGTTCATGAAGATTGTAGATAAAAATAAATTTGGTCTGAAAAAAAAAACGCCATACATACCCCTTACGTTTTTTTTCATGTGGAAAAAATTAAAATATTCACTGCTCAGCCTAGGAATGGACTAGAGACCCATGGGTGGCAGATCTCTGATCAGAATTGCTTGTACTACATGCCTGTGGAGGTTCATGAAGATTGTAGATAAAAATTAATTTGGTCTGAAAAAAAAAAACGCCATACATACCCCTTACCTTTTTTTTCAGGTGGAAAAAATTAAAATATTCACTGCTCAGCCTAGGAATGGACTAGAGACCCATGGGTGGCAGATCTCTGATCAGAATTGCTTGTACTACATGCCTGTGGAGGTTCATGAAGATTGTAGATTAAAATTAATTTGGTCTGAAAAAAAAAACGCCATACATACCCCTTACGTTTTTTTTCATGTGGAAAAAATTAAAATATTCACTGCTCAGCCTAGGAATGGACTAGAGACCCATGGGTGGCAGATCTCTGATCAGAATTGCTTGTACTACATGCCTGTGGAGGTTCATGAAGATTGTAGATAAAAAGAAATTTGGTCTGAAAAAAAAAACGCCATACATACCCCTTACGTTTTTTTTCATGTGGAAAAAATTAAAATATTCACTGCTCAGCCTAGGAATGGACTAGAGACCCATGGGTGGCAGATCTCTGATCAGAATTGCTTGTACTACATGCCTGTGGAGGTTCATGAAGATTGTAGATTAAAATTAATTTGGTCTGAAAAAAAAAACGCCATACATACCCCTTACGTTTTTTTTCAGGTGGAAAAAATTAAAATATTCACTGCTCAGCCTAGGAATGGACTAGACACCCATGGGTGGCAGATCTCTGATCAGAATTGCTTGTACTACATGCCTGTGGAGGTTCATGAAGATTGTAGATAAAAAGAAATTTGGTCTGAAAAAAAAAAACGCCATACATACCCCTTACGTTTTTTTTCAGGTGGAAAAAATTAAAATATTCACTGCTCAGCCTAGGAATGGACTAGAGACCCATGGGTGGCAGATCTCTGATCAGAATTGCTTGTACTACATGCCTGTGGAGGTTCATGAAGATTGTAGATAAAAAGAAATTTGGTCTGAAAAAAAAAACGCCATACATACCCCTTACGTTTTTTTTCATGTGGAAAAAATTAAAATATTCACTGCTCAGCCTAGGAATGGACTAGAGACCCATGGGTGGCAGATCTCTGATCAGAATTGCTTGTACTACATGCCTGTGGAGGTTCATGAAGATTGTAGATTAAAATTAATTTGGTCTGAAAAAAAAAACGCCATACATACCCCTTACGTTTTTTTTCAGGTGGAAAAAATTAAAATATTCACTGCTCAGCCTAGGAATGGACTAGACACCCATGGGTGGCAGATCTCTGATCAGAATTGCTTGTACTACATGCCTGTGGAGGTTCATGAAGATTGTAGATAAAAAGAAATTTGGTCTGAAAAAAAAAAACGCCATACATACCCCTTACGTTTTTTTTCAGGTGGAAAAAATTAAAATATTCACTGCTCAGCCTAGGAATGGACTAGAGACCCATGGGTGGCAGATCTCTGATCAGAATTGCTTGTACTACATGCCTGTGGAGGTTCATGAAGATTGTAGATAAAAATAAATTTGGTCTGAAAAAAAAAACGCCATACATACCCCTTACGTTTTTTGTCAGGTGGAAGAAATTAAAATATTCACTGCTCAGCCTAGGAATGGACTAGACACCCATGGGTGGCAGATCTCTGATCAGAATTGCTTGTACTACATGCCTGTGGAGGTTCATGAAGATTGTAGATAAAAAGAAATTTGGTCTGAAAAAAAAAACGCCATACATACCCCTTACGTTTTTTTTCATGTGGAAAATTTTAAAATATTCACTGCTCAGCCTAGGAATGGACTAGAGACCCATGGGTGGCAGATCTCTGATCAGAATTGCTTGTACTACATGCCTGTGGAGGTTCATGAAGATTGTAGATAAAAATAAATTTGGTCTGAAAAAAAAAACGCCATACATACCCCTTACCTTTTTTTTCAGGTGGAAAAAATTAAAATATTCACTGCTCAGCCTAGGAATGGACTAGAGACCCATGGGTGGCAGATCTCTGATCAGAATTGCTTGTACTACATGCCTGTGGAGGTTCATGAAGATTGTAGATTAAAATTAATTTGGTCTGAAAAAAAAACCGCCATACATACCCCTTACGTTTTTTTTCATGTGGAAAAAATTAAAATATTCACTGCTCAGCCTAGGAATGGACTAGAGACCCATGGGTGGCAGATCTCTGATCAGAATTGCTTGTACTACATGCCTGTGGAGGTTCATGAAGATTGTAGATAAAAATAAATTTGGTCTGAAAAAAAAAACGCCATACATACCCCTTACGTTTTTTTTCATGTGGAAAAAATTAAAATATTCACTGCTCAGCCTAGGAATGGACTAGAGACCCATGGGTGGCAGATCTCTGATCAGAATTGCTTGTACTACATGCCTGTGGAGGTTCATGAAGATTGTAGATAAAAATTAATTTGGTCTGAAAAAAAAAAACGCCATACATACCCCTTACCTTTTTTTTCAGGTGGAAAAAATTAAAATATTCACTGCTCAGCCTAGGAATGGACTAGAGACCCATGGGTGGCAGATCTCTGATCAGAATTGCTTGTACTACATGCCTGTGGAGGTTCATGAAGATTGTAGATTAAAATTAATTTGGTCTGAAAAAAAAAACGCCATACATACCCCTTACGTTTTTTTTCATGTGGAAAAAATTAAAATATTCACTGCTCAGCCTAGGAATGGACTAGAGACCCATGGGTGGCAGATCTCTGATCAGAATTGCTTGTACTACATGCCTGTGGAGGTTCATGAAGATTGTAGATTAAAATTAATTTGGTCTGAAAAAAAAAACGCCATACATACCCCTTACGTTTTTTTTCAGGTGGAAAAAATTAAAATATTCACTGCTCAGCCTAGGAATGGACTAGACACCCATGGGTGGCAGATCTCTGATCAGAATTGCTTGTACTACATGCCTGTGGAGGTTCATGAAGATTGTAGATAAAAAGAAATTTGGTCTGAAAAAAAAAAACGCCATACATACCCCTTACGTTTTTTTTCAGGTGGAAAAAATTAAAATATTCACTGCTCAGCCTAGGAATGGACTAGAGACCCATGGGTGGCAGATCTCTGATCAGAATTGCTTGTACTACATGCCTGTGGAGGTTCATGAAGATTGTAGATAAAAATAAATTTGGTCTGAAAAAAAAAACGCCATACATACCCCTTACGTTTTTTGTCAGGTGGAAAAAATTAAAATATTCACTGCTCGGCCTAGGAATGGACTAGACACCCATGGGTGGCAGATCTCTGATCAGAATTGCTTGTACTACATGCCTGTGGAGGTTCATGAAGATTGTAGATAAAAAGAAATTTGGTCTGAAAAAAAAACCGCCATACATACCCCTTACGTTTTTTTTCATGTGGAAAATTTTAAAATATTCACTGCTCAGCCTAGGAATGGACTAGAGACCCATGGGTGGCAGATCTCTGATCAGAATTGCTTGTACTACATGCCTGTGGAGGTTCATGAAGATTGTAGATAAAAATAAATTTGGTCTGAAAAAAAAAACGCCATACATACCCCTTACGTTTTTTTTCATGTGGAAAAAATTAAAATATTCACTGCTCAGCCTAGGAATGGACTAGAGACCCATGGGTGGCAGATCTCTGATCAGAATTGCTTGTACTACATGCCTGTGGAGGTTCATGAAGATTGTAGATTAAAATTAATTTGGTCTGAAAAAAAAAAACGCCATACATACCCCTTACCTTTTTTTTCAGGTGGAAAAAATTAAAATATTCACTGCTCAGCCTAGGAATGGACTAGAGACCCATGGGTGGCAGATCTCTGATCAGAATTGCTTGTACTACATGCCTGTGGAGGTTCATGAAGATTGTAGATTAAAATTAATTTGGTCTGAAAAAAAAAACGCCATACATACCCCTTACGTTTTTTTTCATGTGGAAAAAATTAAAATATTCACTGCTCAGCCTAGGAATGGACTAGAGACCCATGGGTGGCAGATCTCTGATCAGAATTGCTTGTACTACATGCCTGTGGAGGTTCATGAAGATTGTAGATTAAAATTAATTTGGTCTGAAAAAAAAAACGCCATACATACCCCTTACGTTTTTTTTCAGGTGGAAAAAATTAAAATATTCACTGCTCAGCCTAGGAATGGACTAGACACCCATGGGTGGCAGATCTCTGATCAGAATTGCTTGTACTACATGCCTGTGGAGGTTCATGAAGATTGTAGATAAAAAGAAATTTGGTCTGAAAAAAAAAAACGCCATACATACCCCTTACGTTTTTTTTCAGGTGGAAAAAATTAAAATATTCACTGCTCAGCCTAGGAATGGACTAGAGACCCATGGGTGGCAGATCTCTGATCAGAATTGCTTGTACTACATGCCTGTGGAGGTTCATGAAGATTGTAGATAAAAATAAATTTGGTCTGAAAAAAAAAACGCCATACATACCCCTTACGTTTTTTTTCATGTGGAAAATTTTAAAATATTCACTGCTCAGCCTAGGAATGGACTAGAGACCCATGGGTGGCAGATCTCTGATCAGAATTGCTTGTACTACATGCCTGTGGAGGTTCATGAAGATTGTAGATAAAAATAAATTTGGTCTGAAAAAAAAAACGCCATACATACCCCTTACGTTTTTTTTCATGTGGAAAAAATTAAAATATTCACTGCTCAGCCTAGGAATGGACTAGAGACCCATGGGTGGCAGATCTCTGATCAGAATTGCTTGTACTACATGCCTGTGGAGGTTCATGAAGATTGTAGATAAAAATTAATTTGGTCTGAAAAAAAAAAACGCCATACATACCCCTTACCTTTTTTTTCAGGTGGAAAAAATTAAAATATTCACTGCTCAGCCTAGGAATGGACTAGAGACCCATGGGTGGCAGATCTCTGATCAGAATTGCTTGTACTACATGCCTGTGGAGGTTCATGAAGATTGTAGATTAAAATTAATTTGGTCTGAAAAAAAAAACGCCATACATACCCCTTACGTTTTTTTTCATGTGGAAAAAATTAAAATATTCACTGCTCAGCCTAGGAATGGACTAGAGACCCATGGGTGGCAGATCTCTGATCAGAATTGCTTGTACTACATGCCTGTGGAGGTTCATGAAGATTGTAGATAAAAATAAATTTGGTCTGAAAAAAAAAACGCCATACATACCCCTTACGTTTTTTGTCAGGTGGAAAAAATTCTAATATTCACTGCTCGGCCTAGGAATGGACTAGACACCCATGAGGTGCAGATCTCTGATCAGAATTGCTTGTACTACATGCCTGTGGAGGTTCATGAAGATTGTAGATAAAAAGAAATTTGGTCTGAAAAAAAAAACGGCATACATACCCCTTACGTTTTTTGTCAGGTGGAAAAAATTAAAATATTCACTGCTCAGCCTAGGAATGGACTAGAGACCCATGGGTGGCAGATCTCTGATCAGAATTGCTTGTACTACATGCCTGTGGAGGTTCATGAAGATTGTAGATTAAAATTAATTTGGTCTGAAAAAAAAAACGCCATACATACCCCTTACGTTTTTTTTCATGTGGAAAAAATTAAAATATTCACTGCTCAGCCTAGGAATGGACTAGAGACCCATGGGTGGCAGATCTCTGATCAGAATTGCTTGTACTACATGCCTGTGGAGGTTCATGAAGATTGTAGATAAAAAGAAATTTGGTCTGAAAAAAAAAACGCCATACATACCCCTTACGTTTTTTTTCATGTGGAAAAAATTAAAATATTCACTGCTCAGCCTAGGAATGGACTAGAGACCCATGGGTGGCAGATCTCTGATCAGAATTGCTTGTACTACATGCCTGTGGAGGTTCATGAAGATTGTAGATAAAAATAAATTTGGTCTGAAAAAAAAAACGCCATACATACCCCTTACGTTTTTTGTCAGGTGGAAAAAATTCTAATATTCACTGCTCGGCCTAGGAATGGACTAGACACCCATGAGGTGCAGATCTCTGATCAGAATTGCTTGTACTACATGCCTGTGGAGGTTCATGAAGATTGTAGATAAAAAGAAATTTGGTCTGAAAAAAAAAACGCCATACATACCCCTTACGTTTTTTTTCAGGTGGAAAAAATTAAAATATTCACTGCTCAGCCTAGGAATGGACTAGAGACCCATGGGTGGCATATCTCTGATCAGAATTGCTTGTACTACATGCCTGTGGAGGTTCATGAAGATTGTAGATAAAAATAAATTTGGTCTGAAAAAAAAAACGCCATACATACCCCTTACGTTTTTTTTCATGTGGAAAAAATTAAAATATTCACTGCTCAGCCTAGGAATGGACTAGAGACCCATGGGTGGCAGATCTCTGATCAGAATTGCTTGTACTACATGCCTGTGGAGGTTCATGAAGATTGTAGATAAAAAGAAATTTGGTCTGAAAAAAAAAACGCCATACATACCCCTTACGTTTTTTTTCATGTGGAAAAAATTAAAATATTCACTGCTCAGCCTAGGAATGGACTAGAGACCCATGGGTGGCAGATCTCTGATCAGAATTGCTTGTACTACATGCCTGTGGAGGTTCATGAAGATTGTAGATAAAAATAAATTTGGTCTGAAAAAAAAAACGCCATACATACCCCTTACGTTTTTTGTCAGGTGGAAAAAATTCTAATATTCACTGCTCGGCCTAGGAATGGACTAGACACCCATGAGGTGCAGATCTCTGATCAGAATTGCTTGTACTACATGCCTGTGGAGGTTCATGAAGATTGTAGATAAAAAGAAATTTGGTCTGAAAAAAAAAACGCCATACATACCCCTTACGTTTTTTTTCAGGTGGAAAAAATTAAAATATTCACTGCTCAGCCTAGGAATGGACTAGAGACCCATGGGTGGCATATCTCTGATCAGAATTGCTTGTACTACATGCCTGTGGAGGTTCATGAAGATTGTAGATAAAAATAAATTTGGTCTGAAAAAAAAAACGCCATACATACCCCTTACGTTTTTTGTCAGGTGGAAAATTTTAAAATATTCACTGCTCAGCCTAGGAATGGACTAGAGACCCATGGGTGGCAGATCTCTGATCAGAATTGCTTGTACTACATGCCTGTGGAGGTTCATGAAGATTGTAGATAAAAATAAATTTGGTCTGAAAAAAAAAACGCCATACATACCCCTTACGTTTTTTTTCATGTGGAAAAAATTAAAATATTCACTGCTCAGCCTAGGAATGGACTAGAGACCCATGGGTGGCAGATCTCTGATCAGAATTGCTTGTACTACATGCCTGTGGAGGTTCATGAAGATTGTAGATAAAAATTAATTTGGTCTGAAAAAAAAAAACGCCATACATACCCCTTACCTTTTTTTTCAGGTGGAAAAAATTAAAATATTCACTGCTCAGCCTAGGAATGGACTAGAGACCCATGGGTGGCAGATCTCTGATCAGAATTGCTTGTACTACATGCCTGTGGAGGTTCATGAAGATTGTAGATTAAAATTAATTTGGTCTGAAAAAAAAAACGCCATACATACCCCTTACGTTTTTTTTCATGTGGAAAAAATTAAAATATTCACTGCTCAGCCTAGGAATGGACTAGAGACCCATGGGTGGCAGATCTCTGATCAGAATTGCTTGTACTACATGCCTGTGGAGGTTCATGAAGATTGTAGATAAAAAGAAATTTGGTCTGAAAAAAAAAACGCCATACATACCCCTTACGTTTTTTGTCAGGTGGAAAAAATTAAAATATTCACTGCTCAGCCTAGGAATGGACTAGAGACCCATGGGTGGCAGATCTCTGATCAGAATTGCTTGTACTACATGCCTGTGGAGGTTCATGAAGATTGTAGATAAAAATAAATTTGGTCTGAAAAAAAAAACGCCATACATACCCCTTACGTTTTTTGTCAGGTGGAAAAAATTCAAATATTCACTGCTCGGCCTAGGAATGGACTAGACACCCATGGGTGGCAGATCTCTGATCAGAATTGCTTGTACTACATGCCTGTGGAGGTTCATGAAGATTGTAGATTAAAATTAATTTGGTCTGAAAAAAAAAACGCCATACATACCCCTTACGTTTTTTTTCAGGTGGAAAAAATTAAAATATTCACTGCTCAGCCTAGGAATGGACTAGACACCCATGGGTGGCAGATCTCTGATCAGAATTGCTTGTACTACATGCCTGTGGAGGTTCATGAAGATTGTAGATAAAAATAAATTTGGTCTGAAAAAAAAAACGCCATACATACCCCTTACGTTTTTTGTCAGGTGGAAAAAATTCTAATATTCACTGCTCGGCCTAGGAATGGACTAGACACCCATGAGGTGCAGATCTCTGATCAGAATTGCTTGTACTACATGCCTGTGGAGGTTCATGAAGATTGTAGATAAAAAGAAATTTGGTCTGAAAAAAAAAACGCCATACATACCCCTTACGTTTTTTTTCATGTGGAAAAAATTAAAATATTCACTGCTCAGCCTAGGAATGGACTAGAGACCCATGGGTGGCAGATCTCTGATCAGAATTGCTTGTACTACATGCCTGTGGAGGTTCATGAAGATTGTAGATAAAAAGAAATTTGGTCTGAAAAAAAAAACGCCATACATACCCCTTACGTTTTTTTTCATGTGGAAAAAATTAAAATATTCACTGCTCAGCCTAGGAATGGACTAGAGACCCATGGGTGGCAGATCTCTGATCAGAATTGCTTGTACTACATGCCTGTGGAGGTTCATGAAGATTGTAGATAAAAATAAATTTGGTCTGAAAAAAAAAACGCCATACATACCCCTTACGTTTTTTGTCAGGTGGAAAAAATTCTAATATTCACTGCTCGGCCTAGGAATGGACTAGACACCCATGAGGTGCAGATCTCTGATCAGAATTGCTTGTACTACATGCCTGTGGAGGTTCATGAAGATTGTAGATAAAAAGAAATTTGGTCTGAAAAAAAAAACGCCATACATACCCCTTACGTTTTTTTTCAGGTGGAAAAAATTAAAATATTCACTGCTCAGCCTAGGAATGGACTAGAGACCCATGGGTGGCATATCTCTGATCAGAATTGCTTGTACTACATGCCTGTGGAGGTTCATGAAGATTGTAGATAAAAATAAATTTGGTCTGAAAAAAAAAACGCCATACATACCCCTTACGTTTTTTGTCAGGTGGAAAATTTTAAAATATTCACTGCTCAGCCTAGGAATGGACTAGAGACCCATGGGTGGCAGATCTCTGATCAGAATTGCTTGTACTACATGCCTGTGGAGGTTCATGAAGATTGTAGATAAAAATAAATTTGGTCTGAAAAAAAAAACGCCATACATACCCCTTACGTTTTTTTTCATGTGGAAAAAATTAAAATATTCACTGCTCAGCCTAGGAATGGACTAGAGACCCATGGGTGGCAGATCTCTGATCAGAATTGCTTGTACTACATGCCTGTGGAGGTTCATGAAGATTGTAGATAAAAATTAATTTGGTCTGAAAAAAAAAAACGCCATACATACCCCTTACCTTTTTTTTCAGGTGGAAAAAATTAAAATATTCACTGCTCAGCCTAGGAATGGACTAGAGACCCATGGGTGGCAGATCTCTGATCAGAATTGCTTGTACTACATGCCTGTGGAGGTTCATGAAGATTGTAGATTAAAATTAATTTGGTCTGAAAAAAAAAACGCCATACATACCCCTTACGTTTTTTTTCATGTGGAAAAAATTAAAATATTCACTGCTCAGCCTAGGAATGGACTAGAGACCCATGGGTGGCAGATCTCTGATCAGAATTGCTTGTACTACATGCCTGTGGAGGTTCATGAAGATTGTAGATAAAAAGAAATTTGGTCTGAAAAAAAAAACGCCATACATACCCCTTACGTTTTTTGTCAGGTGGAAAAAATTAAAATATTCACTGCTCAGCCTAGGAATGGACTAGAGACCCATGGGTGGCAGATCTCTGATCAGAATTGCTTGTACTACATGCCTGTGGAGGTTCATGAAGATTGTAGATAAAAATAAATTTGGTCTGAAAAAAAAAACGCCATACATACCCCTTACGTTTTTTGTCAGGTGGAAAAAATTCAAATATTCACTGCTCGGCCTAGGAATGGACTAGACACCCATGGGTGGCAGATCTCTGATCAGAATTGCTTGTACTACATGCCTGTGGAGGTTCATGAAGATTGTAGATAAAAATTAATTTGGTCTGAAAAAAAAAAACGCCATACATACCCCTTACCTTTTTTTTCAGGTGGAAAAAATTAAAATATTCACTGCTCAGCCTAGGAATGGACTAGAGACCCATGGGTGGCAGATCTCTGATCAGAATTGCTTGTACTACATGCCTGTGGAGGTTCATGAAGATTGTAGATTAAAATTAATTTGGTCTGAAAAAAAAAACGCCATACATACCCCTTACGTTTTTTTTCATGTGGAAAAAATTAAAATATTCACTGCTCAGCCTAGGAATGGACTAGAGACCCATGGGTGGCAGATCTCTGATCAGAATTGCTTGTACTACATGCCTGTGGAGGTTCATGAAGATTGTAGATAAAAAGAAATTTGGTCTGAAAAAAAAAACGCCATACATACCCCTTACGTTTTTTGTCAGGTGGAAAAAATTAAAATATTCACTGCTCAGCCTAGGAATGGACTAGAGACCCATGGGTGGCAGATCTCTGATCAGAATTGCTTGTACTACATGCCTGTGGAGGTTCATGAAGATTGTAGATAAAAATAAATTTGGTCTGAAAAAAAAAACGCCATACATACCCCTTACGTTTTTTGTCAGGTGGAAAAAATTCAAATATTCACTGCTCGGCCTAGGAATGGACTAGACACCCATGGGTGGCAGATCTCTGATCAGAATTGCTTGTACTACATGCCTGTGGAGGTTCATGAAGATTGTAGATTAAAATTAATTTGGTCTGAAAAAAAAAACGCCATACATACCCCTTACGTTTTTTTTCAGGTGGAAAAAATTAAAATATTCACTGCTCAGCCTAGGAATGGACTAGACACCCATGGGTGGCAGATCTCTGATCAGAATTGCTTGTACTACATGCCTGTGGAGGTTCATGAAGATTGTAGATAAAAATAAATTTGGTCTGAAAAAAAAAACGCCATACATACCCCTTACGTTTTTTGTCAGGTGGAAAAAATTCTAATATTCACTGCTCGGCCTAGGAATGGACTAGACACCCATGAGGTGCAGATCTCTGATCAGAATTGCTTGTACTACATGCCTGTGGAGGTTCATGAAGATTGTAGATAAAAAGAAATTTGGTCTGAAAAAAAAAACGCCATACATACCCCTTACGTTTTTTTTCATGTGGAAAAAATTAAAATATTCACTGCTCAGCCTAGGAATGGACTAGAGACCCATGGGTGGCAGATCTCTGATCAGAATTGCTTGTACTACATGCCTGTGGAGGTTCATGAAGATTGTAGATAAAAAGAAATTTGGTCTGAAAAAAAAAACGCCATACATACCCCTTACGTTTTTTTTCATGTGGAAAAAATTAAAATATTCACTGCTCAGCCTAGGAATGGACTAGAGACCCATGGGTGGCAGATCTCTGATCAGAATTGCTTGTACTACATGCCTGTGGAGGTTCATGAAGATTGTAGATAAAAATAAATTTGGTCTGAAAAAAAAAACGCCATACATACCCCTTACGTTTTTTGTCAGGTGGAAAAAATTCTAATATTCACTGCTCGGCCTAGGAATGGACTAGACACCCATGAGGTGCAGATCTCTGATCAGAATTGCTTGTACTACATGCCTGTGGAGGTTCATGAAGATTGTAGATAAAAAGAAATTTGGTCTGAAAAAAAAAACGCCATACATACCCCTTACGTTTTTTTTCAGGTGGAAAAAATTAAAATATTCACTGCTCAGCCTAGGAATGGACTAGACACCCATGGGTGGCAGATCTCTGATCAGAATTGCTTGTACTACATGCCTGTGGAGGTTCATGAAGATTGTAGATAAAAATAAATTTGGTCTGAAAAAAAAAACGCCATACATACCCCTTACGTTTTTTGTCAGGTGGAAAAAATTCTAATATTCACTGCTCGGCCTAGGAATGGACTAGACACCCATGAGGTGCAGATCTCTGATCAGAATTGCTTGTACTACATGCCTGTGGAGGTTCATGAAGATTGTAGATAAAAAGAAATTTGGTCTGAAAAAAAAAACGCCATACATACCCCTTACGTTTTTTTTCAGGTGGAAAAAATTAAAATATTCACTGCTCAGCCTAGGAATGGACTAGAGACCCATGGGTGGCATATCTCTGATCAGAATTGCTTGTACTACATGCCTGTGGAGGTTCATGAAGATTGTAGATAAAAATAAATTTGGTCTGAAAAAAAAAACGCCATACATACCCCTTACGTTTTTTGTCAGGTGGAAAAAATTCTAATATTCCCTGCTCGGCCTAGGAATGGACTAGACACCCATGAGGTGCAGATCTCTGATCAGAATTGCTTGTACTACATGCCTGTGGAGGTTCATGAAGATTGTAGATAAAAAGAAATTTGGTCTGAAAAAAAAAACGCCATACATACCCCTTACGTTTTTTTTCAGGTGGAAAAAATTAAAATATTCACTGCTCAGCCTAGGAATGGACTAGAGACCCATGGGTGGCAGATCTCTGATCAGAATTGCTTGTACTACATGCCTGTGGAGGTTCATGAAGATTGTAGATAAAAATAAATTTGGTCTGAAAAAAAAAACGCCATACATACCCCTTACGTTTTTTGTCAGGTGGAAAAAATTCTAATATTCCCTGCTCGGCCTAGGAATGGACTAGACACCCATGAGGTGCAGATCTCTGATCAGAATTGCTTGTACTACATGCCTGTGGAGGTTCATGAAGATTGTAGATAAAAAGAAATTTGGTCTGAAAAAAAAAACGCCATACATACCCCTTACGTTTTTTTTCAGGTGGAAAAAATTAAAATATTCACTGCTCAGCCTAGGAATGGACTAGAGACCCATGGGTGGCAGATCTCTGATCAGAATTGCTTGTACTACATGCCTGTGGAGGTTCATGAAGATTGTAGATTAAAATTAATTTGGTCTGAAAAAAAAAACGCCATACATACCCCTTACGTTTTTTTTCATGTGGAAAAAATTAAAATATTCACTGCTCAGCCTAGGAATGGACTAGAGACCCATGGGTGGCAGATCTCTGATCAGAATTGCTTGTACTACATGCCTGTGGAGGTTCGTGAAGATTGTAGATAAAAAGAAATTTGGTCTGAAAAAAAAAACGCCATACATACCCCTTACGTTTTTTGTCAGGTGGAAAAAATTAAAATATTCACTGCTCAGCCTAGGAATGGACTAGAGACCCATGGGTGGCAGATCTCTGATCAGAATTGCTTGTACTACATGCCTGTGGAGGTTCATGAAGATTGTAGATTAAAATTAATTTGGTCTGAAAAAAAAAACGCCATACATACCCCTTACGTTTTTTGTCAGGTGGAAAAAATTCTAATATTCACTGCTCGGCCTAGGAATGGACTAGACACCCATGAGGTGCAGATCTCTGATCAGAATTGCTTGTACTACATGCCTGTGGAGGTTCATGAAGATTGTAGATTAAAATTAATTTGGTCTGAAAAAAAAAACGCCATACATACCCCTTACGTTTTTTTTCATGTGGAAAAAATTAAAATATTCACTGCTCAGCCTAGGAATGGACTAGAGACCCATGGGTGGCAGATCTCTGATCAGAATTGCTTGTACTACATGCCTGTGGAGGTTCATGAAGATTGTAGATAAAAAGAAATTTGGTCTGAAAAAAAAAACGCCATACATACCCCTTACGTTTTTTTTCATGTGGAAAAAATTAAAATATTCACTGCTCAGCCTAGGAATGGACTAGAGACCCATGGGTGGCAGATCTCTGATCAGAATTGCTTGTACTACATGCCTGTGGAGGTTCATGAAGATTGTAGATAAAAATAAATTTGGTCTGAAAAAAAAAACGCCATACATACCCCTTACGTTTTTTGTCAGGTGGAAAAAATTCTAATATTCACTGCTCGGCCTAGGAATGGACTAGACACCCATGAGGTGCAGATCTCTGATCAGAATTGCTTGTACTACATGCCTGTGGAGGTTCATGAAGATTGTAGATAAAAAGAAATTTGGTCTGAAAAAAAAAACGCCATACATACCCCTTACGTTTTTTTTCAGGTGGAAAAAATTAAAATATTCACTGCTCAGCCTAGGAATGGACTAGAGACCCATGGGTGGCATATCTCTGATCAGAATTGCTTGTACTACATGCCTGTGGAGGTTCATGAAGATTGTAGATAAAAATAAATTTGGTCTGAAAAAAAAAACGCCATACATACCCCTTACGTTTTTTGTCAGGTGGAAAAAATTCTAATATTCCCTGCTCGGCCTAGGAATGGACTAGACACCCATGAGGTGCAGATCTCTGATCAGAATTGCTTGTACTACATGCCTGTGGAGGTTCATGAAGATTGTAGATAAAAAGAAATTTGGTCTGAAAAAAAAAACGCCATACATACCCCTTACGTTTTTTTTCAGGTGGAAAAAATTAAAATATTCACTGCTCAGCCTAGGAATGGACTAGAGACCCATGGGTGGCAGATCTCTGATCAGAATTGCTTGTACTACATGCCTGTGGAGGTTCATGAAGATTGTAGATAAAAATAAATTTGGTCTGAAAAAAAAAACGCCATACATACCCCTTACGTTTTTTGTCAGGTGGAAAAAATTCTAATATTCCCTGCTCGGCCTAGGAATGGACTAGACACCCATGAGGTGCAGATCTCTGATCAGAATTGCTTGTACTACATGCCTGTGGAGGTTCATGAAGATTGTAGATAAAAAGAAATTTGGTCTGAAAAAAAAAACGCCATACATACCCCTTACGTTTTTTTTCAGGTGGAAAAAATTAAAATATTCACTGCTCAGCCTAGGAATGGACTAGAGACCCATGGGTGGCAGATCTCTGATCAGAATTGCTTGTACTACATGCCTGTGGAGGTTCATGAAGATTGTAGATTAAAATTAATTTGGTCTGAAAAAAAAAACGCCATACATACCCCTTACGTTTTTTTTCATGTGGAAAAAATTAAAATATTCACTGCTCAGCCTAGGAATGGACTAGAGACCCATGGGTGGCAGATCTCTGATCAGAATTGCTTGTACTACATGCCTGTGGAGGTTCATGAAGATTGTAGATAAAAAGAAATTTGGTCTGAAAAAAAAAACGCCATACATACCCCTTACGTTTTTTTTCAGGTGGAAAAAATTAAAATATTCACTGCTCAGCCTAGGAATGGACTAGAGACCCATGGGTGGCAGATCTCTGATCAGAATTGCTTGTACTACATGCCTGTGGAGGTTCATGAAGATTGTAGATTAAAATTAATTTGGTCTGAAAAAAAAAACGCCATACATACCCCTTACGTTTTTTTTCATGTGGAAAAAATTAAAATATTCACTGCTCAGCCTAGGAATGGACTAGAGACCCATGGGTGGCAGATCTCTGATCAGAATTGCTTGTACTACATGCCTGTGGAGGTTCGTGAAGATTGTAGATAAAAAGAAATTTGGTCTGAAAAAAAAAACGCCATACATACCCCTTACGTTTTTTGTCAGGTGGAAAAAATTAAAATATTCACTGCTCAGCCTAGGAATGGACTAGAGACCCATGGGTGGCAGATCTCTGATCAGAATTGCTTGTACTACATGCCTGTGGAGGTTCATGAAGATTGTAGATTAAAATTAATTTGGTCTGAAAAAAAAAACGCCATACATACCCCTTACGTTTTTTGTCAGGTGGAAAAAATTCTAATATTCACTGCTCGGCCTAGGAATGGACTAGACACCCATGAGGTGCAGATCTCTGATCAGAATTGCTTGTACTACATGCCTGTGGAGGTTCATGAAGATTGTAGATTAAAATTAATTTGGTCTGAAAAAAAAAACGCCATACATACCCCTTACGTTTTTTTTCATGTGGAAAAAATTAAAATATTCACTGCTCAGCCTAGGAATGGACTAGAGACCCATGGGTGGCAGATCTCTGATCAGAATTGCTTGTACTACATGCCTGTGGAGGTTCATGAAGATTGTAGATAAAAAGAAATTTGGTCTGAAAAAAAAAACGCCATACATACCCCTTACGTTTTTTTTCATGTGGAAAAAATTAAAATATTCACTGCTCAGCCTAGGAATGGACTAGAGACCCATGGGTGGCAGATCTCTGATCAGAATTGCTTGTACTACATGCCTGTGGAGGTTCATGAAGATTGTAGATAAAAATAAATTTGGTCTGAAAAAAAAAACGCCATACATACCCCTTACGTTTTTTGTCAGGTGGAAAAAATTCTAATATTCACTGCTCGGCCTAGGAATGGACTAGACACCCATGAGGTGCAGATCTCTGATCAGAATTGCTTGTACTACATGCCTGTGGAGGTTCATGAAGATTGTAGATAAAAAGAAATTTGGTCTGAAAAAAAAAACGCCATACATACCCCTTACGTTTTTTGTCAGGTGGAAAAAATTCTAATATTCACTGCTCGGCCTAGGAATGGACTAGACACCCATGAGGTGCAGATCTCTGATCAGAATTGCTTGTACTACATGCCTGTGGAGGTTCATGAAGATTGTAGATAAAAAGAAATTTGGTCTGAAAAAAAAAACGCCATACATACCCCTTACGTTTTTTTTCAGGTGGAAAAAATTAAAATATTCACTGCTCAGCCTAGGAATGGACTAGAGACCCATGGGTGGCAGATCTCTGATCAGAATTGCTTGTACTACATGCCTGTGGAGGTTCGTGAAGATTGTAGATAAAAAGAAATTTGGTCTGAAAAAAAAAACGCCATACATACCCCTTACGTTTTTTGTCAGGTGGAAAAAATTAAAATATTCACTGCTCAGCCTAGGAATGGACTAGAGACCCATGGGTGGCAGATCTCTGATCAGAATTGCTTGTACTACATGCCTGTGGAGGTTCATGAAGATTGTAGATAAAAATAAATTTGGTCTGAAAAAAAAAACGCCATACATGCCCCTTACGTTTTTTGTCAGGTGGAAAAAATTCAAATATTCACTGCTCGGCCTAGGAATGGACTAGACACCCATGGGTGGCAGATCTCTGATCAGAATTGCTTGTACTACATGCCTGTGGAGGTTCATGAAGATTGTAGATTAAAATTAATTTGGTCTGAAAAAAAAAACGCCATACATACCCCTTACGTTTTTTTTCAGGTGGAAAAAATTAAAATATTCACTGCTCAGCCTAGGAATGGACTAGAGACCCATGGGTGGCAGATCTCTGATTAGAATTGCTTGTACTACATGAACCACCTGAGGTTCATGAAGATTGTAGATTAAAATTAATTTGGTCTGAAAAAAAAACCGCCATACATACCCCTTACGTTTTTTGTCAGGTGGAAAAAATTAAAATATTCACTGCTCAGCCTAGGAATGGACTAGAGACCCATGGGTGGCAGATCTCTGATCAGAATTGCTTGTACTACATGCCTGTGGAGGTTCATGAAGATTGTAGATAAAAAGAAATTTGGTCTGAAAAAAAAAACGCCATACATACCCCTTACGTTTTTTGTCAGGTGGAAAAAATTCAAATATTCACTGCTCGGCCTAGGAATGGACTAGAGACCCATGGGTGGCAGATCTCTGATCAGAATTGCTTGTACTACATGCCTGTGGAGGTTCATGAAGATTGTAGATAAAAAGAAATTTGGTCTGAAAAAAAAACCGCCATACATACCCCTTACGTTTTTTTTCATGTGGAAAAAATTAAAATATTCACTGCTCAGCCTAGGAATGGACTAGAGACCCATGGGTGGCAGATCTCTGATCAGAATTGCTTGTACTACATGCCTGTGGAGGTTCATGAAGATTGTAGATAAAAATAAATTTGGTCTGAAAAAAAAAACGCCATACATACCCCTTACGTTTTTTGTCAGGTGGAAAAAATTCTAATATTCACTGCTCGGCCTAGGAATGGACTAGACACCCATGAGGTGCAGATCTCTGATCAGAATTGCTTGTACTACATGCCTGTGGAGGTTCATGAAGATTGTAGATAAAAAGAAATTTGGTCTGAAAAAAAAAACGCCATACATACCCCTTACGTTTTTTGTCAGGTGGAAAAAATTAAAATATTCACTGCTCAGCCTAGGAATGGACTAGAGACCCATGGGTGGCAGATCTCTGATCAGAATTGCTTGTACTACATGCCTGTGGAGGTTCATGAAGATTGTAGATAAAAATAAATTTGGTCTGAAAAAAAAAACGCCATACATACCCCTTACGTTTTTTGTCAGGTGGAAAAAATTCAAATATTCACTGCTCGGCCTAGGAATGGACTAGACACCCATGGGTGGCAGATCTCTGATCAGAATTGCTTGTACTACATGCCTGTGGAGGTTCATGAAGATTGTAGATTAAAATTAATTTGGTCTGAAAAAAAAAACGCCATACATACCCCTTACGTTTTTTTTCAGGTGGAAAAAATTAAAATATTCACTGCTCAGCCTAGGAATGGACTAGACACCCATGGGTGGCAGATCTCTGATCAGAATTGCTTGTACTACATGCCTGTGGAGGTTCATGAAGATTGTAGATAAAAATAAATTTGGTCTGAAAAAAAAAACGCCATACATACCCCTTACGTTTTTTGTCAGGTGGAAAAAATTCTAATATTCACTGCTCGGCCTAGGAATGGACTAGACACCCATGAGGTGCAGATCTCTGATCAGAATTGCTTGTACTACATGCCTGTGGAGGTTCATGAAGATTGTAGATAAAAAGAAATTTGGTCTGAAAAAAAAAACGCCATACATACCCCTTACGTTTTTTTTCATGTGGAAAAAATTAAAATATTCACTGCTCAGCCTAGGAATGGACTAGAGACCCATGGGTGGCAGATCTCTGATCAGAATTGCTTGTACTACATGCCTGTGGAGGTTCATGAAGATTGTAGATAAAAAGAAATTTGGTCTGAAAAAAAAAACGCCATACATACCCCTTACGTTTTTTTTCATGTGGAAAAAATTAAAATATTCACTGCTCAGCCTAGGAATGGACTAGAGACCCATGGGTGGCAGATCTCTGATCAGAATTGCTTGTACTACATGCCTGTGGAGGTTCATGAAGATTGTAGATAAAAATAAATTTGGTCTGAAAAAAAAAACGCCATACATACCCCTTACGTTTTTTGTCAGGTGGAAAAAATTCTAATATTCACTGCTCGGCCTAGGAATGGACTAGACACCCATGAGGTGCAGATCTCTGATCAGAATTGCTTGTACTACATGCCTGTGGAGGTTCATGAAGATTGTAGATAAAAAGAAATTTGGTCTGAAAAAAAAAACGCCATACATACCCCTTACGTTTTTTTTCAGGTGGAAAAAATTAAAATATTCACTGCTCAGCCTAGGAATGGACTAGACACCCATGGGTGGCAGATCTCTGATCAGAATTGCTTGTACTACATGCCTGTGGAGGTTCATGAAGATTGTAGATAAAAATAAATTTGGTCTGAAAAAAAAAACGCCATACATACCCCTTACGTTTTTTGTCAGGTGGAAAAAATTCTAATATTCACTGCTCGGCCTAGGAATGGACTAGACACCCATGAGGTGCAGATCTCTGATCAGAATTGCTTGTACTACATGCCTGTGGAGGTTCATGAAGATTGTAGATAAAAAGAAATTTGGTCTGAAAAAAAAAACGCCATACATACCCCTTACGTTTTTTTTCAGGTGGAAAAAATTAAAATATTCACTGCTCAGCCTAGGAATGGACTAGAGACCCATGGGTGGCAGATCTCTGATCAGAATTGCTTGTACTACATGCCTGTGGAGGTTCGTGAAGATTGTAGATAAAAAGAAATTTGGTCTGAAAAAAAAAACGCCATACATACCCCTTACGTTTTTTGTCAGGTGGAAAAAATTAAAATATTCACTGCTCAGCCTAGGAATGGACTAGAGACCCATGGGTGGCAGATCTCTGATCAGAATTGCTTGTACTACATGCCTGTGGAGGTTCATGAAGATTGTAGATAAAAATAAATTTGGTCTGAAAAAAAAAACGCCATACATACCCCTTACGTTTTTTGTCAGGTGGAAAAAATTCAAATATTCACTGCTCGGCCTAGGAATGGACTAGACACCCATGGGTGGCAGATCTCTGATCAGAATTGCTTGTACTACATGCCTGTGGAGGTTCATGAAGATTGTAGATTAAAATTAATTTGGTCTGAAAAAAAAAACGCCATACATACCCCTTACGTTTTTTTTCAGGTGGAAAAAATTAAAATATTCACTGCTCAGCCTAGGAATGGACTAGAGACCCATGGGTGGCAGATCTCTGATCAGAATTGCTTGTACTACATGCCTGTGGAGGTTCATGAAGATTGTAGATAAAAAGAAATTTGGTCTGAAAAAAAAACCGCCATACATACCCCTTACGTTTTTTTTCATGTGGAAAGAATTAAAATATTCACTGCTCAGCCTAGGAATGGACTAGAGACCCATGGGTGGCAGATCTCTGATCAGAATTGCTTGTACTACATGCCTGTGGAGGTTCATGAAGATTGTAGATAAAAAGAAATTTGGTCTGAAAAAAAAAACGCCATACATACCCCTTACGTTTTTTGTCAGGTGGAAAAAATTAAAATATTCACTGCTCAGCCTAGGAATGGACTAGAGACCCATGGGTGGCAGATCTCTGATCAGAATTGCTTGTACTACATGCCTGTGGAGGTTCATGAAGATTGTAGATAAAAAGAAATTTGGTCTGAAAAAAAAAACGCCATACATACCCCTTACGTTTTTTGTCAGGTGGAAAAAATTAAAATATTCACTGCTCAGCCTAGGAATGGACTAGCCACCCATGGGTGGCAGATCTCTGATCAGAATTGCTTGTACTACATGCCTGTGGAGGTTCATGAAGATTGTAGATAAAAATAAATTTGGTCTGAAAAAAAAACCGCCATACATACCCCTTACGTTTTTTGTCAGGTGGAAAAAATTAAAATATTCACTGCTCGGCCTAGGAATGGACTAGACACCCATGAGGTGCAGATCTCTGATCAGAATTGCTTGTACTACATGCCTGTGGAGGTTCATGAAGATTGTAGATAAAAAGAAATTTGGTCTGAAAAAAAAAACGCCATACATACCCCTTACGTTTTTTTTCAGGTGGAAAAAATTAAAATATTCACTGCTCAGCCTAGGAATGGACTAGAGACCCATGGGTGGCAGATCTCTGATCAGAATTGCTTGTACTACATGCCTGTGGAGGTTCGTGAAGATTGTAGATAAAAAGAAATTTGGTCTGAAAAAAAAAACGCCATACATACCCCTTACGTTTTTTGTCAGGTGGAAAAAATTAAAATATTCACTGCTCAGCCTAGGAATGGACTAGAGACCCATGGGTGGCAGATCTCTGATCAGAATTGCTTGTACTACATGCCTGTGGAGGTTCATGAAGATTGTAGATAAAAATAAATTTGGTCTGAAAAAAAAAACGCCATACATACCCCTTACGTTTTTTGTCAGGTGGAAAAAATTCAAATATTCACTGCTCGGCCTAGGAATGGACTAGACACCCATGGGTGGCAGATCTCTGATCAGAATTGCTTGTACTACATGCCTGTGGAGGTTCATGAAGATTGTAGATTAAAATTAATTTGGTCTGAAAAAAAAAACGCCATACATACCCCTTACGTTTTTTTTCAGGTGGAAAAAATTAAAATATTCACTGCTCAGCCTAGGAATGGACTAGAGACCCATGGGTGGCAGATCTCTGATCAGAATTGCTTGTACTACATGCCTGTGGAGGTTCATGAAGATTGTAGATAAAAAGAAATTTGGTCTGAAAAAAAAAACGCCATACATACCCCTTACGTTTTTTGTCAGGTGGAAAAAATTAAAATATTCACTGCTCAGCCTAGGAATGGACTAGCCACCCATGGGTGGCAGATCTCTGATCAGAATTGCTTGTACTACATGCCTGTGGAGGTTCATGAAGATTGTAGATAAAAATAAATTTGGTCTGAAAAAAAAACCGCCATACATACCCCTTACGTTTTTTTTCATGTGGAAAAAAATAAAATATTCACTGCTCAGCCTAGGAATGGACTAGAGACCCATGGGTGGCAGATCTCTGATCAGAATTGCTTGTACTACATGCCTGTGGAGGTTCATGAAGATTGTAGATAAAAATAAATTTGGTCTGAAAAAAAAAAACGCCATACATACCCCTTACGTTTTTTCATGTGGAAAAAATTAAAATATTCACTGCTCGGCCTAGGAATGGACTAGACACCCATGGGTGGCAGATCTCTGATCAGAATTGCTTGTACTACATGCCTGTGGAGGTTCATGAAGATTGTAGATAAAAATAAATTTGGTCTGAAAAAAAAAACGCCATACATACCCCTTACGTTTTTTGTCAGGTGGAAAAAATTCAAATATTCACTGCTCGGCCTAGGAATGGACTAGACACCCATGGGTGGCAGATCTCTGATCAGAATTGATTGTACTACATGCCTGTGGAGGTTCATGAAGATTGTAGATAAAAATTAATTTGGTCTGAAAAAAAAAAACGCCATACATACCCCTTACGTTTTTTTTCATGTGGAAAATTTTAAAATATTCACTGCTCAGCCTAGGAATGGACTAGAGACCCATGGGTGGCAGATCTCTGATCAGAATTGCTTGTACTACATGCCTGTGGAGGTTCATGAAGATTGTAGATAAAAAGAAATTTGGTCTGAAAAAAAAAACGCCATACATACCCCTTACGTTTTTTTTCAGGTGGAAAAAAATCAAATATTCACTGCTCGGCCTAGGAATGGACTAGACACCCATGGGTGGCAGATCTCTGATCAGAATTGCTTGTACTACATGCCTGTGGAGGTTCATGAAGATTGTAGATAAAAAGAAATTTGGTCTGAAAAAAAAAACGCCATACATACCCCTTACGTTTTTTTTCAGGTGGAAAAAATTAAAATATTCACTGCTCAGCCTAGGAATGGACTAGAGACCCATGGGTGGCAGATCTCTGATTAGAATTGCTTGTACTACATGCCTGTGGAGGTTCATGAAGATTGTAGATAAAAAGAAATTTGGTCTGAAAAAAAAAACGCCATACATACCCCTTACGTTTTTTTTCAGGTGGAAAAAATTAAAATATTCACTGCTCAGCCTAGGAATGGACTAGAGACCCATGGGTGGCAGATCTCTGATCAGAATTGCTTGTACTACATGCCTGTGGAGGTTCGTGAAGATTGTAGATAAAAAGAAATTTGGTCTGAAAAAAAAAACGCCATACATACCCCTTACGTTTTTTGTCAGGTGGAAAAAATTAAAATATTCACTGCTCAGCCTAGGAATGGACTAGAGACCCATGGGTGGCAGATCTCTGATCAGAATTGCTTGTACTACATGCCTGTGGAGGTTCATGAAGATTGTAGATAAAAATAAATTTGGTCTGAAAAAAAAAACGCCATACATACCCCTTACGTTTTTTGTCAGGTGGAAAAAATTCAAATATTCACTGCTCGGCCTAGGAATGGACTAGACACCCATGGGTGGCAGATCTCTGATCAGAATTGCTTGTACTACATGCCTGTGGAGGTTCATGAAGATTGTAGATTAAAATTAATTTGGTCTGAAAAAAAAAACGCCATACATACCCCTTACGTTTTTTTTCAGGTGGAAAAAATTAAAATATTCACTGCTCAGCCTAGGAATGGACTAGAGACCCATGGGTGGCAGATCTCTGATCAGAATTGCTTGTACTACATGCCTGTGGAGGTTCATGAAGATTGTAGATAAAAATAAATTTGGTCTGAAAAAAAAAACGCCATACATACCCCTTACGTTTTTTTTCATGTGGAAAAAATTAAAATATTCACTGCTCAGCCTAGGAATGGACTAGAGACCCATGGGTGGCAGATCTCTGATCAGAATTGCTTGTACTACATGCCTGTGGAGGTTCATGAAGATTGTAGATAAAAAGAAATTTGGTCTGAAAAAAAAAACGCCATACATACCCCTTACGTTTTTTTTCAGGTGGAAAAAATTAAAATATTCACTGCTCAGCCTAGGAATGGACTAGCCACCCATGGGTGGCAGATCTCTGATCAGAATTGCTTGTACTACATGCCTGTGGAGGTTCATGAAGATTGTAGATAAAAATAAATTTGGTCTGAAAAAAAAAACGCCATACATACCCCTTACGTTTTTTTTCATGTGGAAAAAATTAAAATATTCACTGCTCAGCCTAGGAATGGACTAGAGACCCATGGGTGGCAGATCTCTGATCAGAATTGCTTGTACTACATGCCTGTGGAGGTTCATGAAGATTGTAGATAAAAAGAAATTTGGTCTGAAAAAAAAAACGCCATACATACCCCTTACGTTTTTTTTCAGGTGGAAAAAAATCAAATATTCACTGCTCGGCCTAGGAATGGACTAGACACCCATGGGTGGCAGATCTCTGATCAGAATTGCTTGTACTACATGCCTGTGGAGGTTCATGAAGATTGTAGATAAAAATTAATTTGGTCTGAAAAAAAAAAACGCCATACATACCCCTTACGTTTTTTTTCATGTGGAAAATTTTAAAATATTCACTGCTCAGCCTAGGAATGGACTAGAGACCCATGGGTGGCAGATCTCTGATCAGAATTGCTTGTACTACATGCCTGTGGAGGTTCATGAAGATTGTAGATAAAAAGAAATTTGGTCTGAAAAAAAAAACGCCATACATACCCCTTACGTTTTTTTTCAGGTGGAAAAAAATCAAATATTCACTGCTCGGCCTAGGAATGGACTAGACACCCATGGGTGGCAGATCTCTGATCAGAATTGCTTGTACTACATGCCTGTGGAGGTTCATGAAGATTGTAGATAAAAATTAATTTGGTCTGAAAAAAAAAAACGCCATACATACCCCTTACGTTTTTTTTCATGTGGAAAATTTTAAAATATTCACTGCTCAGCCTAGGAATGGACTAGAGACCCATGGGTGGCAGATCTCTGATCAGAATTGCTTGTACTACATGCCTGTGGAGGTTCATGAAGATTGTAGATTAAAATTAATTTGGTCTGAAAAAAAAACGCCATACATACCCCTTACGTTTTTTTTCATGTGGAAAAAATTAAAATATTCACTGCTCAGCCTAGGAATGGACTAGAGACCCATGGGTGGCAGATCTCTGATCAGAATTGCTTGTACTACATGCCTGTGGAGGTTCATGAAGATTGTAGATAAAAAGAAATTTGGTCTGAAAAAAAAACCGCCATACCCCTTACGTTTTTTGTCAGGTGGAAAAAAATAAAATATTCACTGCTCAGCCTAGGAATGGACTAGACACCCATGGGTGGCAGATCTCTGATCAGAATTGCTTGTACTACATGCCTGTGGAGGTTCATGAAGATTGTAGATAAAAAGAAATTTGGTCTGAAAAAAAAAACGCCATACATACCCCTTACGTTTTTTTTCATGTGGAAAAAATTAAAATATTCACTGCTCAGCCTAGGAATGGACTAGAGACCCATGGGTGGCAGATCTCTGATCAGAATTGCTTGTACTACATGCCTGTGGAGGTTCATGAAGATTGTAGATAAAAATTAATTTGGTCTGAAAAAAAAAAACGCCATACATACCCCTTACGTTTTTTTTCAGGTGGAAAAAATTAAAATATTCACTGCTCAGCCTAGGAATGGACTAGACACCCATGGGTGGCAGATCTCTGATCAGAATTGCTTGTACTACATGCCTGTGGAGGTTCATGAAGATTGTAGATAAAAAGAAATTTGGTCTGAAAAAAAAAACACCATACATACCCCTTATGTTTTTTTTCATGTGGAAAAAATTAAAATATTCACTGCTCAGCCTAGGAATGGACTAGAGACCCATGGGTGGCAGATCTCTGATCAGAATTGCTTGTACTACATGCCTGTGGAGGTTCATGAAGATTGTAGATAAAAAGAAATTTGGTCTGAAAAAAAAAAACGCCATACATACCCCTTACGTTTTTTTTCATGTGGAAAAAATTTAAATATTCACTGCTCAGTCTAGGAATGGACTAGAGACCCATGGGTGGCAGATCTCTGATCAGAATTGCTTGTACTACATGCCTGTGGAGGTTCATGAAGATTGTAGATAAAAAGAAATTTAGTCTGAAAAAAAAAACGCCATACATACCCCTTACGTTTTTTGTCAGGTGGAAAAAATTCTAATACTCACTGCTCAGCCTAGGAATGGACTAGACACCCATGGGTGGCAGATCTCTGATCAGAATTGCTTGTACTACATGCCTGTGGAGGTTCATGAAGATTGTAGATAAAAAGAAATTTGGTCTGAAAAAAAAAACGCCATACATACCCCTTACGTTTTTTGTCAGGTGGAAAAAAATAAAATATTCACTGCTCAGCCTAGGAATGGACTAGAGACCCATGGGTGGCAGATCTCTGATCAGAATTGCTTGTACTACATGCCTGTGGAGGTTCATGAAGATTGTAGATAAAAATAAATTTGGTCTGAAAAAAAAAACGCCATACATACCCCTTACGTTTTTTGTCAGGTGGAAAAAATTCTAATATTCACTGCTCGGCCTAGGAATGGACTAGACACCCATGAGGTGCAGATCTCTGATCAGAATTGCTTGTACTACATGCCTGTGGAGGTTCATGAAGATTGTAGATAAAAATTAATTTGGTCTGAAAAAAAAAACGCCATACATACCCCTTACGTTTTTTTTCAGGTGGAAAAAATTAAAATATTCACTGCTCAGCCTAGGAATGGACTAGACACCCATGGGTGGCAGATCTCTGATCACAATTGCTTGTACTACATGCCTGTGGAGGTTCATGAAGATTGTAGATAAAAATAAATTTGGTCTGAAAAAAAAAACGCCATACATACCCCTTACGTTTTTTGTCAGGTGGAAAAAATTCAAATATTCACTGCTCGGCCTAGGAATGGACTAGACACCCATGGGTGGCAGATCTCTGATCAGAATTGCTTGTACTACATGCCTGTGGAGGTTCATGAAGATTGTAGATAAAAATAAATTTGGTCTGAAAAAAAAACGCCATACATACCCCTTACGTTTTTTTTCAGGTGGAAAAAATTAAAATATTCACTGCTCAGCCTAGGAATGGACTAGAGACCCATGGGTGGCAGATCTCTGATCAGAATTGCTTGTACTACATGCCTGTGGAGGTTCATGAAGATTGTAGATAAAAAGAAATTTGGTCTGAAAAAAAAACCGCCATACCCCTTACGTTTTTTGTCAGGTGGAAAAAATTAAAATATTCACTGCTCAGCCTAGGAATGGACTAGAGACCCATGGGTGGCAGATCTCTGATCAGAATTGCTTGTACTACATGCCTGTGGAGGTTCATGAAGATTGTAGATAAAAAGAAATTTGGTCTGAAAAAAAAAACGCCATACATACCCCTTACGTTTTTTTTCATGTGGAAAAAATTAAAATATTCACTGCTCAGCCTAGGAATGGACTAGAGACCCATGGGTGGCAGATCTCTGATCAGAATTGCTTGTACTACATGCCTGTGGAGGTTCATGAAGATTGTAGATAAAAAGAAATTTGGTCTGAAAAAAAAAAACGCCATACATACCCCTTACGTTTTTTGTCAGGTGGAAAAAATTAAAATATTCACTGCTCGGCCTAGGAATGGACTAGACACCCATGGGTGGCAGATCTCTGATCAGAATTGCTTGTACTACATGCCTGTGGAGGTTCATGAAGATTGTAGATAAAATTAATTTGGTCTGAAAAAAAAAAACGCCATACATACCCCTTACGTTTTTTGTCAGGTGGAAAAAATTAAAATATTCACTGCTCAGCCTAGGAATGGACTAGAGACCCATGGGTGGCAGATCTCTGATCAGAATTGCTTGTACTACATGCCTGTGGAGGTTCATGAAGATTGTAGATAAAAATAAATTTGGTCTGAAAAAAAAACGCCATACATACCCCTTACGTTTCTTTTCAGGTGGAAAAAATTAAAATATTCACTGCTCAGCCTAGGAATGGACTAGAGACCCATGGGTGGCAGATCTCTGATCAGAATTGCTTGTACTACATGCCTGTGGAGGTTCATGAAGATTGTAGATAAAAAGAAATTTGGTCTGAAAAAAAAACCGCCATACCCCTTACGTTTTTTGTCAGGTGGAAAAAATTAAAATATTCACTGCTCAGCCTAGGAATGGACTAGAGACCCATGGGTGGCAGATCTCTGATCAGAATTGCTTGTACTACATGCCTGTGGAGGTTCATGAAGATTGTAGATAAAAAGAAATTTGGTCTGAAAAAAAAAACGCCATACATACCCCTTACGTTTTTTTTCATGTGGAAAAAATTAAAATATTCACTGCTCAGCCTAGGAATGGACTAGAGACCCATGGGTGGCAGATCTCTGATCAGAATTGCTTGTACTACATGCCTGTGGAGGTTCATGAAGATTGTAGATAAAAAGAAATTTGGTCTGAAAAAAAAAAACGCCATACATACCCCTTACGTTTTTTGTCAGGTGGAAAAAATTAAAATATTCACTGCTCGGCCTAGGAATGGACTAGACACCCATGGGTGGCAGATCTCTGATCAGAATTGCTTGTACTACATGCCTGTGGAGGTTCATGAAGATTGTAGATAAAATTAATTTGGTCTGAAAAAAAAAAACGCCATACATACCCCTTACGTTTTTTGTCAGGTGGAAAAAATTAAAATATTCACTGCTCAGCCTAGGAATGGACTAGAGACCCATGGGTGGCAGATCTCTGATCAGAATTGCTTGTACTACATGCCTGTGGAGGTTCATGAAGATTGTAGATAAAAAGAAATTTGGTCTGAAAAAAAAAAACGCCATACATACCCCTTACGTTTTTTTTCAGGTGGAAAAAATTAAAATATTCACTGCTCGGCCTAGGAATGGACTAGACACCCATGGGTGGCAGATCTCTGATCAGAATTGCTTGTACTACATGCCTGTGGAGGTTCATGAAGATTGTAGATAAAATTAATTTGGTCTGAAAAAAAAAAACGCCATACATACCCCTTACGTTTTTTGTCAGGTGGAAAAAATTAAAATATTCACTGCTCAGCCTAGGAATGGACTAGAGACCCATGGGTGGCAGATCTCTGATCAGAATTGCTTGTACTACATGCCTGTGGAGGTTCATGAAGATTGTAGATAAAAATAAATTTGTTCTGAAAAAAAAAACGCCATACATACCCCTTACGTTTTTTGTCAGGTGGAAAAAATTCTAATATTCACTGCTCGGCCTAGGAATGGACTAGACACCCATGAGGTGCAGATCTCTGATCAGAATTGCTTGTACTACATGCCTGTGGAGGTTCATGAAGATTGTAGATAAAAAGAAATTTGGTCTGAAAAAAAAAACGCCATACATACCCCTTACGTTTTTTTTCAGGTGGAAAAAATTTAAATATTCACTGCTCGGCCTAGGAATGGACTAGACACCCATGGGTGGCAGATCTCTGATCAGAATTGCTTGTACTACATGCCTGTGGAGGTTCATGAAGATTGTAGATAAAATTAATTTGGTCTGAAAAAAAAAAACGCCATACATACCCCTTACGTTTTTTGTCAGGTGGAAAAAATTATAATATTCACTGCTCGGCCTAGGAATGGACTAGACACCCATGAGGTGCAGATCTCTGATCAGAATTGCTTGTACTACATGCCTGTGGAGGTTCATGAAGATTGTAGATAAAAAGAAATTTGGTCTGAAAAAAAAAACGCCATACATACCCCTTACGTTTTTTTTCAGGTGGAAAAAATTAAAATATTCACTGCTCAGCCTAGGAATGGACTAGAGACCCATGGGTGGCAGATCTCTGATCAGAATTGCTTGTACTACATGCCTGTGGAGGTTCATGAAGATTGTAGATAAAAAGAAATTTAGTCTGAAAAAAAAAACGCCATACATACCCCTTACGTTTTTTGTCAGGTGGAAAAAATTCTAATACTCACTGCTCAGCCTAGGAATGGACTAGACACCCATGGGTGGCAGATCTCTGATCAGAATTGCTTGTACTACATGCCTGTGGAGGTTCATGAAGATTGTAGATAAAAAGAAATTTGGTCTGAAAAAAAAAACGCCATACATACCCCTTACGTTTTTTGTCAGGTGGAAAAAAATAAAATATTCACTGCTCAGCCTAGGAATGGACTAGAGACCCATGGGTGGCAGATCTCTGATCAGAATTGCTTGTACTACATGCCTGTGGAGGTTCATGAAGATTGTAGATAAAAATAAATTTGGTCTGAAAAAAAAAACGCCATACATACCCCTTACGTTTTTTGTCAGGTGGAAAAAATTCTAATATTCACTGCTCGGCCTAGGAATGGACTAGACACCCATGAGGTGCAGATCTCTGATCAGAATTGCTTGTACTACATGCCTGTGGAGGTTCATGAAGATTGTAGATAAAAATTAATTTGGTCTGAAAAAAAAAACGCCATACATACCCCTTACGTTTTTTTTCAGGTGGAAAAAATTAAAATATTCACTGCTCAGCCTAGGAATGGACTAGACACCCATGGGTGGCAGATCTCTGATCACAATTGCTTGTACTACATGCCTGTGGAGGTTCATGAAGATTGTAGATAAAAATAAATTTGGTCTGAAAAAAAAAACGCCATACATACCCCTTACGTTTTTTGTCAGGTGGAAAAAATTCAAATATTCACTGCTCGGCCTAGGAATGGACTAGACACCCATGGGTGGCAGATCTCTGATCAGAATTGCTTGTACTACATGCCTGTGGAGGTTCATGAAGATTGTAGATAAAAATAAATTTGGTCTGAAAAAAAAACCGCCATACATACCCCTTACGTTTTTTTTCAGGTGGAAAAAATTAAAATATTCACTGCTCAGCCTAGGAATGGACTAGAGACCCATGGGTGGCAGATCTCTGATCAGAATTGCTTGTACTACATGCCTGTGGAGGTTCATGAAGATTGTAGATAAAAAGAAATTTGGTCTGAAAAAAAAACCGCCATACCCCTTACGTTTTTTGTCAGGTGGAAAAAATTAAAATATTCACTGCTCAGCCTAGGAATGGACTAGAGACCCATGGGTGGCAGATCTCTGATCAGAATTGCTTGTACTACATGCCTGTGGAGGTTCATGAAGATTGTAGATAAAAAGAAATTTGGTCTGAAAAAAAAAACGCCATACATACCCCTTACGTTTTTTTTCATGTGGAAAAAATTAAAATATTCACTGCTCAGCCTAGGAATGGACTAGAGACCCATGGGTGGCAGATCTCTGATCAGAATTGCTTGTACTACATGCCTGTGGAGGTTCATGAAGATTGTAGATAAAAAGAAATTTGGTCTGAAAAAAAAAAACGCCATACATACCCCTTACGTTTTTTGTCAGGTGGAAAAAATTAAAATATTCACTGCTCGGCCTAGGAATGGACTAGACACCCATGGGTGGCAGATCTCTGATCAGAATTGCTTGTACTACATGCCTGTGGAGGTTCATGAAGATTGTAGATAAAATTAATTTGGTCTGAAAAAAAAAAACGCCATACATACCCCTTACGTTTTTTGTCAGGTGGAAAAAATTATAATATTCACTGCTCGGCCTAGGAATGGACTAGACACCCATGAGGTGCAGATCTCTGATCAGAATTGCTTGTACTACATGCCTGTGGAGGTTCATGAAGATTGTAGATAAAAAGAAATTTGGTCTGAAAAAAAAAAACGCCATACATACCCCTTACGTTTTTTGTCAGGTGGAAAAAATTAAAATATTCACTGCTCGGCCTAGGAATGGACTAGACACCCATGGGTGGCAGATCTCTGATCAGAATTGCTTGTACTACATGCCTGTGGAGGTTCATGAAGATTGTAGATAAAATTAATTTGGTCTGAAAAAAAAAAACGCCATACATACCCCTTACGTTTTTTGTCAGGTGGAAAAAATTAAAATATTCACTGCTCAGCCTAGGAATGGACTAGAGACCCATGGGTGGCAGATCTCTGATCAGAATTGCTTGTACTACATGCCTGTGGAGGTTCATGAAGATTGTAGATAAAAAGAAATTTAGTCTGAAAAAAAAAACGCCATACATACCCCTTACGTTTTTTGTCAGGTGGAAAAAATTCTAATACTCACTGCTCAGCCTAGGAATGGACTAGACACCCATGGGTGGCAGATCTCTGATCAGAATTGCTTGTACTACATGCCTGTGGAGGTTCATGAAGATTGTAGATAAAAAGAAATTTGGTCTGAAAAAAAAAACGCCATACATACCCCTTACGTTTTTTGTCAGGTGGAAAAAAATAAAATATTCACTGCTCAGCCTAGGAATGGACTAGAGACCCATGGGTGGCAGATCTCTGATCAGAATTGCTTGTACTACATGCCTGTGGAGGTTCATGAAGATTGTAGATAAAAATAAATTTGGTCTGAAAAAAAAAACGCCATACATACCCCTTACGTTTTTTGTCAGGTGGAAAAAATTCTAATATTCACTGCTCGGCCTAGGAATGGACTAGACACCCATGAGGTGCAGATCTCTGATCACAATTGCTTGTACTACATGCCTGTGGAGGTTCATGAAGATTGTAGATAAAAATAAATTTGGTCTGAAAAAAAAAACGCCATACATACCCCTTACGTTTTTTGTCAGGTGGAAAAAATTCAAATATTCACTGCTCGGCCTAGGAATGGACTAGACACCCATGGGTGGCAGATCTCTGATCAGAATTGCTTGTACTACATGCCTGTGGAGGTTCATGAAGATTGTAGATAAAAATAAATTTGGTCTGAAAAAAAAACCGCCATACATACCCCTTACGTTTTTTTTCAGGTGGAAAAAATTAAAATATTCACTGCTCAGCCTAGGAATGGACTAGAGACCCATGGGTGGCAGATCTCTGATCAGAATTGCTTGTACTACATGCCTGTGGAGGTTCATGAAGATTGTAGATAAAAAGAAATTTGGTCTGAAAAAAAAAACGCCATACATACCCCTTACGTTTTTTGTCAGGTGGAAAAAAATAAAATATTCACTGCTCAGCCTAGGAATGGACTAGAGACCCATGGGTGGCAGATCTCTGATCAGAATTGCTTGTACTACATGCCTGTGGAGGTTCATGAAGATTGTAGATAAAAATAAATTTGGTCTGAAAAAAAAAACGCCATACATACCCCTTACGTTTTTTGTCAGGTGGAAAAAATTCTAATATTCACTGCTCGGCCTAGGAATGGACTAGACACCCATGAGGTGCAGATCTCTGATCACAATTGCTTGTACTACATGCCTGTGGAGGTTCATGAAGATTGTAGATAAAAATAAATTTGGTCTGAAAAAAAAAACGCCATACATACCCCTTACGTTTTTTGTCAGGTGGAAAAAATTCAAATATTCACTGCTCGGCCTAGGAATGGACTAGACACCCATGGGTGGCAGATCTCTGATCAGAATTGCTTGTACTACATGCCTGTGGAGGTTCATGAAGATTGTAGATAAAAATAAATTTGGTCTGAAAAAAAAACCGCCATACATACCCCTTACGTTTTTTTTCAGGTGGAAAAAATTAAAATATTCACTGCTCAGCCTAGGAATGGACTAGAGACCCATGGGTGGCAGATCTCTGATCAGAATTGCTTGTACTACATGCCTGTGGAGGTTCATGAAGATTGTAGATAAAAAGAAATTTGGTCTGAAAAAAAAACCGCCATACCCCTTACGTTTTTTGTCAGGTGGAAAAAATTAAAATATTCACTGCTCAGCCTAGGAATGGACTAGAGACCCATGGGTGGCAGATCTCTGATCAGAATTGCTTGTACTACATGCCTGTGGAGGTTCATGAAGATTGTAGATAAAAAGAAATTTGGTCTGAAAAAAAAAACGCCATACATACCCCTTACGTTTTTTTTCATGTGGAAAAAATTAAAATATTCACTGCTCAGCCTAGGAATGGACTAGAGACCCATGGGTGGCAGATCTCTGATCAGAATTGCTTGTACTACATGCCTGTGGAGGTTCATGAAGATTGTAGATAAAAAGAAATTTGGTCTGAAAAAAAAAAACGCCATACATACCCCTTACGTTTTTTGTCAGGTGGAAAAAATTAAAATATTCACTGCTCGGCCTAGGAATGGACTAGACACCCATGGGTGGCAGATCTCTGATCAGAATTGCTTGTACTACATGCCTGTGGAGGTTCATGAAGATTGTAGATAAAATTAATTTGGTCTGAAAAAAAAAAACGCCATACATACCCCTTACGTTTTTTGTCAGGTGGAAAAAATTAAAATATTCACTGCTCAGCCTAGGAATGGACTAGAGACCCATGGGTGGCAGATCTCTGATCAGAATTGCTTGTACTACATGCCTGTGGAGGTTCATGAAGATTGTAGATAAAAAGAAATTTGGTCTGAAAAAAAAAAACGCCATACATACCCCTTACGTTTTTTTTCAGGTGGAAAAAATTAAAATATTCACTGCTCGGCCTAGGAATGGACTAGACACCCATGGGTGGCAGATCTCTGATCAGAATTGCTTGTACTACATGCCTGTGGAGGTTCATGAAGATTGTAGATAAAAAGAAATTTGGTCTGAAAAAAAAAAACGCCATACATACCCCTTACGTTTTTTGTCAGGTGGAAAAAATTAAAATATTCACTGCTCGGCCTAGGAATGGACTAGACACCCATGGGTGGCAGATCTCTGATCAGAATTGCTTGTACTACATGCCTGTGGAGGTTCATGAAGATTGTAGATAAAATTAATTTGGTCTGAAAAAAAAAAACGCCATACATACCCCTTACGTTTTTTGTCAGGTGGAAAAAATTAAAATATTCACTGCTCAGCCTAGGAATGGACTAGAGACCCATGGGTGGCAGATCTCTGATCAGAATTGCTTGTACTACATGCCTGTGGAGGTTCATGAAGATTGTAGATAAAAAGAAATTTGGTCTGAAAAAAAAACCGCCATACCCCTTACGTTTTTTGTCAGGTGGAAAAAATTAAAATATTCACTGCTCAGCCTAGGAATGGACTAGACACCCATGAGGTGCAGATCTCTGATCACAATTGCTTGTACTACATGCCTGTGGAGGTTCATGAAGATTGTAGATAAAAATAAATTTGGTCTGAAAAAAAAAACGCCATACATACCCCTTACGTTTTTTGTCAGGTGGAAAAAATTCAAATATTCACTGCTCGGCCTAGGAATGGACTAGACACCCATGGGTGGCAGATCTCTGATCAGAATTGCTTGTACTACATGCCTGTGGAGGTTCATGAAGATTGTAGATAAAAATAAATTTGGTCTGAAAAAAAAACCGCCATACATACCCCTTACGTTTTTTTTCAGGTGGAAAAAATTAAAATATTCACTGCTCAGCCTAGGAATGGACTAGAGACCCATGGGTGGCAGATCTCTGATCAGAATTGCTTGTACTACATGCCTGTGGAGGTTCATGAAGATTGTAGATAAAAAGAAATTTGGTCTGAAAAAAAAACCGCCATACCCCTTACGTTTTTTGTCAGGTGGAAAAAATTAAAATATTCACTGCTCAGCCTAGGAATGGACTAGAGACCCATGGGTGGCAGATCTCTGATCAGAATTGCTTGTACTACATGCCTGTGGAGGTTCATGAAGATTGTAGATAAAAAGAAATTTGGTCTGAAAAAAAAAACGCCATACATACCCCTTACGTTTTTTTTCATGTGGAAAAAATTAAAATATTCACTGCTCAGCCTAGGAATGGACTAGAGACCCATGGGTGGCAGATCTCTGATCAGAATTGCTTGTACTACATGCCTGTGGAGGTTCATGAAGATTGTAGATAAAAAGAAATTTGGTCTGAAAAAAAAAAACGCCATACATACCCCTTACGTTTTTTGTCAGGTGGAAAAAATTAAAATATTCACTGCTCGGCCTAGGAATGGACTAGACACCCATGGGTGGCAGATCTCTGATCAGAATTGCTTGTACTACATGCCTGTGGAGGTTCATGAAGATTGTAGATAAAATTAATTTGGTCTGAAAAAAAAAAACGCCATACATACCCCTTACGTTTTTTGTCAGGTGGAAAAAATTAAAATATTCACTGCTCAGCCTAGGAATGGACTAGAGACCCATGGGTGGCAGATCTCTGATCAGAATTGCTTGTACTACATGCCTGTGGAGGTTCATGAAGATTGTAGATAAAAAGAAATTTGGTCTGAAAAAAAAAAACGCCATACATACCCCTTACGTTTTTTTTCAGGTGGAAAAAATTAAAATATTCACTGCTCGGCCTAGGAATGGACTAGACACCCATGGGTGGCAGATCTCTGATCAGAATTGCTTGTACTACATGCCTGTGGAGGTTCATGAAGATTGTAGATAAAAAGAAATTTGGTCTGAAAAAAAAAAACGCCATACATACCCCTTACGTTTTTTGTCAGGTGGAAAAAATTAAAATATTCACTGCTCGGCCTAGGAATGGACTAGACACCCATGGGTGGCAGATCTCTGATCAGAATTGCTTGTACTACATGCCTGTGGAGGTTCATGAAGATTGTAGATAAAATTAATTTGGTCTGAAAAAAAAAAACGCCATACATACCCCTTACGTTTTTTGTCAGGTGGAAAAAATTAAAATATTCACTGCTCAGCCTAGGAATGGACTAGAGACCCATGGGTGGCAGATCTCTGATCAGAATTGCTTGTACTACATGCCTGTGGAGGTTCATGAAGATTGTAGATAAAAAGAAATTTGGTCTGAAAAAAAAAAACGCCATACATACCCCTTACGTTTTTTTTCAGGTGGAAAAAATTAAAATATTCACTGCTCGGCCTAGGAATGGACTAGACACCCATGGGTGGCAGATCTCTGATCAGAATTGCTTGTACTACATGCCTGTGGAGGTTCATGAAGATTGTAGATAAAATTAATTTGGTCTGAAAAAAAAAAACGCCATACATACCCCTTACGTTTTTTGTCAGGTGGAAAAAATTAAAATATTCACTGCTCAGCCTAGGAATGGACTAGAGACCCATGGGTGGCAGATCTCTGATCAGAATTGCTTGTACTACATGCCTGTGGAGGTTCATGAAGATTGTAGATAAAAATAAATTTGTTCTGAAAAAAAAAACGCCATACATACCCCTTACGTTTTTTGTCAGGTGGAAAAAATTCTAATATTCACTGCTCGGCCTAGGAATGGACTAGACACCCATGAGGTGCAGATCTCTGATCAGAATTGCTTGTACTACATGCCTGTGGAGGTTCATGAAGATTGTAGATAAAAAGAAATTTGGTCTGAAAAAAAAAACGCCATACATACCCCTTACGTTTTTTGTCAGGTGGAAAAAATTCTAATATTCACTGCTCGGCCTAGGAATGGACTAGACACCCATGAGGTGCAGATCTCTGATCAGAATTGCTTGTACTACATGCCTGTGGAGGTTCATGAAGATTGTAGATAAAAAGAAATTTGGTCTGAAAAAAAAAACGCCATACATACCCCTTACGTTTTTTGTCAGGTGGAAAAAATTCTAATATTCACTGCTCGGCCTAGGAATGGACTAGACACCCATGAGGTGCAGATCTCTGATCAGAATTGCTTGTACTACATGCCTGTGGAGGTTCATGAAGATTGTAGATAAAAAGAAATTTGGTCTGAAAAAAAAAACGCCATACATACCCCTTACGTTTTTTTTCAGGTGGAAAAAATTTAAATATTCACTGCTCGGCCTAGGAATGGACTAGACACCCATGGGTGGCAGATCTCTGATCAGAATTGCTTGTACTACATGCCTGTGGAGGTTCATGAAGATTGTAGATAAAATTAATTTGGTCTGAAAAAAAAAAACGCCATACATACCCCTTACGTTTTTTGTCAGGTGGAAAAAATTATAATATTCACTGCTCGGCCTAGGAATGGACTAGACACCCATGAGGTGCAGATCTCTGATCAGAATTGCTTGTACTACATGCCTGTGGAGGTTCATGAAGATTGTAGATAAAAAGAAATTTGGTCTGAAAAAAAAAACGCCATACATACCCCTTACGTTTTTTTTCAGGTGGAAAAAATTAAAATATTCACTGCTCAGCCTAGGAATGGACTAGAGACCCATGGGTGGCAGATCTCTGATCAGAATTGCTTGTACTACATGCCTGTGGAGGTTCATGAAGATTGTAGATAAAAAGAAATTTAGTCTGAAAAAAAAAACGCCATACATACCCCTTACGTTTTTTGTCAGGTGGAAAAAATTCTAATACTCACTGCTCAGCCTAGGAATGGACTAGACACCCATGGGTGGCAGATCTCTGATCAGAATTGCTTGTACTACATGCCTGTGGAGGTTCATGAAGATTGTAGATAAAAAGAAATTTGGTCTGAAAAAAAAAACGCCATACATACCCCTTACGTTTTTTGTCAGGTGGAAAAAAATAAAATATTCACTGCTCAGCCTAGGAATGGACTAGAGACCCATGGGTGGCAGATCTCTGATCAGAATTGCTTGTACTACATGCCTGTGGAGGTTCATGAAGATTGTAGATAAAAATAAATTTGGTCTGAAAAAAAAAACGCCATACATACCCCTTACGTTTTTTGTCAGGTGGAAAAAATTCTAATATTCACTGCTCGGCCTAGGAATGGACTAGACACCCATGAGGTGCAGATCTCTGATCAGAATTGCTTGTACTACATGCCTGTGGAGGTTCATGAAGATTGTAGATAAAAATTAATTTGGTCTGAAAAAAAAAACGCCATACATACCCCTTACGTTTTTTTTCAGGTGGAAAAAATTAAAATATTCACTGCTCAGCCTAGGAATGGACTAGACACCCATGGGTGGCAGATCTCTGATCACAATTGCTTGTACTACATGCCTGTGGAGGTTCATGAAGATTGTAGATAAAAATAAATTTGGTCTGAAAAAAAAAACGCCATACATACCCCTTACGTTTTTTGTCAGGTGGAAAAAATTCAAATATTCACTGCTCGGCCTAGGAATGGACTAGACACCCATGGGTGGCAGATCTCTGATCAGAATTGCTTGTACTACATGCCTGTGGAGGTTCATGAAGATTGTAGATAAAAATAAATTTGGTCTGAAAAAAAAACCGCCATACATACCCCTTACGTTTTTTTTCAGGTGGAAAAAATTAAAATATTCACTGCTCAGCCTAGGAATGGACTAGAGACCCATGGGTGGCAGATCTCTGATCAGAATTGCTTGTACTACATGCCTGTGGAGGTTCATGAAGATTGTAGATAAAAAGAAATTTGGTCTGAAAAAAAAACCGCCATACCCCTTACGTTTTTTGTCAGGTGGAAAAAATTAAAATATTCACTGCTCAGCCTAGGAATGGACTAGAGACCCATGGGTGGCAGATCTCTGATCAGAATTGCTTGTACTACATGCCTGTGGAGGTTCATGAAGATTGTAGATAAAAAGAAATTTGGTCTGAAAAAAAAAACGCCATACATACCCCTTACGTTTTTTTTCATGTGGAAAAAATTAAAATATTCACTGCTCAGCCTAGGAATGGACTAGAGACCCATGGGTGGCAGATCTCTGATCAGAATTGCTTGTACTACATGCCTGTGGAGGTTCATGAAGATTGTAGATAAAAAGAAATTTGGTCTGAAAAAAAAAAACGCCATACATACCCCTTACGTTTTTTGTCAGGTGGAAAAAATTAAAATATTCACTGCTCGGCCTAGGAATGGACTAGACACCCATGGGTGGCAGATCTCTGATCAGAATTGCTTGTACTACATGCCTGTGGAGGTTCATGAAGATTGTAGATAAAATTAATTTGGTCTGAAAAAAAAAAACGCCATACATACCCCTTACGTTTTTTGTCAGGTGGAAAAAATTATAATATTCACTGCTCGGCCTAGGAATGGACTAGACACCCATGAGGTGCAGATCTCTGATCAGAATTGCTTGTACTACATGCCTGTGGAGGTTCATGAAGATTGTAGATAAAAAGAAATTTGGTCTGAAAAAAAAAAACGCCATACATACCCCTTACGTTTTTTGTCAGGTGGAAAAAATTAAAATATTCACTGCTCGGCCTAGGAATGGACTAGACACCCATGGGTGGCAGATCTCTGATCAGAATTGCTTGTACTACATGCCTGTGGAGGTTCATGAAGATTGTAGATAAAATTAATTTGGTCTGAAAAAAAAAAACGCCATACATACCCCTTACGTTTTTTGTCAGGTGGAAAAAATTAAAATATTCACTGCTCAGCCTAGGAATGGACTAGAGACCCATGGGTGGCAGATCTCTGATCAGAATTGCTTGTACTACATGCCTGTGGAGGTTCATGAAGATTGTAGATAAAAAGAAATTTGGTCTGAAAAAAAAAAACGCCATACATACCCCTTACGTTTTTTTTCAGGTGGAAAAAATTAAAATATTCACTGCTCGGCCTAGGAATGGACTAGACACCCATGGGTGGCAGATCTCTGATCAGAATTGCTTGTACTACATGCCTGTGGAGGTTCATGAAGATTGTAGATAAAATTAATTTGGTCTGAAAAAAAAAAACGCCATACATACCCCTTACGTTTTTTGTCAGGTGGAAAAAATTAAAATATTCACTGCTCAGCCTAGGAATGGACTAGAGACCCATGGGTGGCAGATCTCTGATCAGAATTGCTTGTACTACATGCCTGTGGAGGTTCATGAAGATTGTAGATAAAAATAAATTTGTTCTGAAAAAAAAAACGCCATACATACCCCTTACGTTTTTTGTCAGGTGGAAAAAATTCTAATATTCACTGCTCGGCCTAGGAATGGACTAGACACCCATGAGGTGCAGATCTCTGATCAGAATTGCTTGTACTACATGCCTGTGGAGGTTCATGAAGATTGTAGATAAAAAGAAATTTGGTCTGAAAAAAAAAACGCCATACATACCCCTTACGTTTTTTTTCAGGTGGAAAAAATTAAAATATTCACTGCTCAGCCTAGGAATGGACTAGAGACCCATGGGTGGCAGATCTCTGATCAGAATTGCTTGTACTACATGCCTGTGGAGGTTCATGAAGATTGTAGATAAAAAGAAATTTAGTCTGAAAAAAAAAACGCCATACATACCCCTTACGTTTTTTGTCAGGTGGAAAAAATTCTAATACTCACTGCTCAGCCTAGGAATGGACTAGACACCCATGGGTGGCAGATCTCTGATCAGAATTGCTTGTACTACATGCCTGTGGAGGTTCATGAAGATTGTAGATAAAAAGAAATTTGGTCTGAAAAAAAAAACGCCATACATACCCCTTACGTTTTTTGTCAGGTGGAAAAAAATAAAATATTCACTGCTCAGCCTAGGAATGGACTAGAGACCCATGGGTGGCAGATCTCTGATCAGAATTGCTTGTACTACATGCCTGTGGAGGTTCATGAAGATTGTAGATAAAAATAAATTTGGTCTGAAAAAAAAAACGCCATACATACCCCTTACGTTTTTTGTCAGGTGGAAAAAATTCTAATATTCACTGCTCGGCCTAGGAATGGACTAGACACCCATGAGGTGCAGATCTCTGATCACAATTGCTTGTACTACATGCCTGTGGAGGTTCATGAAGATTGTAGATAAAAATAAATTTGGTCTGAAAAAAAAAACGCCATACATACCCCTTACGTTTTTTGTCAGGTGGAAAAAATTCAAATATTCACTGCTCGGCCTAGGAATGGACTAGACACCCATGGGTGGCAGATCTCTGATCAGAATTGCTTGTACTACATGCCTGTGGAGGTTCATGAAGATTGTAGATAAAAATAAATTTGGTCTGAAAAAAAAACCGCCATACATACCCCTTACGTTTTTTTTCAGGTGGAAAAAATTAAAATATTCACTGCTCAGCCTAGGAATGGACTAGAGACCCATGGGTGGCAGATCTCTGATCAGAATTGCTTGTACTACATGCCTGTGGAGGTTCATGAAGATTGTAGATAAAAAGAAATTTGGTCTGAAAAAAAAACCGCCATACCCCTTACGTTTTTTGTCAGGTGGAAAAAATTAAAATATTCACTGCTCAGCCTAGGAATGGACTAGAGACCCATGGGTGGCAGATCTCTGATCAGAATTGCTTGTACTACATGCCTGTGGAGGTTCATGAAGATTGTAGATAAAAAGAAATTTGGTCTGAAAAAAAAAACGCCATACATACCCCTTACGTTTTTTTTCATGTGGAAAAAATTAAAATATTCACTGCTCAGCCTAGGAATGGACTAGAGACCCATGGGTGGCAGATCTCTGATCAGAATTGCTTGTACTACATGCCTGTGGAGGTTCATGAAGATTGTAGATAAAAAGAAATTTGGTCTGAAAAAAAAAAACGCCATACATACCCCTTACGTTTTTTGTCAGGTGGAAAAAATTAAAATATTCACTGCTCGGCCTAGGAATGGACTAGACACCCATGGGTGGCAGATCTCTGATCAGAATTGCTTGTACTACATGCCTGTGGAGGTTCATGAAGATTGTAGATAAAATTAATTTGGTCTGAAAAAAAAAAACGCCATACATACCCCTTACGTTTTTTGTCAGGTGGAAAAAATTAAAATATTCACTGCTCAGCCTAGGAATGGACTAGAGACCCATGGGTGGCAGATCTCTGATCAGAATTGCTTGTACTACATGCCTGTGGAGGTTCATGAAGATTGTAGATAAAAAGAAATTTGGTCTGAAAAAAAAAAACGCCATACATACCCCTTACGTTTTTTTTCAGGTGGAAAAAATTAAAATATTCACTGCTCGGCCTAGGAATGGACTAGACACCCATGGGTGGCAGATCTCTGATCAGAATTGCTTGTACTACATGCCTGTGGAGGTTCATGAAGATTGTAGATAAAATTAATTTGGTCTGAAAAAAAAAAACGCCATACATACCCCTTACGTTTTTTGTCAGGTGGAAAAAATTAAAATATTCACTGCTCAGCCTAGGAATGGACTAGAGACCCATGGGTGGCAGATCTCTGATCAGAATTGCTTGTACTACATGCCTGTGGAGGTTCATGAAGATTGTAGATAAAAATAAATTTGTTCTGAAAAAAAAAACGCCATACATACCCCTTACGTTTTTTGTCAGGTGGAAAAAATTCTAATATTCACTGCTCGGCCTAGGAATGGACTAGACACCCATGAGGTGCAGATCTCTGATCAGAATTGCTTGTACTACATGCCTGTGGAGGTTCATGAAGATTGTAGATAAAAAGAAATTTGGTCTGAAAAAAAAAACGCCATACATACCCCTTACGTTTTTTTTCAGGTGGAAAAAATTTAAATATTCACTGCTCGGCCTAGGAATGGACTAGACACCCATGGGTGGCAGATCTCTGATCAGAATTGCTTGTACTACATGCCTGTGGAGGTTCATGAAGATTGTAGATAAAATTAATTTGGTCTGAAAAAAAAAAACGCCATACATACCCCTTACGTTTTTTGTCAGGTGGAAAAAATTATAATATTCACTGCTCGGCCTAGGAATGGACTAGACACCCATGAGGTGCAGATCTCTGATCAGAATTGCTTGTACTACATGCCTGTGGAGGTTCATGAAGATTGTAGATAAAAAGAAATTTGGTCTGAAAAAAAAAACGCCATACATACCCCTTACGTTTTTTTTCAGGTGGAAAAAATTAAAATATTCACTGCTCAGCCTAGGAATGGACTAGAGACCCATGGGTGGCAGATCTCTGATCAGAATTGCTTGTACTACATGCCTGTGGAGGTTCATGAAGATTGTAGATAAAAAGAAATTTAGTCTGAAAAAAAAAACGCCATACATACCCCTTACGTTTTTTGTCAGGTGGAAAAAATTCTAATACTCACTGCTCAGCCTAGGAATGGACTAGACACCCATGGGTGGCAGATCTCTGATCAGAATTGCTTGTACTACATGCCTGTGGAGGTTCATGAAGATTGTAGATAAAATTAATTTGGTCTGAAAAAAAAAAACGCCATACATACCCCTTACGTTTTTTGTCAGGTGGAAAAAATTAAAATATTCACTGCTCAGCCTAGGAATGGACTAGAGACCCATGGGTGGCAGATCTCTGATCAGAATTGCTTGTACTACATGCCTGTGGAGGTTCATGAAGATTGTAGATAAAAATAAATTTGTTCTGAAAAAAAAAACGCCATACATACCCCTTACGTTTTTTGTCAGGTGGAAAAAATTCTAATATTCACTGCTCGGCCTAGGAATGGACTAGACACCCATGAGGTGCAGATCTCTGATCACAATTGCTTGTACTACATGCCTGTGGAGGTTCATGAAGATTGTAGATAAAAATAAATTTGGTCTGAAAAAAAAAACGCCATACATACCCCTTACGTTTTTTGTCAGGTGGAAAAAATTCAAATATTCACTGCTCGGCCTAGGAATGGACTAGACACCCATGGGTGGCAGATCTCTGATCAGAATTGCTTGTACTACATGCCTGTGGAGGTTCATGAAGATTGTAGATAAAAATAAATTTGGTCTGAAAAAAAAACCGCCATACATACCCCTTACGTTTTTTTTCAGGTGGAAAAAATTAAAATATTCACTGCTCAGCCTAGGAATGGACTAGAGACCCATGGGTGGCAGATCTCTGATCAGAATTGCTTGTACTACATGCCTGTGGAGGTTCATGAAGATTGTAGATAAAAAGAAATTTGGTCTGAAAAAAAAACCGCCATACATACCCCTTACGTTTTTTGTCAGGTGGAAAAAATTTAAATATTCACTGCTCGGCCTAGGAATGGACTAGACACCCATGGGTGGCAGATCTCTGATCAGAATTGCTTGTACTACATGCCTGTGGAGGTTCATGAAGATTGTAGATAAAATTAATTTGGTCTGAAAAAAAAAAACGCCATACATACCCCTTACGTTTTTTGTCAGGTGGAAAAAATTATAATATTCACTGCTCGGCCTAGGAATGGACTAGACACCCATGAGGTGCAGATCTCTGATCAGAATTGCTTGTACTACATGCCTGTGGAGGTTCATGAAGATTGTAGATAAAAAGAAATTTGGTCTGAAAAAAAAAACGCCATACATACCCCTTACGTTTTTTTTCAGGTGGAAAAAATTAAAATATTCACTGCTCAGCCTAGGAATGGACTAGAGACCCATGGGTGGCAGATCTCTGATCAGAATTGCTTGTACTACATGCCTGTGGAGGTTCATGAAGATTGTAGATAAAAAGAAATTTAGTCTGAAAAAAAAAACGCCATACATACCCCTTACGTTTTTTGTCAGGTGGAAAAAATTCTAATACTCACTGCTCAGCCTAGGAATGGACTAGACACCCATGGGTGGCAGATCTCTGATCAGAATTGCTTGTACTACATGCCTGTGGAGGTTCATGAAGATTGTAGATAAAATTAATTTGGTCTGAAAAAAAAAAACGCCATACATACCCCTTACGTTTTTTGTCAGGTGGAAAAAATTAAAATATTCACTGCTCAGCCTAGGAATGGACTAGAGACCCATGGGTGGCAGATCTCTGATCAGAATTGCTTGTACTACATGCCTGTGGAGGTTCATGAAGATTGTAGATAAAAATAAATTTGTTCTGAAAAAAAAAACGCCATACATACCCCTTACGTTTTTTGTCAGGTGGAAAAAATTCTAATATTCACTGCTCGGCCTAGGAATGGACTAGACACCCATGAGGTGCAGATCTCTGATCAGAATTGCTTGTACTACATGCCTGTGGAGGTTCATGAAGATTGTAGATAAAAATAAATTTGGTCTGAAAAAAAAAACGCCATACATACCCCTTACGTTTTTTGTCAGGTGGAAAAAATTCAAATATTCACTGCTCGGCCTAGGAATGGACTAGACACCCATGGGTGGCAGATCTCTGATCAGAATTGCTTGTACTACATGCCTGTGGAGGTTCATGAAGATTGTAGATAAAAATAAATTTGGTCTGAAAAAAAAACCGCCATACCCCTTACGTTTTTTTTCAGGTGGAAAAAATTAAAATATTCACTGCTCAGCCTAGGAATGGACTAGAGACCCATGGGTGGCAGATCTCTGATCAGAATTGCTTGTACTACATGCCTGTGGAGGTTCATGAAGATTGTAGATAAAAAGAAATTTGGTCTGAAAAAAAAACCGCCATACCCCTTACGTTTTTTGTCAGGTGGAAAAAATTAAAATATTCACTGCTCAGCCTAGGAATGGACTAGAGACCCATGGGTGGCAGATCTCTGATCAGAATTGCTTGTACTACATGCCTGTGGAGGTTCATGAAGATTGTAGATAAAAAGAAATTTGGTCTGAAAAAAAAAACGCCATACATACCCCTTACGTTTTTTTTCATGTGGAAAAAATTAAAATATTCACTGCTCAGCCTAGGAATGGACTAGAGACCCATGGGTGGCAGATCTCTGATCAGAATTGCTTGTACTACATGCCTGTGGAGGTTCATGAAGATTGTAGATAAAAAGAAATTTGGTCTGAAAAAAAAAAACGCCATACATACCCCTTACGTTTTTTGTCAGGTGGAAAAAATTAAAATATTCACTGCTCGGCCTAGGAATGGACTAGACACCCATGGGTGGCAGATCTCTGATCAGAATTGCTTGTACTACATGCCTGTGGAGGTTCATGAAGATTGTAGATAAAATTAATTTGGTCTGAAAAAAAAAAACGCCATACATACCCCTTACGTTTTTTGTCAGGTGGAAAAAATTATAATATTCACTGCTCGGCCTAGGAATGGACTAGACACCCATGAGGTGCAGATCTCTGATCAGAATTGCTTGTACTACATGCCTGTGGAGGTTCATGAAGATTGTAGATAAAAAGAAATTTGGTCTGAAAAAAAAAAACGCCATACATACCCCTTACGTTTTTTGTCAGGTGGAAAAAATTAAAATATTCACTGCTCGGCCTAGGAATGGACTAGACACCCATGGGTGGCAGATCTCTGATCAGAATTGCTTGTACTACATGCCTGTGGAGGTTCATGAAGATTGTAGATAAAATTAATTTGGTCTGAAAAAAAAAAACGCCATACATACCCCTTACGTTTTTTGTCAGGTGGAAAAAATTAAAATATTCACTGCTCAGCCTAGGAATGGACTAGAGACCCATGGGTGGCAGATCTCTGATCAGAATTGCTTGTACTACATGCCTGTGGAGGTTCATGAAGATTGTAGATAAAAAGAAATTTGGTCTGAAAAAAAAAAACGCCATACATACCCCTTACGTTTTTTTTCAGGTGGAAAAAATTAAAATATTCACTGCTCGGCCTAGGAATGGACTAGACACCCATGGGTGGCAGATCTCTGATCAGAATTGCTTGTACTACATGCCTGTGGAGGTTCATGAAGATTGTAGATAAAATTAATTTGGTCTGAAAAAAAAAAACGCCATACATACCCCTTACGTTTTTTGTCAGGTGGAAAAAATTAAAATATTCACTGCTCAGCCTAGGAATGGACTAGAGACCCATGGGTGGCAGATCTCTGATCAGAATTGCTTGTACTACATGCCTGTGGAGGTTCATGAAGATTGTAGATAAAAATAAATTTGTTCTGAAAAAAAAAACGCCATACATACCCCTTACGTTTTTTGTCAGGTGGAAAAAATTCTAATATTCACTGCTCGGCCTAGGAATGGACTAGACACCCATGAGGTGCAGATCTCTGATCAGAATTGCTTGTACTACATGCCTGTGGAGGTTCATGAAGATTGTAGATAAAAAGAAATTTGGTCTGAAAAAAAAAACGCCATACATACCCCTTACGTTTTTTTTCAGGTGGAAAAAATTTAAATATTCACTGCTCGGCCTAGGAATGGACTAGACACCCATGGGTGGCAGATCTCTGATCAGAATTGCTTGTACTACATGCCTGTGGAGGTTCATGAAGATTGTAGATAAAATTAATTTGGTCTGAAAAAAAAAAACGCCATACATACCCCTTACGTTTTTTGTCAGGTGGAAAAAATTATAATATTCACTGCTCGGCCTAGGAATGGACTAGACACCCATGAGGTGCAGATCTCTGATCAGAATTGCTTGTACTACATGCCTGTGGAGGTTCATGAAGATTGTAGATAAAAAGAAATTTGGTCTGAAAAAAAAAACGCCATACATACCCCTTACGTTTTTTTTCAGGTGGAAAAAATTAAAATATTCACTGCTCAGCCTAGGAATGGACTAGAGACCCATGGGTGGCAGATCTCTGATCAGAATTGCTTGTACTACATGCCTGTGGAGGTTCATGAAGATTGTAGATAAAAAGAAATTTAGTCTGAAAAAAAAAACGCCATACATACCCCTTACGTTTTTTGTCAGGTGGAAAAAAATAAAATATTCACTGCTCAGCCTAGGAATGGACTAGAGACCCATGGGTGGCAGATCTCTGATCAGAATTGCTTGTACTACATGCCTGTGGAGGTTCATGAAGATTGTAGATAAAAAGAAATTTGGTCTGAAAAAAAAAACGCCATACATACCCCTTACGTTTTTTGTCAGGTGGAAAAAAATAAAATATTCACTGCTCAGCCTAGGAATGGACTAGAGACCCATGGGTGGCAGATCTCTGATCAGAATTGCTTGTACTACATGCCTGTGGAGGTTCATGAAGATTGTAGATAAAAAGAAATTTGGTCTGAAAAAAAAACCGCCATACCCCTTACGTTTTTTGTCAGGTGGAAAAAATTAAAATATTCACTGCTCAGCCTAGGAATGGACTAGAGACCCATGGGTGGCAGATCTCTGATCAGAATTGCTTGTACTACATGCCTGTGGAGGTTCATGAAGATTGTAGATAAAAAGAAATTTGGTCTGAAAAAAAAAAACGCCATACATACCCCTTACGTTTTTTGTCAGGTGGAAAAAATTAAAATATTCACTGCTCGGCCTAGGAATGGACTAGACACCCATGGGTGGCAGATCTCTGATCAGAATTGCTTGTACTACATGCCTGTGGAGGTTCATGAAGATTGTAGATAAAATTAATTTGGTCTGAAAAAAAAAAACGCCATACATACCCCTTACGTTTTTTGTCAGGTGGAAAAAATTAAAATATTCACTGCTCGGCCTAGGAATGGACTAGACACCCATGGGTGGCAGATCTCTGATCAGAATTGCTTGTACTACATGCCTGTGGAGGTTCATGAAGATTGTAGATAAAATTAATTTGGTCTGAAAAAAAAAAACGCCATACATACCCCTTACGTTTTTTGTCAGGTGGAAAAAATTATAATATTCACTGCTCGGCCTAGGAATGGACTAGACACCCATGAGGTGCAGATCTCTGATCAGAATTGCTTGTACTACATGCCTGTGGAGGTTCATGAAGATTGTAGATAAAAAGAAATTTGGTCTGAAAAAAAAAAACGCCATACATACCCCTTACGTTTTTTGTCAGGTGGAAAAAATTAAAATATTCACTGCTCGGCCTAGGAATGGACTAGACACCCATGGGTGGCAGATCTCTGATCAGAATTGCTTGTACTACATGCCTGTGGAGGTTCATGAAGATTGTAGATAAAATTAATTTGGTCTGAAAAAAAAAAACGCCATACATACCCCTTACGTTTTTTGTCAGGTGGAAAAAATTAAAATATTCACTGCTCAGCCTAGGAATGGACTAGAGACCCATGGGTGGCAGATCTCTGATCAGAATTGCTTGTACTACATGCCTGTGGAGGTTCATGAAGATTGTAGATAAAAAGAAATTTGGTCTGAAAAAAAAAAACGCCATACATACCCCTTACGTTTTTTTTCAGGTGGAAAAAATTAAAATATTCACTGCTCGGCCTAGGAATGGACTAGACACCCATGGGTGGCAGATCTCTGATCAGAATTGCTTGTACTACATGCCTGTGGAGGTTCATGAAGATTGTAGATAAAATTAATTTGGTCTGAAAAAAAAAAACGCCATACATACCCCTTACGTTTTTTGTCAGGTGGAAAAAATTAAAATATTCACTGCTCAGCCTAGGAATGGACTAGAGACCCATGGGTGGCAGATCTCTGATCAGAATTGCTTGTACTACATGCCTGTGGAGGTTCATGAAGATTGTAGATAAAAAGAAATTTAGTCTGAAAAAAAAAACGCCATACATACCCCTTACGTTTTTTGTCAGGTGGAAAAAATTCTAATACTCACTGCTCAGCCTAGGAATGGACTAGACACCCATGGGTGGCAGATCTCTGATCAGAATTGCTTGTACTACATGCCTGTGGAGGTTCATGAAGATTGTAGATAAAAAGAAATTTGGTCTGAAAAAAAAAACGCCATACATACCCCTTACGTTTTTTGTCAGGTGGAAAAAAATAAAATATTCACTGCTCAGCCTAGGAATGGACTAGAGACCCATGGGTGGCAGATCTCTGATCAGAATTGCTTGTACTACATGCCTGTGGAGGTTCATGAAGATTGTAGATAAAAATAAATTTGGTCTGAAAAAAAAAACGCCATACATACCCCTTACGTTTTTTGTCAGGTGGAAAAAATTCTAATATTCACTGCTCGGCCTAGGAATGGACTAGACACCCATGAGGTGCAGATCTCTGATCACAATTGCTTGTACTACATGCCTGTGGAGGTTCATGAAGATTGTAGATAAAAATAAATTTGGTCTGAAAAAAAAAACGCCATACATACCCCTTACGTTTTTTGTCAGGTGGAAAAAATTCAAATATTCACTGCTCGGCCTAGGAATGGACTAGACACCCATGGGTGGCAGATCTCTGATCAGAATTGCTTGTACTACATGCCTGTGGAGGTTCATGAAGATTGTAGATAAAAATAAATTTGGTCTGAAAAAAAAACCGCCATACATACCCCTTACGTTTTTTTTCAGGTGGAAAAAATTAAAATATTCACTGCTCAGCCTAGGAATGGACTAGAGACCCATGGGTGGCAGATCTCTGATCAGAATTGCTTGTACTACATGCCTGTGGAGGTTCATGAAGATTGTAGATAAAAAGAAATTTGGTCTGAAAAAAAAACCGCCATACCCCTTACGTTTTTTGTCAGGTGGAAAAAATTAAAATATTCACTGCTCAGCCTAGGAATGGACTAGAGACCCATGGGTGGCAGATCTCTGATCAGAATTGCTTGTACTACATGCCTGTGGAGGTTCATGAAGATTGTAGATAAAAAGAAATTTGGTCTGAAAAAAAAAACGCCATACATACCCCTTACGTTTTTTTTCATGTGGAAAAAATTAAAATATTCACTGCTCAGCCTAGGAATGGACTAGAGACCCATGGGTGGCAGATCTCTGATCAGAATTGCTTGTACTACATGCCTGTGGAGGTTCATGAAGATTGTAGATAAAAAGAAATTTGGTCTGAAAAAAAAAAACGCCATACATACCCCTTACGTTTTTTGTCAGGTGGAAAAAATTAAAATATTCACTGCTCGGCCTAGGAATGGACTAGACACCCATGGGTGGCAGATCTCTGATCAGAATTGCTTGTACTACATGCCTGTGGAGGTTCATGAAGATTGTAGATAAAATTAATTTGGTCTGAAAAAAAAAAACGCCATACATACCCCTTACGTTTTTTGTCAGGTGGAAAAAATTAAAATATTCACTGCTCGGCCTAGGAATGGACTAGAGACCCATGGGTGGCAGATCTCTGATCAGAATTGCTTGTACTACATGCCTGTGGAGGTTCATGAAGATTGTAGATAAAAAGAAATTTGGTCTGAAAAAAAAAAACGCCATACATACCCCTTACGTTTTTTTTCAGGTGGAAAAAATTAAAATATTCACTGCTCGGCCTAGGAATGGACTAGACACCCATGGGTGGCAGATCTCTGATCAGAATTGCTTGTACTACATGCCTGTGGAGGTTCATGAAGATTGTAGATAAAATTAATTTGGTCTGAAAAAAAAAAACGCCATACATACCCCTTACGTTTTTTGTCAGGTGGAAAAAATTAAAATATTCACTGCTCAGCCTAGGAATGGACTAGAGACCCATGGGTGGCAGATCTCTGATCAGAATTGCTTGTACTACATGCCTGTGGAGGTTCATGAAGATTGTAGATAAAAATAAATTTGTTCTGAAAAAAAAAACGCCATACATACCCCTTACGTTTTTTGTCAGGTGGAAAAAATTCTAATATTCACTGCTCGGCCTAGGAATGGACTAGACACCCATGAGGTGCAGATCTCTGATCAGAATTGCTTGTACTACATGCCTGTGGAGGTTCATGAAGATTGTAGATAAAAAGAAATTTGGTCTGAAAAAAAAAACGCCATACATACCCCTTACGTTTTTTTTCAGGTGGAAAAAATTTAAATATTCACTGCTCGGCCTAGGAATGGACTAGACACCCATGGGTGGCAGATCTCTGATCAGAATTGCTTGTACTACATGCCTGTGGAGGTTCATGAAGATTGTAGATAAAATTAATTTGGTCTGAAAAAAAAAAACGCCATACATACCCCTTACGTTTTTTGTCAGGTGGAAAAAATTATAATATTCACTGCTCGGCCTAGGAATGGACTAGACACCCATGAGGTGCAGATCTCTGATCAGAATTGCTTGTACTACATGCCTGTGGAGGTTCATGAAGATTGTAGATAAAAAGAAATTTGGTCTGAAAAAAAAAACGCCATACATACCCCTTACGTTTTTTTTCAGGTGGAAAAAATTAAAATATTCACTGCTCAGCCTAGGAATGGACTAGAGACCCATGGGTGGCAGATCTCTGATCAGAATTGCTTGTACTACATGCCTGTGGAGGTTCATGAAGATTGTAGATAAAAAGAAATTTAGTCTGAAAAAAAAAACGCCATACATACCCCTTACGTTTTTTGTCAGGTGGAAAAAATTCTAATACTCACTGCTCAGCCTAGGAATGGACTAGACACCCATGGGTGGCAGATCTCTGATCAGAATTGCTTGTACTACATGCCTGTGGAGGTTCATGAAGATTGTAGATAAAAAGAAATTTGGTCTGAAAAAAAAAACGCCATACATACCCCTTACGTTTTTTGTCAGGTGGAAAAAAATAAAATATTCACTGCTCAGCCTAGGAATGGACTAGAGACCCATGGGTGGCAGATCTCTGATCAGAATTGCTTGTACTACATGCCTGTGGAGGTTCATGAAGATTGTAGATAAAAATAAATTTGGTCTGAAAAAAAAAACGCCATACATACCCCTTACGTTTTTTGTCAGGTGGAAAAAATTCTAATATTCACTGCTCGGCCTAGGAATGGACTAGACACCCATGAGGTGCAGATCTCTGATCAGAATTGCTTGTACTACATGCCTGTGGAGGTTCATGAAGATTGTAGATAAAAATTAATTTGGTCTGAAAAAAAAAACGCCATACATACCCCTTACGTTTTTTTTCAGGTGGAAAAAATTAAAATATTCACTGCTCAGCCTAGGAATGGACTAGACACCCATGGGTGGCAGATCTCTGATCACAATTGCTTGTACTACATGCCTGTGGAGGTTCATGAAGATTGTAGATAAAAATAAATTTGGTCTGAAAAAAAAAACGCCATACATACCCCTTACGTTTTTTGTCAGGTGGAAAAAATTCAAATATTCACTGCTCGGCCTAGGAATGGACTAGACACCCATGGGTGGCAGATCTCTGATCAGAATTGCTTGTACTACATGCCTGTGGAGGTTCATGAAGATTGTAGATAAAAATAAATTTGGTCTGAAAAAAAAACCGCCATACATACCCCTTACGTTTTTTTTCAGGTGGAAAAAATTAAAATATTCACTGCTCAGCCTAGGAATGGACTAGAGACCCATGGGTGGCAGATCTCTGATCAGAATTGCTTGTACTACATGCCTGTGGAGGTTCATGAAGATTGTAGATAAAAAGAAATTTGGTCTGAAAAAAAAACCGCCATACCCCTTACGTTTTTTGTCAGGTGGAAAAAATTAAAATATTCACTGCTCAGCCTAGGAATGGACTAGAGACCCATGGGTGGCAGATCTCTGATCAGAATTGCTTGTACTACATGCCTGTGGAGGTTCATGAAGATTGTAGATAAAAAGAAATTTGGTCTGAAAAAAAAAACGCCATACATACCCCTTACGTTTTTTTTCATGTGGAAAAAATTAAAATATTCACTGCTCAGCCTAGGAATGGACTAGAGACCCATGGGTGGCAGATCTCTGATCAGAATTGCTTGTACTACATGCCTGTGGAGGTTCATGAAGATTGTAGATAAAAAGAAATTTGGTCTGAAAAAAAAAAACGCCATACATACCCCTTACGTTTTTTGTCAGGTGGAAAAAATTAAAATATTCACTGCTCGGCCTAGGAATGGACTAGACACCCATGGGTGGCAGATCTCTGATCAGAATTGCTTGTACTACATGCCTGTGGAGGTTCATGAAGATTGTAGATAAAATTAATTTGGTCTGAAAAAAAAAAACGCCATACATACCCCTTACGTTTTTTGTCAGGTGGAAAAAATTAAAATATTCACTGCTCAGCCTAGGAATGGACTAGAGACCCATGGGTGGCAGATCTCTGATCAGAATTGCTTGTACTACATGCCTGTGGAGGTTCATGAAGATTGTAGATAAAAAGAAATTTGGTCTGAAAAAAAAAAACGCCATACATACCCCTTACGTTTTTTTTCAGGTGGAAAAAATTAAAATATTCACTGCTCGGCCTAGGAATGGACTAGACACCCATGGGTGGCAGATCTCTGATCAGAATTGCTTGTACTACATGCCTGTGGAGGTTCATGAAGATTGTAGATAAAATTAATTTGGTCTGAAAAAAAAAAACGCCATACATACCCCTTACGTTTTTTGTCAGGTGGAAAAAATTAAAATATTCACTGCTCAGCCTAGGAATGGACTAGAGACCCATGGGTGGCAGATCTCTGATCAGAATTGCTTGTACTACATGCCTGTGGAGGTTCATGAAGATTGTAGATAAAAATAAATTTGTTCTGAAAAAAAAAACGCCATACATACCCCTTACGTTTTTTGTCAGGTGGAAAAAATTCTAATATTCACTGCTCGGCCTAGGAATGGACTAGACACCCATGAGGTGCAGATCTCTGATCAGAATTGCTTGTACTACATGCCTGTGGAGGTTCATGAAGATTGTAGATAAAATTAATTTGGTCTGAAAAAAAAAAACGCCATACATACCCCTTACGTTTTTTGTCAGGTGGAAAAAATTAAAATATTCACTGCTCAGCCTAGGAATGGACTAGAGACCCATGGGTGGCAGATCTCTGATCAGAATTGCTTGTACTACATGCCTGTGGAGGTTCATGAAGATTGTAGATAAAAATAAATTTGGTCTGAAAAAAAAAACGCCATACATACATACCCCTTACGTTTTTTGTCAGGTGGAAAAAAATCAAATATTCACTGCTCGGCCTAGGAATGGACTAGACACCCATGGGTGGCAGATCTCTGATCAGAATTGCTTGTACTACATGCCTGTGGAGGTTCATGAAGATTGTAGATAAAAAGAAATTTGGTCTGAAAAAAAAACGCCATACATACCCCTTACGTTTTTTTTCATGTGGAAAATATTAAAATATTCACTGCTCAGCCTAGGAATGGACTAGACACCCATGGGTGGCAGATCTCTGATCAGAATTGCTTGTACTACATGCCTGTGGAGGTTCATGAAGATTGTAGATAAAAATAAATTTGGTCTGAAAAAAAAAACGCCATACATACCCCTTACGTTTTTTTTCAGGTGGAAAAAATTAAAATATTCACTGCTCAGCCTAGGAATGGACTAGACACCCATGGGTGGCAGATCTCTGATCAGAATTGCTTGTACTACATGCCTGTGGAGGTTCATGAAGATTGTAGATAAAAATTAATTTGGTCTGAAAAAAAAAAACGCCATACATACCTTACGTTTTTTTTCAGGTGGAAAAAATTAAAATATTCACTGCTCAGCCTAGGAATGGACTAGAGACCCATGGGTGGCAGATCTCTGATCGGAATTGCTTGTACTACATGCCTGTGGAGGTTCATGAAGATTGTAGATAAAAAGAAATTTGGTCTGAAAAAAAAACGCCATACATACATACCCCTTACGTTTTTTTTCATGTGGAAAAAATTAAAATATTCACTGCTCAGCCTAGGAATGGACTAGACACCCATGGGTGGCAGATCTCTGATCAGAATTGCTTGTACTACATGCCTGTGGAGGTTCATGAAGATTGTAGATAGAAATAAATTAGGTCTGAAAAAAAAAAAACGCCATACATACCCCTTATGTTTTTTTTCAGGTGGAAAAAAATAAATTTTGTCACTGCTCAGCCTAGGAATGGACTACACACCTATGGGTGGCAGATCTCTGATCAGAATTGCTTGTACTACATATCTCCTAATCTGTCATTATAGAGTACATGTAAAACAAACATCATGTGTTCTGTCAACAGTGTTGTGATGGGCAAATGTAAGAGCAAGTCCCGGTCATTAATGAGTCGTTATAGTATTATTTCAGCTGTCACTCTTATCACTAATGACCATCTCGGCATTAGACAACAGGAAGCACCGTGCTGCCCTCTTTATAGATCTTTTAAAAGCACTTGATACATTCGATCACCAGCTGCTTTTAAACAGACTATCTAGTATTGGTTTGGATAGAGATGCTTGTGACTGGTTTCAGGATTATCTGTTGTCAAGGTTTCAGTGTGTGAAATCGGGTAACATTCAATCTGATTTCCTGTCTCTAGCTAAAGGTGAGCCCCAGGGTTCAGTGTTGGATCCTGTCCTTTTCACCATCTATATTAATGATATTGTCTCTGCACTAATTGGCTGTCATGTTCATTTATATGCTGATGATAGTTGTCTACTGTATTGCAGATACTGTTCAGGATACTGTTCATTGTTAATCTGCAACTTGCTTTTAATATACTACAAGAAGTTCTCACCAATCTTAAACTAGTCCTAAATCCTAGCAAATCTAAGATTATCTAGATTCTAGAGCCAGGACTATTGATTATGATCGAATCCACCTTTCAACTGAGAATGGCCTGCATATTGAGAGTCATGGAGTATAAATATCTTGGTTTGTGGTTGGATGATAAACTCTCTTTCAAGTTTCATGTACAATAGATAATTTAGCCTTTAAGATGCGGCAGAAAATTGGCTTCCTGTAGAGAAACCTTTCTATCTTTCCTATGTTCAGTAGGAAAATAACTGTTCAAGCTGTTTTTCTATCAGTATTAGATTATGGTGACACTATCTACAGACATGCTTCCGTGACAACCTTGAAACCATTGGACTCCGTCTACCACTGCACCCTAAGATTTATTACAGGTGATAGATATGACACTCACCACTGTGTTCTTTATCATAAGGTGGGCTGGCCATCTCTTTCTCTAAGGCGTAATTGTCACTGGTATCTGTTTATTTTCAAAGCCGTTGTTGGTAAACTTCCACCTTACATCTCGTCTCTGTTGGACTGGAGTCTTGGCTCCTACCAGACCCGATCTAATGATCTGCTTGTTCTTAGGGTTCCTCCAGTGCGTTCTGAACTTGGAAGGGCTGCTTTTTCCATGATGATCCTTATACTTGGAATACCTTACATTACATTACAGTCATTTAGCAGACGCTTTTATCCAAAGCGACTAACAATAATTGCATTTACAAACAGACTCTAAAGTTTGACGTCCTTCCTTCAGTCACAGAGTTTAATTCCATGGCTCTAGACCTATACTTCAACCTGTAACTGTTTTTAATTATTATTATTATTATTATTATACATTGCATTTGTTTTGTTGATTTGTGTCTCTGTAAACTCGTCATCAGTGTAAATGAGGGAAACCTCAGTGCTTCACGAGTATAAATAAAGGTTTGAAATTAAATTAAAATTCACTAACAATGATTCAATCACACGTCTGTCTTGATAATGTATCTCTTTATTGGATCATCCATGGCTGGATGTGTGTATATATGGTTATAACAGCAAATATCTGGCGGTGGGGACATTTAAGTAATAAAATCAGGCTAAACAATATTCACCAAGAAAGAGTAGAAACCCATTTTAAAAAGTTTAAAAATTACTTACATTAAATTACAAATCTGTACAACAGGGTATCAAAGTTGAGGGTGAGCAAAACCTAACAATGAAGGGGAATATGAACATAAGGTAGTCGTACGGAATAAAGCTTAGCAATGTTTTTTTTTTGTCTCACATGGAGGTTTGTTTGTAGTAACACATCCATGTTCAGTGAGAAATACTTAAATCTTCAGTAAAAAAAAAAAAAAAAAAAGTGGATCTATGAAACATACAAATACTGGTATTTAGAAAGCTTTAAGCTATTATGAACCGCTCTGTCTAGTCATCATACATTCTGCCATGTCTCAACTTTTTCTGTTACTGTGAACAGATGAAAACAACAACAACACACACACTACTGTATCTTATGTCAAACCACAGAATTAGTATCTGGAGTAGCCTACTATAGAATGTCAGCTGATATCGATACAAGGCAACTTCAGGAGTCCTTGTCAGAGAGAGAACCATAAATGTTTCATGTTGCACAGCAACAGTAAGAACATCAATTCTTCTGAATGGCTTTGCAACTAAACTAAATGAGAACACCGTCCATGTCGGTCCTGCGTTTTTTTCCAAGGGTTAAAAATGTGGTTCTTTACTGCCCTCCTGTGGACGAGTGACTTCCAGGAGTCCTGATGCCTCGAGAGATGCGAAACACCCGAGGTGCTGCTGCTAGCATTCCCATGATGCACCAAACGACTGTCACAGAACCCATAAATAACATTCAGTCACTGCTTCCCTAATGCTTTGCCTTCACTTGTTAATTACTGGCGCTCTACTGACTAAAACTAAGAAGTCCCAGCTCACAGTGAGCGTCGTGGCTCTACGCCGCTACTGTCCTCCGCGCCCGCCTACGCCTCCGAGTGCATGTCCACGTCGTCGGCGTGCGACGGATCGTTGTCCCCCAGCAACTCCGTCTCGTGGACCGCCAGGTCCTCGCTTTGTCCTCCGGCCCGCCCGTTCTGGGACGCCCCGTCGGCCGCGTCCTCCTCGTTGTTGTTGGCCTTGGGGTCCTCGCTGAGCAGGGCGGCCCGCTCTGTGCCCGAGGCGTTGGAGGGCGCGGTGGTGACATAGCCCGTGGAGGTGGAGCCGCTGCCGCTGTGGTGCGAGCCGGCCTTGGCCACCATCTGAGGCTGGTGGTGCATCTGCTGGTGCGCCATCTGCATGGGGATCTGCATGGGGTAGAAGTTCTGGAGGTAGGGGTACGCCGGCATGGGCTGGTAGCCGTTGACGGGGATGTAGAGCTGCGGCGGCACCATGGGCCGGTGCATCTGGCCCTTCATGGGCATGAACTGCGGCTGGGGGAAGGGCGAGTTCTTCTTGGGGCTGGCGTAGCGCTGGCTGGCGTTGGCGGCCCCCATGCTGATGTTGCTGACGGGGCTGGTGCTCAGCGAGCTGGTCTGGGTGGTGTTGCTGGCGCCGGAGGTCTGGGCCGAGCTGTTGTAGTTGGACAGGCTCTCCCAGGTGCGCAGGCGCGTGTGGATGTCCTTGAAGCGGGGCCGCCGGGCCGGGAACTCGCTCCAGGACTCCAGCATGAGCGTGTAGATCCAGGCGGGGCAGTCGTCCGGGCAGGCCAGCACCTGCCGGTTGCGCACCATCTCGATGACGTCCTGGTTGGAGTAGCCGCAGTACGGCTGCAGGCCGTAGCTGAAGATCTCCCAGAGGACCACGCCGTAGGACCAGATGTCCGAGTCGGTGGAGAACTTGCCGTACATGATGGCTTCCGGGGACATCCAGCGGATGGGGAAGGGACTGGCGCCCATGAGCTTGTAGTAGTCCGCGGAGTAGACGTCTCTGAAGAGGCCCAGGTCCAGGATCTTCACGTTCAGCTTGTCGCAGACCAAGATGTTCCTGGCCGCCAGGTCCTTGTGGACCACGTGGTGACTGGACAGGTACTCCATGCCGGCGGCCACCTGCGTCACGATGTGCAGGAAGTCGGCCTGCTCCAGGGTAGACTTGACCGTCTTGTCGTCGTCTGAGCTCCCGACGTCGGAGTGTGGCGAGCGCATCACCAGGAACTCGTGCAGGTCGCCCAGGCCGGAGAAGCTGAAGATCATGCTGATTGGCTGCTCCTTGGTGACGGCGCCCAGCAGGCACACGATGTTGGGGTGCTGGAGGCGGGAGCGCAGCATGGCTTCGTGGCGGAACTCCTCGCGGAGGGTGCCGTCGTCCTTGTCCTTCACCGTCTTGATGGCCACCACCTGGGTCTGCTCGCCGGGCGCCGTGCCGTACAGGTGCCCCTTGTAGACTTTGCCAAAGCGGTCCTCACCCAGCTCCTCCATGAAGCGCACGGCCGACAGGTTGATCTCCCTCAGCTTGGCCTGCGCTCACACAGGGACAGAGAGGGTTTACTGACCGGGGGACGTCCCTCTTTTACTGAGGTAAGAAGATCTCAACACAAAAGGCCACTTAAAAGGACAGGAGGACTGCCTTATAGTAAATGGACTGTACTTATATAGCGCTTTTATCCAAAGCGCTTTACAAAGGCCTTTCATTCACCCACTCACACACACATTCACACACCAATGGCGGCAGCTGCCATGCAAGGTGCCAGCCTGCTCACTGGGACCAATCTGGGGTTCAGTGTCTCGCCCAAGGACACTTCGACATGTGGACAGGAGGAGCCGGGATTCAAACCACCGACCCTGCGGTCATTGGATGACCTGCTCTACCTCCTGAGCCACAGCTGTTATTAACTGCCATAATACAAGATCAATTTAGCAAAAACTAAATGTATTTGATAGCAGTCCATAAGAAAGTGCTTGAGTTGAGGATGTATTATAGGCCATTATTATCATATCCTATATGAGAGGCCTAGCGTTTAGCGTCAGGCTACACGGTGTGTGTGAGGTGACCCCTGACCCCCACCTGGTGCTTGTGCTGGGTGAGCAGCGGCAGCTCCATGTCCTGACTGGGCAGGGCGGTGAGCTGGCGGCGAGGAGGCGTGTCCGTCGGCTCCTTCTGCTTGTTGCGGCACATGCAGACCAGGAAGAAGAGGCAGGCGATGACCAGCGGGATGGCGATGCTGGGGACCAGGATGTACAGGATCTCCTTCTTCAGGTTCTCTGGTGGCTCTGCAGATTCAAAACAGGAAACGACTCTGAGAACCGACTCCCTGATACTGTTATAGGCAGTGAATGAGTTTGCGCAATTTACATCATAATGAAGGTTAGGGTGATAGGGTGTTGGGGTGATAAGGTGTTAGGGGTGATAGGGTGTTGGGGTGATAGGGTGTTGGGGTGATAGGGTGTTAGGGTTGGGGTGTTAGGATTAGGGTGTTGGGGTGATAGGTGTTCAGGCTGTACTCACTGCAGGGGCTGACGTCACACAGGTCCACCCTGACCTGCTGGTCCAGCGTGAAGCACCAGGGCCCCTCCATCTGGCCCCCGGGGTTACGGCAGAAGTTGTGCCCCCCGCGCAGTTCGGGGTACTCTGTGGGGGACAGGTGGTGTCCGTGGGGGTACTGGGAGCTCCAGGACTGGCACGGGTACCCAGACCTGCTCACGCTCACCGTGCCTTTGTAGTCTGCTCCGCTGCCATTGTAGCAGCTGTGATCTGGAGGAGAGTCTTTCACCAAGACTGAGAGTTAGGGTGGCGGCCATGGGACACTCAAACACACACTGAGGCTCCGCTAATAATAATAATAATAATAATAATAATAATAATAATAATAATAATAATAATAATGAATGAAAGTATTTGTAATTTGTCACTTCTAATGCGAATATAGTCCCTTCAGACGCTGGTCTGAAAATTCCAAAATGTATTTTCAGACGTGCCACAAGAGGGCGCCCTAAGCAGTATTATTGTTGTAATTTATTTTCACCAACCTGTGCTTTGGTCGACCACAATCGTTTTTAAATGTGCTCTATAAATAAAGTTTGAGTTGAGTGTGTGTGTGTGCGCGTGTATAGGCGTGTGTGTGTATGTATGCATGCGTGTAGGTGTGTGTGTGTGCGTGTTTCTGTGTGTGTGTGTTTCTGTATATGTGTGTGTGTGTGTGTGTGTGAGGTGTCCACCTACATGTGCCCAGCTTGTCCAGGGGAACCCCGATCCTCATGCAGGAGGCGGCGTCGGGGGAGCCGGGGTGGGGCAGCAGGGGGCAGCTGGGCAGCTCCAGCTGCATGAGGATGAGGGGGTTGGAGCGGGCGATGGTGTACTCCGCCAGGCACAGGTCGCTCTCCAGCGCCTCACACTCGTCACGGCACAGCTGGCGCCGGCGAGGGACCCGCGCCGCCTCGTCACACAGCGGGAACACGTAGTGACAGAAGGACGGGATGGCGAAGCGGGAGCACTGGTCAGACAGCTGGGTGGACGTACCGATCATGGTGAAGGCAGCTGAGGAGGAGGAGGAGGAGGAGGAGGAGGAGGAGGAGGAGGAGGAGGAGGAGGAGGAGGAGCAGAGTTAAACCAGGCAGGAGGAGGAGGAGGAGAAGAGTTAAACCAGGGAGGAGGAGGAGGAGGAGGAGGAGGAGGAGGAGGAGAGTTAAACCAGAGAGGAGGAGGAGGAGGAGGAGGTGAGCAGGAGTGGAGTTAAGCCAGGCAGTGTCTACAGAGTGTGGTGGTTTGAGTGCTAAATGCCTGGCTGTTGCCTGCTGGAGGTGGCAGGTCTAGAGTCAATAAGCCTTCTGCCACGAGGTCCATTATGAGTGCATGAGTGCACAGCGGTTCAAGAGCTGAATGGATCAATGGTTGTAGGGGGGGGAGCATGACCCTGCAGGCCTGAACACAGCGCCCTCTCACCCTGGGGGCGGCTGTAGCTCAGTTGGTAGAGCGGGTCGTTCAATGATTGAAGGGTCAGTGGTTCGAATCCCAGCTCCGACTGTCCACATGTCGAAGTGTCCTTGAGCAAGACACCTAACCCCAAATTGCTCCCAATGAGCAGGTTAGCACCTTGCATGGCAGCTACCGCCATTGGTGTGTGAATGTGTGTGTGAATGGGTGAATGAGAGGCCATTGTAAAGCGCTTTGAGTGCCGCTAAGGTGGAAAAGCGCTATATAAGTGCAGTCACTTTACTTTACTTTACCCTGCAGGCCTGAACACAGAGCCCTCTGACCTGCAGGCCTGAACACAGAGCCCTCTGACCTGCAGGGGGCAGTATTCACACAGAGCTCTCTCACCCTGCAGGGGGCAGTATTCACACAGAGCCTCTCACCCTGCAGGGGGCAGTGTTCACACAGAGCCTCTGTGCTGCTCCCTGAGACTACTAACAACACTGGGAGCTCCACAACTACAGTTTACAAAACATGTCTGCCGCCTCCTGAGTTATACAGCAAGAAGAACTGACACGGTTAAAGGTTTTTAAACCTTTATATCTCTGGATAATGATGTGAAATTCTTCATACGCCTTTTCTGGTTGTGATGCTTTTCAGGCAAGGACACTATGTCCTAAAAAACAACATCGCATTCAACAGGAGTGAAGTCAGGAGTAATGACATTAAAGAAGTTAATCTCCTGGGAGAAACGGTGCCAAAGCAGGCTTCAACCTAATGAGTCTGTACTGATGAATTGTGGGAGCCTTATTTATCTGACATGGTTATTGCTCAGTGTACAGTTTTTCATTTAAGACCTTTAATGATAAGATTAGACTCCTTAGTCATATTTTCTATGTCCTCTTGGTATCTTTACTGCATTAGTTAACTATAACTGTACTTGGCATCTGTTTTGCATGGAAACCTATGAATTCAAATTGTTCTAAACTCAAACTGTAGAGAATCTCCCAATTTTACAGATCAGATATGCACTGAAATCTGTCAGGACAATTTTCACCAATCAGATTTGGTTGCGTTACATACTTCAGAAATTAATACTCTCCAGATCCATACATTCCTCCGGGCGAATAACCACCCCCTCATGTGTCCTTCCACTAAAACCTCCAGTCAGCTGCAACATTTGAGAAAGGTTTAGCAACGTATGAAATACAGTTCTACTAGAGGAGACTGTTTCTGTGTGTGTGTGTGTGTGTGTGTGTGTGTGTGTGTGTGTGTGTGTGTGTGTGTGTGTGTGTGTGTGTGTGTGTGTGTGTGTGTGTGTGAGCATGTGCGCTCACAAGAGAGAGATTCTTCAGTATTACTACCTATCTTGTGACTTTATCTTGGCAGAGCGTGATGTGGCCCAGCTAACGGTCAGCCCCGAGGGGGATGAGTCACTGGGTGAGAATAACGTTGAGCCACATCACATGGATGGATGTTAGATGGATGGATGTTAGATGGATGTTAGATGGATGGATGTTAGATGGATGGATGTTAGATGGATGGATGTTAGATGGATGTTAAATAGATGGATGGATGTTAGATGGATGTGAGGTGGATGGATGGATGTTAAATGGATGGATGTTAGATGGATGGATGGATGTTAGATGGATGTTAAATGGATGGATGGATGTTAGATGGATGTTAGATGGATGGATGGATGTTAGATGGATGTTAAATGGATGGATGGATGTTAGATGGATGGATGTTAGATGGATGTTAAATGGATGGATGGATGTTAAATGGATGGATGGATGTTAGATGGATGGATGTTGGATGGATGTTAGATGGATGGATGGATGGTGGGTCTCTCCCTCACCTGTGATGCGGTTCTCACTCTCTCCCTGCATCTGGAGAGACTCCACGTAGATGCTGCGGTTCCCGATGAAGCGGGCGCAGGCGATGCCGCGGTAGGGCTGGCAGAAGCCCTTCTCATGGGTCCTGAGGAAACAGAGACACGCCGTTAACAGACTGCATAATGAAGCATTAAGGAACGAGAAGCAGTGGGAGGTCATGGATATCGCCACGGCTAGCGGGAGTGGTTAGGCAAGACGCGCAACCAACTGATCCAGGGAATCCGCTGAGTTGACTGGTCAATTACTTCAAACTGAAAAAACTAAGTAAAAAGACCCGCTGCTGTTTAAAACTGGCGTTCTTTAATAGGATGCAATCAGAGAGCCTGCCTTGACAGGGAAGGACTGTTCTCAGCTACATGCTAACGTACTGTAAGCTAAGCTCTGTCTACCTCTGTACAATTACCTCTCCTGTTGATGCTAGCACAGCAAGCCTGTGTGTGTGTGTGTCAGTTCAACTGAAGGGGAAATGTCTCATGTAATCTCTACTTGTTTCCAAACTTTACCTTAGCGCTCAGAACATTAGCATTCTGTGTTTGCACTGGGTTTAGGCTCAGTCCAGATCTGTCAGGGAGCTGCCAGGTCCAACTAGGGTCTTAATCCCCAACACAAACACACCGGGCCGGGCCCCGGGGCGGCGCTCAGACGACCTGCGCGCTGAACACCGGCTCAAACCAGGGAAGTTATCTCAGCTTTCCAAATACTGCTGAAGGAGTGGTTTACGGTGTTATTAGCACCTAAATACTGACTCTCTCTGGTGTTTGTTTGAATCAATCAATCAATCAATCAAAGCTTTATTTGTATAAAGCATTTCATGCACTTCACAGAGAACAAGTGAGTTTGTTTAAATAAAGAACGACCACCATTACAATGAGAACATGCAGCGGGCAGGCGTTCTAACCGGAGCGCTTCTTAAGAGAGCTTGGCGTCACGCACTCAGACCCGCGTATAATCTTACCGCACGCACACACACACACACACACACAGTCACGCACAGTCAAACATACAGTACACACACATTCATACTAGCAAATGCAATCAGTATGACTAATTGGTAGGTGAGTAGTTGATGACTATATGCTGAAAGGTTTGCTATTGACTGTGTCAAATAAGATATAGAAAGGTATTTATTCAGTTAAAATGCTACGCTTGACTCCGGAGTGTTGAAAACCAACTCACTGCTTGTTTTGTGAATTTGCACTCAGAGGCATCGCAGACCCTAGAACAGCCATTAAACAACCAGCCAATAATATTCACCTCACTCAGAGGCTTCGCAGACCCTAGAACAGCCATTAAACAACCAGCCAATAATATTCACCTCACTTTCCTTATACCGCAGGAACAGGATTGATGCATGAACACTTTATTTTAGGGGTTATGCGATATCATGGCTGTACAAACTTTGAGTTATAGTACCTTTTGGCAACATTTTGCATCGGAATGATCTACAAAGGCTTTTGTTATAATTTAGAGAAATATGCTTAATGTGTCTCAGATCATCTAACAGACACACAGAGCTTCTGACTGAGCGTTTATGGTATAATTATTCATTACATGTAGAATACCAGGTGTTGAGAGATGAAGGGATTCAGAACATTAATCCAGTGAATCACTCATGACAACACAGCATCCTGTTGGGCTCGCTAGTTAGCTCCTAGTGCCAGAGAGAGGAACACCACCAAAACGCTCAACGCCCAGTAATCCCACGAGACAATGTCCCAGGCAGGAGAAATGAGAGGTTTTGAACCACACAGCTTGTGAATATTTGCACTGTTCCTTTGCAATCTCTCGTCTAGCAGTGACTGGAGGGGGAGAAGGAGCCAGTTAAGCCGCAGCGCTGGGAAGCACAGCCACAATGACGCACGCTGGCGAGACTACTGAGCCTGCTGGGTCCAGAGAACAGCTCTCCCAGAGGAGGAGAACAGCTCTGCCAGAGGAGGAGGATTCAGGAGGAGAACAGCTCTCCCAGAGGAGGAGGAGAACAGCTCTCCCAGAGGAGGAGGATTCAGGAGGAGGAGAACAGCTCTCCCAGAGGAGGAGGATTCAGGAGGAGAACAGCTCTCCCAGAGGAGGAGGAGAACAGCTCTCCCAGAGGAGGAGGATTCAGGAGGAGAACAGCTCTCCCAGAGGAGGAGGATTCAGGAGGAGGAGAACAGCTCTCCCAGAGGAGGAGGAGAACAGCTCTCCCAGAGGAGGAGGATTCAGGAGGAGGAGAACAGCTCTCCCAGAGGAGGAGGATTCAGGAGGAGAACAGCTCTCCCAGAGGAGGAGGATTCAGGAGGAGGAGAACAGCTCTCCCAGAGGAGGAGGATTCAGGAGGAGAACAGCTCTCCCAGAGGAGGAGGATTCAGGAGGAGAACAGCTCTCCCAGAGGAGGAGGAGAACAGCTCTCCCAGAGGAGGAGGATTCAGGAGGAGGAGAACAGCTCTCCCAGAGGAGGAGGAGAACAGCTCTCCCAGAGGAGGAGGAGAACAGCTCTCCCAGAGGAGGAGGAGAACAGCTCTCCCAGAGGAGGAGGAGAACAGCTCTCCCAGAGGAGGAGCTGGTTCAGAGGAGGAGCATTCAGGAGGAGGAGAACAGCTCTCCCAGAGGAGGAGCATTCAGGAGGAGGAGAACAGCTCTCCCAGAGGAGGAGGATTCAGGAGGAGGAGAACAGCTCTCCCAGAGGAGGAACTGGTTCAGGAGGAGAACAGCTCTCCCAGAGGAGGAGCATTCAGGAGGAGGAGAACAGCTCTCCCAGAGGAGGAGCATTCAGGAGGAGGAGAACAGCTCTCCCAGAGGAGGAGCATTCAGGAGGAGGAGAACAGCTCTCCCAGAGGAGGAGCTGGATTCAGGGGGAGGAGATCAGGAGGAGGAGCTGGATTCAGAGGAGGAGCTGGATTCAGGAGGAGGAGAACAGCCCTTTTCCAGAGGAGGAGCTGATTCAGAGGAGGAGCTGATTCAGGAGGAGGAGCTGATTCAGAGGAGGAGCTGATTCAGAGGAGGAGCTGATTCAGAGGAGGAGCTGATTCAGAGGAGGAGCTGGTTCAGAGGAGGAGCTGATTCAGGAGGAGCAGAAGACAGGAGGCCGACAGGGAAGGTAATGATTCCGACGGCAGCGTGTGGATTTAGGATCACATGCCCACAGTGGGTCACTGTAGTGAGTTGTGTGAGCTGTTAATCTTGTAAGTGCAGTATGTACTCCTACCGCGCGTGTGTGTGTGTGTGTTTGTGTGTGTGTGTGTGTTTGTGTGTGCGGGCGTCTAGGGAAATCCAAACCCTAACTTTCAAGTTAGAAATATCGACAATTACGCACAGATGTTGGATCAGCATATCCTACCTCAGGATAAATCTTACCATAAGAACTCCAAAAAAACAAAACAGACTCCAGATCAGCGTCTAGGCCGGGGCGACGTCATGCTGCTCTGGGGCAGACATGAGCTTCTCTGTTACTGATCCAGAGAGTCTAGAGATAGGAGGGGTCACTTGTAATCAGCTGCAGACACAACAATCCCCTAGAAAGTCCTATCAATCTAGGCTCTCTCTGGAGAGAGATATCTACCAGGGAGAGAGTGGACTGGTCTCTAAGCATGTTTAGTACCAGGGAGAGAGTGGACTGGTCTCTAAGCATGTTTAGTACCAGGGAGAGAGTGGACTGGTCTCTAAGCATGTTTAGTACCAGGGAGAGAGTGGACTGGTCTCTAAGCATGTTTAGTACCAGGGAGAGAGTGGACTGGTCTCTAAGCATGTTTAATACCAGGGAGAGAGTGGACTGGTCTCTAAGCATGTTTAGTACCAGGGAGAGAGTGGACTGGTCTCTAAGCATGTTTAGTACCAGGGAGAGAGTGGACTGGTCTCTAAGCATGTTTAGTACCAGGGAGAGAGTGGACTGGTCTCTAAGCATGTTTAATCTTCACCTCAGATTATCTAGAATCCCCTTGACGACAGTTGTCAACACCGCCTGCCTCTCCTCCCACTGTTCTCAGCGGTGTGCGGGAGAGATGATAAGAACACAATATAAATGTGTGAGATCAGACATTTTGTGGCAGCTCACAAAAAACTTAAAAGCAAAAAAGCATCCAATGGTCAAGTGCTTTGCGCACAGTTCATTGATAGAAAGCAGAGTCTCTGTAGTGAGTCCCTGAGCGCAGGAGAGGAAACCCCAGATCTGCAGATACGCTGGGACGGAGCAACAAAGGCCCTGGAGAAAACAGGACAAAAGAAAGGTCTGTGGCCAGGGGAGTGTGTGGAGGCTGTGTGGAGGCCGTGTGGAGGCCGTGTGGAGGGAGGCTGTGTGGAGGCTGTGTGTGGAGGCTGTGTGGAGGCTGTGTGGAGCCCGTGTGGAGGGAGGCTGTGTGGAGGCTGTGTGGAGGCTGTGTGGAGGCCGTGTGGAGGCTGTGTGGAGGCCGTGTGGAGGCTGTGTGGAGGCCGTGTGGAGGGAGGCTGTGTGGAGGCTGTGTGGAGGCCGTGTGGAGGCTGTGTGGAGCCCGTGTGGAGGCCGTGTGGAGGCCGTGTGGAGGGAGGCTGTGTGGAGGCTGTGTGGAGGGAGGCTGTGTGGAGGCTGTCCAGCCGCACTGTAAACAATCAAGGGCTGTTACTGGATCCAGACGGGCTGAAGGAAGACTTCTAAAGCTTAAATGCTATTGTGAGTTCAGGGGTTCTGCAATGAGATGGATTTGACTAATCACAACTCAGAACTGATGAGCAATGTTGAACAGCAGCTCTTACACATGCGTTTTATTCCCAGTCTGGCTGATTTATACCCCTCTTCACCAAACTATGGGACCTGTGAGAGGATCTGCTTGTATAATAGCACCTCTCAAAAGTTCTCCACTGTTCACTTCTCATTTAGGTCAAGCCCCAGCGTGGCGCGTTGCCAAGGAGAGCTGTCAATGCTTAAGGCCACACGTCTCCTCATGTCAATATCACATATGGTTACAATTTGAGTCCAGCTCAGATTGACTGCAGGGGATTTTCCCCAAAAAACTCAGTTTAACAAGAATTAATGTAGGTTTTTTACTTCCTACTTCCTCTTGGCCAAAGAATGGCACAAAAAAATAAAAATGGTGGGACGGAAAACCCTGGCGACGGGAAGAGGCCGACGTCTCTAACGGGAGCTGGGACGGGTTAAAATGGTCGGTTCAGAGGGTCATGATGCAGTTTGAGAATGAGAAGGGTTCAGAGCGAGGGGTCAGGGGTCATGGACGTGTGTTTCCTGTTCTGACAGGAAACACTCACTGACAAAGAGGTAGCGAATATTCTGCCCTTCTTTTCCACGGACATAATGCAGCACTGTGCTCGATTCAGTATCCACTCCTAAAACTTTCCACAGAGTCCAGAGATCATGTGTGTGTGGACCAGTGTATCATGTGTGTGTGGACCAGTGTATCATGTGTGTGTGGACCAGAGATCATGTGTGTGTGGACCAGTGTATCATGTGTGTGTGGACCAGTGATCCTGTGTGTGTGGACCAGTGTATCATGTGTGTGTGGACCAGTGTATCATGTGTGTGTGGACCAGTGTATCATGTGTGTGGACCAGTGTATCATGTGTGTGTGGACCAGTGTATCATGTGTGTGTGGACCAGTGTCAGACGTGTGGAAATATGCAAGAGAGCCGATTATCCCTCATTCACATCAGCTGGGCTGAAAAACACAGGAATTGTATTTTTCTCCCAAACTCTCCTTCATGTGGCGTAGTAATTTTAAATAGTGTTTGATCTCGGAGAATATCTACTTATACAAAGCTCGGCCCGTTTTCTCTGTCTAACCCACCGATTATCCCTGTCACCACGCAAAATAGAAAGAGTCTGGAACCTATATTTATGCAAGAAGGTTTTGTACGGTAAAAAAATAAAAAACGCTTCAAAGGGACGAAGCGAGTCCTGCGATGTGGTTTTCAGTTGCACAAAAGAGGAGAGACTGAAGGAACTAATTTATCGGCAAAATCCAAGGCCTGTTATGGGGTTGTTTGGATAGCATACTTTTCCAAACCATAAAAAAGACAATGTCAATGATCTACAAAGACATCACTGAGCTCCCTCCCCTGCTGTATCCCATATCGCTGCAAATGAAACACAGATCATCTCTGTTCAGCCATTTTATTTAATTTCACTACTCCAAACTCTCAGACCGAGGGAGGAAATGTAACATAACATGCAAGCTCCAAATGAAAGTCCTGCCTTGAAACCCAACGCTCAGCTATGCCGTTAGGACATTTCACAGAGGGGATCCAAACTGAAGGTGTGTGTAGAGGGAGAGTGTGAGACAGAGACGTGTTTGTGTGTGTGTGTGAGAGAGAGAGAGAGAGAGAGAGAGGGAGAGAGGGAGAGAACCAGGTCATGTCTAGAGGGAAGAAAACACTGGCAAACTGTATCAGGCCAACATATTACCTGTCCGCAAGCTCTGTGCACGTACGCATGCACGCACACGTACGCACGCACAAGCACACACTCACACTCACACACCCCCCCACACACACACTCACACACACACACCCCCACACACACACTCACACACACAGATGTCAGTGTAAACAAAGGAGTAATGAAGATGTTGCCTGAGGACGATGTGTTGGCAGACAGATCAGACGGGAAGGTTACTTGTAATAGGCATCTGTATATTTGATCAGGCAAAGCCCTCATTGGCCAGAAGCTGAGAAGGCCTCGATTGGCCAAGGCAGTCCATGGTCTGGGTCTGTAGCCAGTTATATCCTGACACTCTCCAGATGGCTCAACAACAATGCAATTTGTTGTGAGCACACTGAATGTGAAAGGCAAGCTCTCCGTCTCTTCTGAAACAGAACAGAGAGCTTTCCATCCATTAGACAATTCAACAGCTCAACACCACTAAGTCCTGCTGCTTCGCTCTATGAAGTTACAATAACTAGGTGTCTAGTGATAATAAGCACCCTAAAACAAAGGTTGGCAAAAATGCCGCCTAACTACACATATGGTTTGCTTCCTCACAAAGACAATGATCATACATTTAACTAGCCACTCCCAGGAATAATAACACAAGCTGTAGCAGGGTGTGTGCACCTGACAAACATCGCGAAACGACAGATCTCCATGCCAAGCTAAGAAGGAAAATGTGAATCAGCAGGGTCCTGTGGTGATAGGTGGTGGCCACGTATAGGGAACCCTATTAAAACTCCACAAACAAGCGGCTAATTGCTAGGAAGCTCTATAAAGATTGCAAGGCCCTAGCAAGGTAAAATCAAACTACTGTGCTAGCAAAACAAAGCTAAGCTAAGCTGTCCCCTCCTTGTTGGTTGAGGTATGCTGAGGAGAAGTTCACCTTTGGTCGCTGAATAACACCATGTTTACCTCAGCAAAAAGGTGTATATGACTTTCTGAGGTAAGTGTGATAGTTTATGGCCATTCGATTTACTTTGGCTGAAGTCATCAAGCCATGTAAACGAGGCCCATAAGTAGGTCCCACAGGGAGAAAATTGAGTTTAACGCTGCTGCCAGGAGCACTTAAGAGTTGCTGTTTACCCATGGGCATGTGGTTTGTTTTTCTAATTGGGGAAATACTACAGAGAAGGCATCGGTTTGGCCTCTGGATTAAATTAGAAAGACGCAGGGTGCAGAATGCAGGGACTTTGGTGGCAGAGGAGGACAGTGCTTGCAGTGCAACCGTTTCACCACATGGTGGCAATAGTGAATTTATATAACGGTGATGAGCATGATTACGACCATTAATAACTTTTCCAAACAGTTTGAAGTAGTAGAGATGAATATCCAACCAGGATGCCACATGAGTAAAGCCCAGTCCTGAGAATTACATTTAAAACAGGAGAGCGTTGGTTGAAGAGTGGAAAACTCGGACATCTTCCCTCTCTCCACTGAAGTTTATTTTAACCGACAAAACAATCCGTCTCCCCGGACAACCAGAGGGTGAGTGTGGTGCTCCTTGTTCTCCTTTCATGGATGTCTTACTGATCTCCAACACACACTCTCTCTCCCTCTCTCTCTCACACACACACACACGCTCTCTCTCCCTTTCTCTCTCTCACTCTCTCTCTCACACACTCACACACGTGCTCTCTCTCTCTCTCTCACTCTCACACACACACACACACACACACACACACACACACACACACTCTCACTCATACACACGCTGAAAGAAAGTATGTGTGCTGGGTGTGTGTTCTGTGATATATGCACAGCTGTGTGGTGATTAGAACCATTGGGGAGAAAGGAACAGGGAGGTACAGAGATAAAGAGATCCAGATAGAGATCCAGATACTGAGATAAGAGAGATAAGAGAGATCCAGATACAGAGATAAAGATACAGAGATACAGAGATCCAGATACTGAGATAAGAGAGATCCAGAGATCCAGATACAGAGATAAAGATACTGAGATCCAGAGATCCAGAGAGCGCACACAGAACACTGGGGCATTCTTCTAGTCTGTATTCACCACAGTGCCCTAATCTACCCTGTGTCCTCCTGCGTTCCAGTATCCTAGGGAACAAGCGTCACGGAAACCCCCACCCCGCCATCACCAGCGCCCCAGAGACTGCACTCCCATGAGCCTCGGGGGCAGGACACCACTTTTAGGGGGGGTCAAATGTTTTATTGCGTGACCTCTGTCCATGTGATGGCGACTGTCTGGAAGTTGCATTAGATGAGCAGCATGTCCTCCCATGTCCTCCCACCCCACTGCTCATCATGTCCTCATGTCCTCCTGCTCATCATGTCCTCATGTCCTCCCATGTCCTCCCAGCCCGCTGCTCATCATGTCCTCATGTCCTCCTGCTCATCATGTCCTCCGAGCTGGACTCTGTCCTCAGACGGAGCTCCACTTCAGAGGGAAGCGTCTCCTGCGTTTCTGCTGACTCAGGATGTTGTCAGAGCTGAGTCAGGCCTTCGGGGGGGAGGGTGTTGAGGAAGGAGTCCGGTTACGCGGGTGAATCACAAACGGAATGTGGATTATATCTACATTCCATCATCTACATCTATCAAGATGCTGTTGAAAAGTGTGCACGTGTGTGTGCACGTGTGTGTGCCCTTCACACCAGACATTGCAATCCACCAAGTCAACATCCAACAACATCTCTCACACACGCACCAGCGCAACCCTGACAAAGGCTTGCCCCCCCCCGCGCCCCCCCCCCCACAGTCTCAATCGGTTCCTGTTCTCCGTCCCGTCCCTCACATGGTCCATTCAGCCGGACCGCGCCGCGCGCCTCGCGTCCCTCTCAGACACCGCCGTATTTATTTAGGAACAATTAGGGCCCCAAACCCAGGGTGACTGCCAGCTTTCTCCAGGCTCTCTGGGACATTAGACAGGGCCGGCCCCCGGGCCAGAATGGGCCTTTTGTTTTAGCCAGGCTCCATGGAGAGGTCCTGGGCAAGTCCCCAGTGCCCCTACGGAGGTCCAGCGCTCCTGGTCCACAGCTCCGCTAGCTCCCGGTCCCCCTCCCCCTCCTCCCCCAGCTCCCGGTCCCCCTCCCCCTCCCCCTCCTCCCAGTCCCATCGCCCCCGCCCCCCCTCCCCCTCCCCCTCCTCCCAGTCCCATCGCCCCCGCCCCCCCTCCCCCTCCTCCCGGTCCCCCTCCCCCTCCCCCCCCAGCTCCCGATCCCCCTCCCCCCCCAGCTCCCAGTCCCCCCCCCCCCAGCTACCGGTCCCATCGCCCCCCCCCCCCCCCCCCCTCCTCCCCCCGTCTGCATCAGACTAGAGCAACAGATGTGTTTGTGGTGTCGGTGGGAGGGTGGAAGAAGCTGTGTGTGTGATGGAAGGTGAAGGGTGAGTGAGTGTCTGTATGCGCTTGTGTGTGTGTGTGTGTGTGTGTGTGTGTGTGTGTGTGTGTGTGTGTGTGTGTGTACTGGTCAGGCCGCAGGGGACTGAAGGCCATTGAGCTGGCCGGGTCATAAGGAAACTCAGAGAGAGGCGGTGGGTGATTTAAACCGGCCAAACACTCTGCTGTGTTAGACACGGTCCTTCTAGGGTGTGTGTGTGTGTGTGTGTGTGTATTTGGTGGAGGGGGGGTGGGGTAATGTGAATGGGGCAGTACAGGGTGTTAGGCTATGCAGGGAGTGTGTGTGTATTCAGTCATGTCTGACCCAGTGGGCTTAGCGCTAAGCTAACAGAGAGAAGGCTAATGTAAGCTAACGAAAAGGCTTGCACTCCCCTCACAAACACTAGCCCAAAACTAGCCCGCCTGGCTCGTATCCCGTCTTAACCAAACCCCCTCAAAAGGCTAATTTTATTGTTAGCATGCAGATGAGACAAGCCGACTCCAGAGAATTTCCAAAAACAACGGGTCACAATAAAGCATGAATCAGCGTTCTTTCCAGTTCAGATCAACTCACCAGTCTTGACTCTTAGAGAAGGAATTCCTCCTCTGTTCTATTTGTAAGTGTTTCACCACAGCAGAGAGAGCGTTTCAGAAGAGAGGAATCTGCTCACATCCAAGCCTTGATGAGGCAAGGCTGTCTACTGGTACTGGGTTGTACTGGGTTGTACTGGGTTGTATTGAGTTGTACTGGGTTATACTGGGTTGTACTGGGTTGTACTGGGTTGTACTGGGTTGTATTGTCAAAGTGTGTTAAGGAACTGATAACTGCAATGATTTTGAATGTGTGTAAACCCATGTGTGTGTGTGTTTGTGTTTAGGTGTACATAGGCTTCAAACTTTCACATTTAGACACAGCTATGTCACTTACACAAACACAGAAACACTCGCACACACACACACACACACAGTTACACACACACAAACACAGTTACACACACAAACTACTTACGCGTCATCGGGACCGTGTGTAGGTGACTGTCCTGTGGATCAGAAGAGACAGAAGCATGAAGAGACGGAACCACAGAGACACACATTCCTGTTCCACGTCTCTGTATATCTTTACACATCACTTATTCTGCTTCTGGTAGAGAGAGACTAGAACCGATCTCTCTCAGGCCAAGAGACATTATTCCAAACGACCCCTCTGGTGACTGCTTTAGCGTACTGACTGCTGCTGTTTTCTATAACAACCCTTGGAAAATGTTCAGTAACAACCAAGCACTAACACTTTCCTACCCGAGTAGCTACGCGGAGAAGCAAGCTCTACCATTTTCATCGACAAAGGTCCTAAAACTGTCAACAGTTTTAAAAAACTATAAGAATATTACTAAATTTTATCTGAATAACATGAACCGTTCAAAACATTTGGAGAGAAATTCCGGGGAAGTAGTTTTTACTCCGGCCTGGTAGATTCAGGGACTTTGGGACGCTCAAAAGGGTCTATATTTATTCTCCATTGATGAATCTAATCTCAGTGCCCTGAAACAGTGCTGCACCAGGTCTGAACAGATCAATGGGAGGTGGGGTTATGACAGTTCATCACACTGAAACAAACAACCAACCTCTCGCTCCAGACGAGACGGGAGGGGACAGGGAGAGAGACGGAGAGATGGGACTGCAAGGCCACTTCCCTCAGCCCTGTAGCGCTACCACCACGGCCTGCTGCTACGCTACGACCACCACGGCCTGCTGCTACGCTACGACCACCCCGGCCTGCTGCTACGCTACGACCACCCCGGCCTGCTGCTACGCTACGACCACCACGGCCTGCTGCTACGCTACGACCACCACGGCCTGCTGCTACGCTACGACCACCACGGCCTGCTGCTACGCTACGACCACCACGGCCTGCTGCTACGCTACGACCACCACGGCCTGCTGCTACGCTACGACCACCACGGCCTGCTGCTACGCTACGACCACCACGGCCTGCTGCTACGCTACGACCACCACGGCCTGCTGCTACGCTACGACCACCACGGCCTGCTGCTACGCTACGACCACCACGGCCTGCTGCTACGCTACGACCACCACGGCCTGCTGCTACGCTACCACCACCACGGCCTGCTGCTACGCTACCACCACCACGGCCTGCTGCTACGCTACGACCACCACGGCCTGCTGCTACGCTACGACCACCACGGCCTGCTGCTACGCTACCACCACCACGGCCTGCTGCTACGCTACCACCACCACGGCCTTAATCAACACCCCTCCTCAATCAACACCCCTCCTTAATCAACACCCCTCCTTAATCAACCCCCCTCCTTAATCAACCCCCCTCCTTAATCAACACCCCTCCTTAATCAACACCCCTCCTTAATCAACACCCCTCCTTACCCAGCTTGACGTAGAGCACGCCCGTAGCCGATATGACCTTGACGATGTTGGACGCCTCGCACTGGTAGTACCCCGTGTCGGTGGTGTCCAGGTCCTGGATGCGCAGCTTGGAGCCGGCCTCCGTCTTCCTGATGGTGATGCGTCCGGGCTCCGGCGCCACGGGGGCGTCGTTCTTCAGCCAGCGGATGGAGGGCCGCGGGTTCCCCGTCACCTTGCAGTGCAGCGTGGCCGTCTGGCCCTGCACGATGGTGATGTTGTTCACCGGCTCCTGGAACTCCAGGAAGTAGCCTGGGATCGGAAGAAAAGGTCAGAAAGGTTAAAGGTCACAGAGGTTAAAGGATAAAAATACGGTTTTGAAAAAATAAGAATAGTATTAAACAAATATATTTAGGCCTGGGAGGTTCAAAGGTGAGGGGTCTGTATTTGGGTGATGTTTTCTGTGAGGGGGAAATGGCTGCTGGGGGAAGTTGATGTGCTACTTTAGCCACAAAATGGTGCTCGTTACTGTCTTTACTGTCTTTACTGGACCCGAGGGCATCGAGGTCCGTCTGGAAGCTTCAACACCAGACCGCTGAGGTAAGAGGATACGTCTCTATCTCTATCACCAGATGTCGCGCCCTCAACTCGGAGGTAAAAACGAAACGTTGAGCCTCATGACCATACTCGCTGCTCATCCCTCTCTGCTGCTCTCCACACACACACACACACACACACACACACACACGCACACACACACACACACTCCAGATGTCCCTCGTTCAGGATGGAAGGATAAACAGGACTTGACTGGTCAGGGCCCTGGCTGCCACACGTATACACACACGTCTGACCCCTCTCTCTGATTGGCCTGATCCACACTGAACCACTGAACTCTGGGAGAATGCGTGGAGCGATGGCGGCCGCCACATCTGGATGAAGTAAGCCGGACTCCTCCATGACACAAACACGCTCTTCCTCTGAGACAGCTCCACTTGACCAGAGATAGGAGGTACAGGGGGAATAGTGTGTATGAAAGGATGTTTATTTTAGCAGGCGGGCTGAGGAGGCTGAGTTGGCGGGAGGCGGGGGCCTTCTCTCTGGCTTGGCAGTGGAAAATAAAGAGTATTTAAGGAGAATATTCCAGGCTCAAGAGACTATGTACAAAATCATGCTTTAGCTACGGTAGGCGCTGGCTAAGAAACTTTGCTTTCTCCCAAATCTTTTATAATTTAAAACATAATTGATTTATATTATGCGGTTTCGGTGATCCTCTCATTACATTTTGATGGAATCTTAATTCATCTTTAAGTTTTAACTACTTTAAGTGTTGTGTAGTTGTGTAGTGTGGTGTAGTGTTGTATAATTGTGTAGTGTTGTGTGGTGTGTAATTGTGTAGTGTTGTGTGGTGTTGTGTAGTTGTGTAGTGTTGTGTGGTTTTGTGAGTGAGTGAGTGAGTGAGTGAGTGAGTGAGTGAGTGAGTGAGTGAGTGAGTGAGTGTCTGCTGCCCTCCTCTCCCCCTCAGATCACAAGGAGGTGAGGAATACCACACACACAACCCTGTTCCTCCACAGGACAGAGGAGAGAGGGAGAGGGGGAGGGAGGGAGAGAGAGAGAGAGCGGGGGGAGAGAGAGGGGGAGAGAGGGGGAGAGAGAGGGAGAGAGAGAGAGGGGGGGGGAGAGAGAGAGAGAGAGAGAGAGAGAGAGAGGGGGAGGGAGGGAGGGAGAGAGGAAGGAGGGAGAGAGAGAGAGAGCGGGGGGGGGAAGAGAGAGAGAGAGACTGAAGGCGCTGACAGCTCCTGCAACATGTCAGACTGTATCAGTGCTTCAGTCTGCTGGGCGTGTGACTGCTGGCACTGATCCTGGATCAGACATCCACCAACGCAACAACACACTGGAGAGGAGGATCACTGATCCTGGATCAGACATCCACAAACAATAACACTCCACAGCAGGCATGTCATTCTGGCCAGTTGCCAAGTTACTAATGGAAACCAATGTAAACACCGATGACCCTGGTGAACCTCGAACCCTGACCTACGAGTTCAATTCAGTTCAATCCTTTGAATGCCAATAAAAGGACAGTATTGGAGGACATGGAATCAGCGTAGATTGCAATATTCTAACAACCTGACAGTTAGTTAGGGAGAGATCATTTGGGTCATTTAAATTAGGATTTAACCACCATGTTAGAAGAGTCAACCTCTCAGCTCTGTGGCAGGAAGTGGCTAGGGACAGGATGTTTTCTGATCCCAGAGTGCGCCTCCACCCAGAGGAGCTGTTTGCGTGGCGTTCTCCTAATAGGCGGCACATCTT
>NC_140263.1:6464118-6491618 GCF_949987555.1 Borostomias antarcticus | reverse complement strand
GGGGTCTGATGGGGGTCTGGTTTCTGGTGGGGGTCTGGTGGGGGTCTGGTTTCTGGTGGGGGTCTGGTTTCTGGTGGGGGTCTGGTTTCTGGTGGGGGTCTGGTGGGGGTCTGGTTTCTGGTGGGGGTCTGGTTTCTGGTGGGGGTCTGGTGGGGGTCTGGTTTCTGGTGGGGGTCTGGTGGGGGTCTGGTTTCTGGTGGGGGTCTGGTTTCTGGTGGGGGTCTGGTTTCTGGTGGGGGTCTGGTGGTGGTCTGGTGGGGGTCTGGTGGGGGTCTGGTGGGGGTCTGGTTTCTGGTGGAGGTCTGGTTTCTGGTGGGGGTCTGGTTTCTGGTGGGGGTCTGGTTTCTGGTGGGGGTCTGGTTTCTGGTGGGGGTCTGGTGGGGGTCTGGTTTCTGATGGGGGTCTGGTGGGGGTCTGGTTTCTAGTGGGGGTCTGGTTTCTGGTGGAGGTCTGGTTTCTGGTGGAGGTCTGGTTTCTGGTGGGGGTCTGGTGGGGGTCTGGTTTCTGGTGGGGGTCTGGTTTCTGGTGGGGGTCTGGTTTCTGGTGGGGGTCTGGTTTCTGGTGGGGGTCTGGTTTCTGGTGGGGGTCTGGTTTCTGGTGGGGGTCTGGTTTCTGGTGGGGGTCTGGTTTCTGGTGGGGGTCTGGTTTCTGGTGGGGGTCTGGTTTCTGGTGGGGGTCTGGTTTCTGGTGGGGGTCTGGTTTCTGGTGGGGGTCTGGTTTCTGGTGGGGGTCTGATGGGGGTCTGGTTTCTGGTGGAGGTCTGGTTTCTGGTGGAGGTCTGGTGGGGGTCTGGTCTCTGGTGGGGGTCTGGTTTCTGGTGGAGGTCTGGTTTCTGGTGGGGGTCTGGTGGGGGTCTGGTTTCTGGTGGGGGTCTGGTTTCTGGTGGGGGTCTGGTTTCTGGTGGGGGTCTGGTTTCTGGTGGGGGTCTGATGGGGGTCTGGTGGGGGTCTGGTTTCTGGTGGAGGTCTGGTTTCTGGTGGGGGTCTGGTTTCTGGTGGGGGTCTGGTTTCTGGTGGGGGTCTGGTTTCTGGTGGGGGTCTGATGGGGGTCTGGTGGGGGTCTGGTTTCTGGTGGGGGTCTGGTGGGGGTCTGGTTTCTGGTGGGGGTCTGGTGGGGGTCTGGTTTCTGGTGGGGGTCTGGTTTCTGGTGGGGGTCTGGTGGTCTGGTGGGGATCTGGTTTCTGGTGGGGGTCTGGTTTCTGGTGGGGGTCTGGTTTCTGGTGGGGGTCTGGTTTCTGGTGGGGGTCTGGTGGGGGTCTGGTTTCTGGTGGGGGTCTGGTGGGGGTGTGGTTTCTGGGGGTCTGGTTTCTGGTGGGGGTCTGGTTTCTGGTGGAGGTCTGGTTTCTGGTGGGGGTCTGGTGGAGGTCTGGTTTCTGGTGGGGGTCTGGTGGGGGTCTGGTTTCTGGTGGGGGTCTGGTGGGGGTCTGGTTTCTGGTGGGGGTCTGGTTTCTGGTGGAGGTCTGGTGGGGGTCTGGTTTCTGGTGGGGGTCTGATGGGGGTCTGGTTTCTGGTGGAGGTCTGGTTTCTGGTGGGGGTCTGGTGGGGGTCTGGTTTCTGGTGGGGGTCTGGTTTCTGGTGGGGGTCTGGTTTCTGGTGGGGGTCTGGTGGGGGTCTGGTTTCTGGTGGGGGTCTGGTGGGGGTCTGGTGGGGATCTGGTTTCTGGTGGGGGTCTGGTTTCTGGTGGGGGTCTGGTTTCTGGTGGGGGTCTGGTGGGGGTCTGGTTTCTGGTGGGGATCTGGTTTCTGGTGGGGGTCTGGTGGGGGTCTGGTTTCTGGTGGGGGTCTGGTTTCTGGTGGGGGTCTGGTGGGGGTCTGGTTTCTGGTGGGGGTCTGGTGGAGGTCTGGTTTCTGGTGGGGGTCTGGTTTCTGGTGGGGGTCTGGTTTCTGATGGGGGTCTGGTTTCTGGTGGGGGTCTGGTTTCTGGTGGGGGTCTGGTTTCTGGTGGGGGTCTGGTGGGGGTCTGATGGGGGTCTGGTTTCTGGTGGGGGTCTGGTTTCTGGTGGAGGTCTTGTTTCTGGTGGGGGTCTGGTGGGGGTCTGGTTTCTGGTGGAGGTCTGGTTTCTGGTGGGGGTCTGGTTTCTGGTGGGGGTCTGGTTTCTGGTGGGGGTCTGGTTTCTGGTGGGGGTCTGGTTTCTGGTGGGGGTCTGGTTTCTGGTGGGGGTCTGGTGGGGGTCTGGTTTCTGGTGGGGGTCTGGTTTCTGGTGGGGGTCTGGTGGGGGTCTGGTCTCTGGTGGGGGTCTGGTTTCTGGTGGGGGTCTGGTTTCTGGTGGAGGTCTGGTGGGGGTCTGGTCTCTGGTGGGGGTCTGGTTTCTGGTGGAGGTCTGGTTTCTGGTGGGGGTCTGGTTTCTGGTGGGGGTCTGGTTTCTGGTGGGGGTCTGGTGGGGGTCTGGTTTCTGATGGGGGTCTGGTTTCTGGTGGGGGTCTGATGGGGGTCTGGTGGGGGTCTGGTGGTCTGGTGGTCTGGTGGGGGTCTGGTGGGGGTCTGGTGGGGGTCTGGTGGGGGTCTGGTGGGGGTCTGGTTTCTGGTGGGGGTCTGGTGGGGGTCTGGTTTCTGGTGGGGGTCTGGTTTCTGGTGGGGGTCTGGTGGGGGTCTGGTGGTCTGGTGGGGGTGTGTGTGTGTGGACTGGCCACGGTCTAGTTCCTCTCTGTTGTGGATAACAGATTTAAGACCACCTCCGTCCGCCCCAAGCCTCAGTTGCTGCCCATCGCGAACCGCACTTAAACTGACCCAGGATCAGTTCTGTTCTCACGCCAACATGGCAGAGAGAAAGGGTTTCTGCTACAGGCCTGGTGTTTCATGTTTGCTGAAGGGGGAAAGGTAGGATGGGGAGGGGGTCGAAGAGGAAGGAACTACCAGAACAAATGCTTTATTCTGTCTTAATTGCTTCCTTGGTCTGCAATCACCCGGGGTAAGTCAAGCATGGGCGGGCGGTGGGGTGAGGACTGGAGAGAGGGAAGCTCTGTTCCCCGTCCGCTCTCAGCTGCCGGCTCCCCTCGGAGGGAAACCCAATCTCCACCCCTTTACACTAGCGTGAATCAAACCAGGGTTTCTCTTTTAAAGAGCAGAGAAACAGAGATACTGGAGAAACGGGAGAGTCAAGGACGCCGGGCCGGAGAAGAAGAGAGTCTTCACTGAGCTCTGAAGGGAGTCAGAACCAGGTCAACTCACGAGGCCAAGCTACTTTTTTTTTGAGGTACTCTGTATATCCTCACATTGACGTAACGTGAACAGCTATTCTTCACCAGGAGATAAGAGAGTCCGTCAGCTAATTTGTCGGGCTGATGGTAAGCAGCTGTGGGAGGGGATAATGCCTGTGTAAATGTGTGTGTGTGCGTGTAAAAGGCTCAGCTTCTCTCCTTGTAAATCAAGATTATGGAGCGGAGATGGAGAGAGAGAAAGAGAGAGAGAGAGAGAAAGAGAGAGAGAGAGAGAGCAGAGATGGGGAGAGCAGAGAAAGAGAAAGCAGAGATGGAGAGAGAGAGAAAGAGAGCAGGGACGGAGAGAGAGAGAGCGCAGAAAGAGAGAGAGGCGGGGTTGAAGAGGTCTGATGAGGGAGGGCGGGGCTACCTTCAGCAGTCGGTGCGGCTCCACTCTGCGCCTCGGCCCGCCCCTCTGACTCCATTGGCTGGGAGATGCTGGGGTCCGCTGCAGGATCAGGAAGACAGGGGACCACCGTTAGAAGAAGAATAAACTTGCTCTTTCATAATACAGGTGTCTGACCCAAAAGCAGAGGACCAGAACATGCATATATCTGCTGACCAGATGCCAGTGTAATGAGTGAATAAAATGTTATCATTTAATATACCATCAACTGAAATATTATGCTGCTAACTGATAATACTATTATCTTTGTACTGTAAAATGTTGAAATAACAATCACAAAAAATAGAGGTCTTAATTCTGTCATATTATTTCTTGAGAGAATAAGCCAGAGAGATGAGGAGGTGGGGAGAGAGGAGGACAGAGGAGTCTTAAGCCGTGCAAACCAAACAAGCCATGGTCCAAAAACTAAATTTGATACAGCTGTGTTGGGAACTAGGCTTAAGTCTGACAAGAGGGATGCATCATTTATGAGTCCTGCCATCGCCTGCAGCAAACGTCAACAGGGCTTTGATTAAACAAATGTGTCGTTCATGACAAACCCTAAAATGAAGCCTTATATGAGTCAATATAAAAAATAAGAATAAATATACACATAAAAATTAGTCAGTGTTGTAGAATTCCCATTGATTTAGTGATTAGATGACTACATGCTACAGATGCTGCTGATAAACTCTTGTTTACTGATGTTTAGATCACAACACAATTACTACCCAATTATTTACTAAACTAAGCTAGGATCAATGGCAATAAACAAAAACTATTATAGCTGTGCAAAGCAAATTGAGATTTACATTTCTGAGGTCAAATATCAGTATAACATGTTATTTCTCTAAACACAAACAGATGGTGGCAATCCCTCATGTTCCTACGGCCCGCGCTAAATCTAAAAGAACAACAGAATCAAGGAGTAGCCGTTTTCCCGCCAAAACTTCACAGGGGTAAAGTTGTTCGTTGTGTAAAATAGTCCATCTTTAAGGAAACCACAATCTGGCACGGCAGCCAACAGCAGCTGCTCCAGACGAGGCGACTGTCAATATTATTCAAGTTAAATTTCCCAGCAGTCCTGGTTAGGAATGTTCCGCCCGCGGGCTCGGCAATTAGCGATTAGCATCAATGAGGGAGTCGTGTTGAGGACTATTTTAGTTCTGTCCAGTCCAATACACGCCGCCCAGGAACAGACACAAAACATCACTCGGGACTCAGGAGCGCATGTGCCTGTCCCTGAAATAACTCGCCTCAGTCGTTCTTAGGATATCCTCCGGCTATCGAAGAAATGTTAGAAATTTGAATAAACGTTGAAACTTTCTAGTCTAATTTGTACTCTGTGAGTTAAACTCTGAGTTAAACATACTAAAGAAATCCTAGCATGTATTGGTGCACATTCTCATTTCCTGTGTCCTCCAGTAGAAAGAAATGCTGCAACATGCTGTGGGTTCGTGGCTCTGAGTCAGAGAGCAGTTTGAACAGCAGGACCAGCGCCGTTGTCCCGCCATGCTCCCACGGTCTGGTGAGATCATCTGAACCAGCCTCGTCTGAAATACCTCTCAGGAATCTCATACGCAGCACGGCACATTAAATATGATTGAGGCCTAATGTTACATGGGTTCTTTAATCAAGTTAATTCTCGACTCGATTGTGTGAATCAAAATATTTACCTTGTCTAGTTTTCATGCTAACCAGCCATCAGAAAATATTACCTTGATGTGGGGCAGTATCAATTTCCGTTCTCTCGTATGAACAAAACAGCTTTCCTGGTAAAAAATACACTTTTAATAGCACAGCGTACTATTTCCCAATTTTAACTGCCAAAATGAGCAAAAAAAAAAAAAAAAAAAAAACTTTAAAAAAAAACTGAGTGGAGCTAGACTGTCAGCAATATAGGCTAATTCATTAAGCAGCTTGCAATTACATGAAGTGCTACTAATCAAATAATGTGTGATGGAATGCTATTTCTGGACAGTACGATAGTTGGGCTCCAGTTCCATATACCTCATCCATATGGACGAGGAGGGAGGATGAGTTACGACTGATCGCGTAGCCAAGATAAACAGACTGGGAGTTCCCATGTCAAATTATCGTTGCATTGTCGAGTTAATACGCCTGGGATTTGTTTTACAATGTGTACATACTCTTTCTTTGATAGGTGAATGCCAAAAATGCAGCACACCATTTCCTGAGGTAAAAAGCAGAGGGGAAAAAGCACCGCTCGTATATCACAGCCTTGCATAACATCGGTGGTAGAGTTAGCATGCTACAGCTAGCGTAGCTTTGTGAAGGTTCTGAATTATGGCCCAAGGCTGAGATGAGTGTCTGAAAGCTGACCTCAGCTAGAAGTTCTGTGGTGTCCTGAGGGGAGAAAGTAAGATGAATGAAGGTCTTTTGTACTACGGAAAGCAAAGAGTAATTTATGTTTGCCTTGTAGCAAACGGGGACAAAGAGGAGATAATTGTTTCAGTGTTAACAACTTCTCTCTGAGACGGAACACGTCAGTTTCCCTCCAGATCTGATAAATAAGGAGTCCGGAGACTCAGAGACTCACATCTTGGAACAAAGCTGGTAGATCTTTATTTTGTAATATGCATATAGAAGTCAAGTCTAACACCAAAACAGTTGATCTTTTGGACTGGATTTCCTCCAACATTACTGGTCCCACCCATAACCGCACCCATATCTCCAAGGGGCTTTCTGTTGAAGTTACATCCATTACTGAGATGGCCTTGTTCCATCTCTACAGTGTCTTTATAAGTGCTTTTTCAGAAACTCTGAAACTATCTTGCTTCATCATTAGGATGGGTATTACCCAGCAGCCCCTGCTGAGAGCTCTAAGCCATGTTCCCCTGCCACTGGGAGAAGGTATCATGTTTTCCCTGGATGAAACCGACGCTCCAGAAAGTCTCTCAGCTTCAGCCTTCTCACCGTCTCCACCCCGTTCCCACTACCTTTATCTCATTTATTTTACAGCATATCTGATGAAGTCCCGTTATTGTTAATCCTTCCTTGTTCACAGGCCCCTCCCCCAGTGCTCTTCACAGGCCCCTCCCCCAGTGCTCTTCACTGGCCCCTCCCCCCAGTACTCTTACTATATACACGCTAACTGTGCCTGCTACCTCTCGCCTGCTAAGTACCACACCCCCCCCCCCCCCAACTAAGTACCACACTCCCCTCTACCCCTCACATCCATTCAAGGGAGGGCTGAGCAAAATTGAAAGAGTGTGACAGAGGGAGAGAGAGAGAGAGAGAGAGAGAGAGAGAGAGATAGAGAGAGAGAGAGAGAGAGAGAGAGAGAGGGAGGGAGAGAGAGGGAGAGAGAGAGAGAGAGAGAGAGAGAGAGAGAGAGATACTGTTGGAGAGATAGATGGAGATAGTGAGACAGCCAGAGAGAAGGGCCCATTACTACGGGGGTCCAACAAAGCAGCCAGTGTGGAGTGGTCTTGTTCTGAGGCGCTGGGCTGATTATTTTGGCTCCGCCATGAAGGACCCCTCAAGTGGCCCCGGGGGCGCCTGAGTCACACAGCGCCCTTTCACCCAGGATTCTCCTCTCCCGGCAACGCCCCGGCCGCCCCCAGCGCTCGTAAAGCGGGGGGACAGGGGGGGGCTGAGGGCTGCCATTCCTCCCCGGCCCCCCGCGGAGCGAGCCAGGCTCCAGCACCAGGTTGAGCCATGGAAGCCTTTGGCACAGAATGTAGGAGCTTGTTAACACTCACTGGGCCCCTCCGGAGGGTAACACTCACTGGGCCCCTCCGGAGGGTAACACTCACTGGGCCCCTCCGGAGGGTAACACTCACTGGGCCCCTCCGGAGGGCCGTTCTGACCGGCCCGGTTTGCCAAATCATAAAATCATACTGGTCACATAGAGGACTGGAAATGAACAGCAGCAGGGGTATTAAACAGAGCATTAACATGCAGAGTATTAAACAGAGCATTAACATGCAGAGTATTAAACAGAGCATTAACATGCAGAGTATTAAACAGAGCATTAACATGCAGAGTATTAAACAGAGCATTAACATGCAGAGTATTAAACAGAGCATTAACATGCAGAGTATTAAACAGAGCATTAACATGCAGAGTATTAAACGGAGCATTAACATGCAGAGTATTAAACAGAGCATTAACATGCAGAGTATTTAACAGAGCATTAACATGCAGAGTATTAAACAGAGCATTAACATGCAGAGTATTTAACAGAGCATTAACATGCAGAGTATTAAACAGAGCATTAACATGCAGAGTATTAAACACAGCATTAACATGCAGAGTATTAAACAGAGCATTAACATGCAGAGTATTAAACAGAGCATTAACATGCAGAGTATTAAACAGAGCATTAACATGCAGAGTATTAAACGGAGCATTAACATGCAGAGTATTAAACAGAGCATTAACATGCAGAGTATTTAACAGAGCATTAACATGCAGAGTATTAAACAGAGCATTAACATGCAGAGTATTAAACACAGCATTAACATGCAGAGTATTAAACAGAGCATTAACATGCAGAGTATTAAACAGAGCATTAACATGCAGAGTATTAAACAGAGCATTAACATGCAGAGTATTAAACGGAGCATTAACATGCAGAGTATTAAACAGAGCATTAACATGCAGAGTATTAAACAGAGCATTAACATGCAGAGTATTAAACAGAGCATTAACATGCAGAGTATTAACAGAGCATTAACATGCAGAGTATTAAACAGAGCATTAACATGCAGAGTATTAAACAGAGCATTAACATGCAGAGTATTAACAGAGCATTAACATGCAGAGTATTAAACAGAGCATTAACATGCAGAGTATTAAACAGAGCATTAACATGCAGAGTATTAAACAGAGCATTAACATGCAGAGTATTAAACAGAGCATTAACATGCAGAGTATTAAACAGCATTAACATGCAGAGTATTAAACAGAGCATTAACATGCAGAGTATTAAACAGAGCATTAACATGCAGAGTATTAAACAGAGCATTAACATGCAGAGTATTAAACCATTAACATGCAGAGTATTAAACAGAGCATTAACATGCAACACTGACGTTTCAGAGGAAGTCAATTATTCGGTGGCTAATATTTCTAGGAGAATAGTTTTTCCACACCCACCACACAACGATCATGATTCATTATGCAAAACCGATAAGTGATGAACAGACGAGAAGTTTAAAAGTAGTCTGACTCCACATAAGGCCAGGATTTTAAAAAATGAATTAAAAAAGTACAGTAAAAAGGAGAACAGTATTTACAAAACATCTCAGGGTCTGGAAATGTACTCTGAGTGAAGAAGGGTTCTTGACAAACAGCTCCTGCAGGTGCCTGAGATCCGCTATCTAGCTAGGAGACGCTGGGCGAGAGACCCCAGGCCCGGTAGAGAGAGAGAGAGAGACCCCAGGCCCAGTAGAGAGAGAGAGAGAGAGAGAGACCCCAGGCCCAGTAGAGAGAGAGAGAACCAGGCCCAGTAGAGAGAGAGAGAACCAGGCCCAGTAGAGAGAGAGAGAGAGAGAGAGACCCCAGGCCCAGTAGAGAGAGAGAGACCCCAGGCCCAGTAGAGAGAGAGAGAACCAGGCCCAGTAGAGAGAGAGAGAACCAGGCCCAGTAGAGAGAGAGAGAGAGAGACCCCAGGCCCAGTAGAGAGAGAGAGAACCAGGCCCAGTAGAGAGAGAGAGAACCAGGCCCAGTAGAGAGAGAACCAGGCCCAGTAGAGAGAGAGAGACCCCAGGCCCAGTAGAGAGAGAGAGAGAGAACCAGGCCCAGTAGAGAGAGAGACCCCAGGCCCAGTAGAGAGAGAGAGAACCAGGCCCAGTAGAGAGAGAGAGACCCCAGGCCCAGTAGAGAGAGAGAGACCCCAGGCCCAGTAGAGAGAGAGACCCCAGGCCCAGTAGAGAGAGAGAGAACCAGGCCCAGTAGAGAGAGAGAGACCCCAGGCCCAGTAGAGAGAGAGAGAACCAGGCCCAGTAGAGAGAGAGAGAACCAGGCCCAGTAGAGAGAGAGAGAACCAGGCCCAGTAGAGAGAGAGAGAACCAGGCCCAGTAGAGAGAGAGAGAACCAGGCCCAGTAGAGAGAGAGAGAGACCCCAGGCCCAGTAGAGAGAGAGACCCCAGGCCCAGTAGAGAGAGAGAGAACCAGGCCCAGTAGAGAGAGAGAGAGCCCAGGCCCAGTAGAGAGAGAGAGACCCCAGGCCCAGTAGAGAGAGAGAGAGACCCCAGGCCCAGTAGAGAGAGAGAGAATCAGGCCCAGTAGAGAGAGAGAGAGCCCAGGCCCAGTAGAGAGAGAGAGAACCAGGCCCAGTAGAGAGAGAGAGACCCCAGGCCCAGTAAAGAGAGAGAGAGAACCAGGCCCAGTAGAGAGAGAGAGAACCAGGCCCAGTAGAGAGAGAGAGACCCCAGGCCCAGTAGAGAGAGAGACCCCAGGCCCAGTAGAGAGAGAGAGAACCAGGCCCAGTAGAGAGAGAGAACCAGGCCCAGTAGAGAGAGAGAGAACCAGGCCCAGTAGAGAGAGAGAGAACCAGGCCCAGTAGAGAGAGAGAGAACCAGGCCCAGTAGAGAGAGAGAGACCCCAGGCCCAGTAGAGAGAGAGAGAACCAGGCCCAGTAGAGAGAGAGAGAACCAGGCCCAGTAGAGAGAGAGAGAACTTCCTGCACAGGGATCCCATTCTCCTCAGTCATGTGTGACAGCCCGAGCTACAACAAAACCTGCTGATGGTCCTTGTCCAGAAACCAACCGTTCCCCACTAGTGTAATGGTGTAATGGTGGAGCATGGATCTTTGACTGCGTAGCTATAAACATGAAGGTTCCAGCTCTTTATACAGCCTAAAAGACCAGGGGGAACGGCCGCCATCTTATTCAAGCCAAACCATCCCTTCTAGATCCACTAAGCAGGGGTCCAGATATAGGGATCGTTTCTGGACTAAATCCTACGATTGACGTATTTAGTCAATCAATCAAAGATTTATTTGTATAGCGCATTTCATACCCAGAGGCAACACAATGCGCTTTACAGAGAACAAGGGAGGTGGGTATACGACCCACCCCTACATATTCCATTAGTGATGAGTCAGATGGGAGCCTACCTCTATCATCTAAGGTCACGCCATCTGAACTGCCAGGAACACTGCTGTTCAGAGTATAGGTCCCAAAAATAACATCCTGTTGCTGATGTTCTCTCTTCGGTGCAAAATAAGGTTAGAAGGTTTGTAGAGAGGTGTTGGGTCAGGATGCTGATATGATATCACTAAATTAGTCAGGCAGAGAGGTAGACCACGGTATGGTTGGCTGTACCTCACAAGGGTCCTTGGCTGAACAAGTAGTGGCTTCTGTCCAATGGCTGCCAACAGGTTCTGCCATCACCCCACAATGAGAGCGAGCACCTCCATGCTGCCCAGGCCATGCCAGGTGAACTGTGAATGCTTTCATTACCTCGGACATTTAGTCCACTAACCCTCTAACCACACTACCCACAATCCAACAGAATTATCTTCATCAGAATTAAATGAACCTACACGCAACACGTAAATTCCTCACTATGTTACGAAAACATCACGGTGGATTGAACCTTGAGTCATCTGGCAAGAAGTAATGGCAAGCACTCCAAAGAATGTGGTTTATATGCTAATAAGAATCACTAAACGTAATAGTGTGTGGGAGAAAACTGGAATCAAATCCGTCATTCAGCAATTATTCTAAACTGTCCATTACATAGAACGACAATTTACAACAGCTTGAGCAAACTGAGGTGTGGTGGAAACTATCATCTATCAAGATGTACAAAATTAAGACACTTCCAGGAAAGCTTACTCAGAAAATAAATCATGACGGGGTGGGATGCAATTAAATTATCGTCTTTTGAAAATATCAAAGTAGTGATATCTCCAATACCTGAGCAGTTATGTAACGGTAACGGCACATAGGGGTGGAGACAACGCAAGCTGTAGCGCCGACGCATCGCTGAGTCAACCGGATCTGTGGAAAAGTGCGTTCAGGAGCTGCTGGTTACTGTCAGAAAGCTCAGCCCACCCTCACGCCAGGGCCCACTCTGGGTCTGGAGCCTGGGGGGTGAGCAGCCAGGGCCCACTCTGGGTCTGGAGCCTGGGGGAGGAGCAGCCAGGGCCCTCTCTGGGTCTGGGGGAGGAGCAGCCAGGGCCCACTCTGGGTCTGGAGCAGCCAGGGCCCACTCTGGGTCTGGGGGAGGAGCAGCCAGGGCCCACTCTGGGTCTGGAGCCTGGGGGTGAGCAGCCAGGGCCCCTCTGGGTCTGGGGGAGGAGCAGCCAGGGCCCACTCTGGGTCTGGGGGGTGAGCAGCCAGGGCCCACTCTGGGTCTGGGGGAGGAGCAGCCAGGGTGTGTGGGTGTGTGGAGGGTACCTGGTTGTTGACTATTTAGTACAGCTTTTTCCAACCCTGGAAACTTAGCATTTCTGTGTCTGTTAATGCCTGACGTTTCAAACGTCTAATGAACTTCAGCAAGTTTGTTTTCCTGCCAAGCATGACCCGCTCACTCCACGCCATTCCTGCATGTCAATAAAAAGAACAGCATTCCAACATGCTTAGTGGGCCCACCGATGGCCTAGGGCTCCGGGTCAGCCGTGGGAGAGCTGAGTGAACAGGACCAGGCCTCGGAGGTCCACCGGGGGTCACACGTCACGGTCACCACGCGTCACCACGCTGAACACACAGCCATGGCCCTCTCATCCCAGCGGTGCAGAACTTTAATGCCACATGTAATGAGACGGTGGAGAACAGCCCGGCCCTCACATCCTCCATACAAATTAGGGGATATCACCAGCTCTCCTCCACAGACAAACTGTACTCTGCCAAACTTGTGAAGTTCTGTGTTTATCGTCAGGAATCCTGGTAGTCATAACAAGACCTCTAAATATAAAAGTGCAACAGGTCATTAGACCAAGGGAGAACATGGAACAGAAACATGTTCAACCCCCCCAGGACTTGGTATGTGCTGTGCCACCATGTGCTTCACTAGTCATAATTAGGGTGGTGACATGTTGTGATGTTTCGGGGGTGGAGGATGTGGGGAGGCTTGATCTCAAACACAGGGTAACGGGTTGAACCCCGCGCCGGAGCGGCTGTAATGAATCATATCCAGGATCAGCCACAGCAACCCAAGAAAAACAGAGGAGAAATAATCTCTCCTCCAACTGGTTATTTGGGTTTGGAGGTTGTGAACATTTCACTTGAACTGCTGCACAGGTCAGCGGCGCCATGTGGCTGCTACTCACGCAGGTCCAGTAAATCACCACTGAGGAACTGGGATCCAGACCACCCCATCATGTAAGCGCTGCTAAGACCATGCATGGAGCCTTCTGCCCGTGAGGCGATTGAATAAATCAACCGGTTGCATGAGTGACAACTCTGTACAACGTCTTCCTGTGGAAGCCGACACTCGAGAAAACGCGCCCGTTATCCAAAACAACCCAGTTAGTCACATAACATCATTTTGCAAGGGCAACTATCAGATTTCATTCCGGCGGGACAGGATTGAGCAGATAAGTCATGACCTGCTGGACTATCTTAGTGGTCTGTGTGAGAGGACAGGATTGAGCAGATAGGCCAGCAGTTCATGACTTATCTTAGTGGTCAGTGTGAGAGGAGGTTCTCAGGGTCTCAGAGGCCTCTTGTTCGGGTTTGAACCGGCCCAGAGGCCACGTTCCTGGGGTCTGAGGGGGGCACGTTTGAGCCCCTGTGGTCCTGAGCACACATCCACCGAGGGGGACGAGGAGGGGGGAGTGGAGGGGGGACGAGGAGGGGGGAGTGGAGGGGGGGACGAGGAGGGGGGAGAGGAGGGGGGACGAGGAGGGGGGAGAGGAGGAGGGGGGGGGGGGTGGAGGGGGGCCAGAGGCTTCCGGAGCACGCTCCGAGGCTCCAGAGTGCGGTCCTCTCAACCAGACTCACTTCTTTCCTGCATGTTGATCAGTGTGCGGGAGCGGCGGTGTCTGGGGGGCTTGGGAACGGCTCCCCTGACGCCTGGACTCAAGAGCGTCCCAGAAATGTCCTCCCGCTGCCAGAGAGCGTCCCAGACATGTCCTCCCGCTGCCAGAGAGCGTCCCAGACATGTCCTCCCGCTGCCAGAGAGCGTCCCAGACATGTCCTCCCGCTGCCAGAGAGCGTCCCGAAAAATAAAATAAATAAATAAATAAAAAAACTTGTGACGACTGTGAATTAAAAGTAAATCGAAAAATCGAAAAAGTAAAAGTATATCTTAAAGTAAAATATATTTAAAAGAGATGAGGAAAGATGATGCTATCTGGAGGAAATCTGTCGCTCTACTGAATACGTCACAAAGCCAAAGGCTGAGGGTCACGATGTATGACCACGCTAGACTACCACGCACTACGCTTTTATTTCATGAATTCATGTTTATTGTTTGAATGTCTGCAAGCAGCTATGTACAGTAGGATAAGAAAGCCCCTGTGGTGAAAACCTCTTTGCAAATGTTTCCCCAGTGATAAGCTAGGAGGAGGAAAGGAGCGATATCACGCCACTTTCCTTCACGCCTCCTCAAGCCTGTCAGAGTTCAAGGTGAATGAATATGATTAATATTGTGGGTAAACACTTTAAAGCAGATTAGGCACAAAGCAAATTACACTCCGCTTTCTTTTACCGGCTGGTCAGTGGGTACATTTTTCTACAGAAACAATTTAGCCAAAAGCAATTCGTAAGTCAACACAATTTAATCTCTTGAGGTTCCTGGAGTACAAAAGAAAAAAGGAAAAAAAGAAGGTTGTCCGGCTCATGCCAGCGAAAACATGAAAGGCTGTGAGTTATCTCTCTGGGTGCTCAGATCAAAGCCTCTGGCTGCCGTCTGACTCCCACAGGAACGCTCCCTCTGTGGGTTACCAGGGCCGGCTAGCGCTGGGCTGCCCTTACAGGAACGCTCCCTGTGGGTTACCAGGGCCGGCTAGCGCTGCGCTGCCCTTACAGACGAGCCGCCAGATACAGCTGCGTGAGGCGTTCACCTTGACCGGTAAAACCTCAGGTGGAGGGAAAATGTAGATCTGTTTGAGGGAGGAAGTAAGTTTTGTGTCCGGGGGCCATCTTGAATCTTCTGGTTCTCAACAGCGTTGAGCGTAACTAAACCAAGAAGAAGAGGAGGTTGGTTGACAGAACATGGCCGCTCCTCAGGAGAGCTGGAAACAGGAGCTTTGTTGGGAGTCGTCTCCTCGCCATTTTAAAACAATACATAACTGACGGTTAAAAAAAGAAAAGTCTAGCAGCCTAAGGTCTTCTTAAAAGATTAAAGTGGATATAAATATAGTTATCTAATTGTGACTTTTTTGTAGCACTTCTGGTGTTGCTGGGCCAGCATGGACGCCATGGGACCCCAATTTATTTAAGTGAAAGTCCGGTCACCCCGAGTCATTTGTGCCACTAAAACAACACGCCAGTGAGAATCCCCCAACGTCTCCTCCTGACTGAGTAGTCCGCCTGCCACGGAGAGTGGTTGACCTATGACCCCTACGGTTTGTACCCAACGGGTCAGAGGTATTTTACGTACCCTGGCTTCCTGTGATTTCATCTCACTGCACCATTTGGTAACCCCGACCAGAAGGGAGGAGCTTCCTTCTTAAGAGGCCGTTCCTCCGCTTCTGAAGAGGCCGTTCCTCCACCAAGTCCCTCAGCGCAAGGATCTCTACTCTATGGAGAACCCTGTTCTCTATCCAGGTAAAAAAAATAAACTGAAACTATGTTTTTCAAAATAACCCAAATTCTGGACCGTTTCCTTCAGCCCTCGTCTGTGTTTACGATGCTAGCTGACGGCTCCGTGTGCACGTCTCCTCTAGCGCACGTCTCCTCTAGCGCACGTCTCCTCTAGCGCACGTCTCCTCTAGCTCCTCTAGCGCACGTCTCCTCTAGCTCCTCTAGCGCACGTCTCCTCTATCTCTGTGTGCACGTCTCCTCTAGCTCCTCTAGTGCACGTCTCCTCTAGCACCTCTAGTGCACGTCTCCTCTAGCTCCTCTAGCGCACGTCTCCTCTAGCTCCTCTAGTGCACGTCTCCTCTAGCTCCTCTAGCGCACGTCTCCTCTAGCTCCTCTAGCGCACGTCTCCTCTAGCGCACGTCTCCTCTAGCTCCTCTAGCGCACGTCTCCTCTAGCTCCAGACAGAGACTGACAGCAGAGGGGCTCAGTCATAGTTATAGACAAATCTTGAGGCCATGTATTTAAACTACCAGATGTTTTCACAAGCCAGCTGTGAAAAGGGCCACCATCACATTCTTAATTACCTACTTACACCTTCAATTAGCACCCCAGCGGTGCTCGAAGGGCCCAGAAGCTGCAGCACACTGTGGGCTGAGCAGAGCTTCTGTGGCTGGTGGGTTGGTAGGATGATTAAGTCTACAAAGTAAAAAGCACAGTCATACGCATCAAAGCGCAATCAAAGCGGCTCCATTTTATTTTCCATCAGTTTGAAACCTTGGCAGCGGACTGCAGACCAGCAGACCTTCCTCTGGCTGTGGAGCGCGTTTGCGTGACGCTCAAACCATCAACAACATGGAGGGTTTCTTCCACAGGCTCACATCCTTTCCCCCTGACCCCAACGACCGCAAGGAACCAAGCTAATCATTCATTCATCAATGCTACTGTAGTTTATAATGTCGGTCGATGCGCTGGCTAACTTTAGCATACAATGTTTACACTGAATCAAATGATCTGTTCCCATTCCAATGCTACTAGGTCACACAGGCCCATCAGAAACACAGGCCTCAGCTGCAACAGCAGAAGACTTGACCTGCTGTTCACAGAGAAGACTAACTTGACCTGCTGTTAACAGAGAAGACTAACTAGACCTGCTGTTAACAGAGAAGACTAACTTGACCTGCTGTTAACAGAGAAGACTAACTAGACCTGCTGTTAACAGAGAAGACTAACTAGACCTGCTGTTAACAGAGAAGACTAACTAGACCTGCTGTTAACAGAGAAGACTAACTTGACCTGCTGTTAACAGAGAAGACTAACTTGACCTGTTAACAGGTCTGCAACGCAGAACAAGGAACACGTTTGAGAAAGGGGGGGGTGATCACTAGGGGTCAGGGGGGTGATCACTAGGGGGCTAGGGAGTGATCACCATGGGACAGGGGGGTGATCACCAGGGGGTGTCAGAAGACGTCCAGTCATAACAGCCGGCGCTTGTTTGTGTTTCTAGGGACCCGGGCAGCTCTGTGTTTGGAGAGGCGTCGTCTGCAGTGACACACCGACCCTCTGCTCCCATTGATGTTCAATTAGTCGCTTGACGACCACACATCAACACCTCAGACGTTTGCTGATTGGACCTTATAGCCCAAAGCAACGGCCTCATGCCCCCACCAACACCCCTGGGCTCAGTCGCCTGATGTGTTGCCAGCCGCGCTGAAATGAATGGGCCACTTGTCTTCCCTGGTGGCGGCACGTTCCACAGCTGGAAGGAGGGCGGTTCTCTCAGTTCTACGCTAGGAAGGGACGGCCCAAAAATGGGCTTTGGATTGTATTATCCAGTGAGAAATGTATTTTAGCGAAAGTGCGTTCATCACTCATCTGTCAAAACAACACGACCAGTTAGAATCAGCGTCACCCTGGCGACAGAGACGGTCCTCAACTCAACCGCTTCATTCTTTGGGCTTAAAACCCAAAACGTGTTCCCACTCTGCAGAAGACATCATTGGAGTGGCGGGATCGTCGGGATGAAGGGGTTGAGATTACAGGCCTGGACCCAACATCCCTAGACTTACATGTGGCAACATTTAACGTGATATTCTAAAAACACACCAGACTGTCCTCTTGAACTCTCCCTTTCACACAGGCTGCAGATTTACCGCCGTCTGACAGCGACGGCTGAGTGGCTCTCAGAACTCCTGCCTGACGGTCCCTCGAACCCTCGGCCTCCGCTCGCTCTCCTGGATGGAGGGAAATCAAACGAGCTGCAGGAGCGCGTGGAGCAGGGACATGCTAACACAGACCTTCTCTTATTGAAGCTCCACACCACCAGCTGCTTACACACACACACACACACACACACACACACAAAGAACACTTTTAAGGCTCAAGCTGGGACGTTGACGAAGCATGCGTTCCTCAAATGTCGGCTTGCAGTGGCCCATCCCGCTGGCGCACAACGTCAAGCTTTTATGAGCTATAAATTACAAGCGTTTGACACGAGCCATAACCTAAACTCTCCTCCACCGGGGAGAGCAAGCGCTCCACTCTAATGCTACACTGTGCGTATGTGTGTAATGTGTGGTTTGCCCTGATGCTACCAGTGAGGTCGAGGAGCTGGGTGGGAGAGTACACTCACACTACACTCATCTGATAGTACACTCACACTACACTCATCTGATAGTACACTCAGACTACACTCATCTGATAGTACACTCACACTACACTCCTCTGATAGTACACTCACACTACACTCATCTGATAGTACACTCACACTACACTCATCTGATAGTACACTCACACTACACTCATCTGATAGTACACTCACACTACACTCCTCTGATAGTACACTCACACTACACTCATCTGATAGTACACTCACACTACACTCATCTGATAGTACACTCACACTACACTCCTCTGATAGTACACTCAGACTACACTCATCTGATAGTACACTCACACTACACTCATCTGATAGTACTCTTCTGATAGTACACTCATCTGATAGTACTCATCTGATAGTACTCATCTGATAGTACTCGTCTGATAGTACTCTTCTGATAGTACACTCATCTGATAGTACTCATCTGATAGTACTCATCTGATAGTACTCATCTGATAGTTACCGTCTGATAGTACTCATCTGATAGTACTCATCTGATAGTACTCATCTGATAGTACTCGTCTGATAGTACTCATCTGATAGTACTCATCTGATAGTACTCGTCTGATAGTACTCGTCTGATAGTACACTCAGGCGTGAGCAGTCCCGCGCCACAGCACTAAGAATTTGACACATATTTGTCATCCGAGGCGCTTTTTCAGTCTTTTCCTCCGAGAATGTTTACTTGGGGAGTGAAATGTCTGGACGACTACAGAATGACATTGATTTATTTCACACAAGGTGGTGGTCATCTTCTTTAGGGTCCTCCAGCTCCAGCTCAGCACACTACTACTGACCCATCTACTGACCCATCTACTGACCCATCTACTGACCCACCTACTGACCCACCTACTGACCCGTCTACTGACCCATCTACTGACCCATCTACTGACCCACCTACTGACCCGTCTACTGACCCATCTACTGACCCGTCTTCTGACCCGTCTACTGACCCGTCTACTGACCCATCTACTGACCCGTCTACTGACCCGTCTACTGACCCATCTACTGACCCATCTACTGACCCATCTACTGACCCATCTTCTGACCCGTCTACTGACCCATCTACTGACCCATCTACTGACCCATCTTCTGACCCATCTACTGACCCATCTACTGACCCATCTACTGACCCATCTACTCACCCATCTACTCACCCATCTACTGACCCATCTACTCACCCATCTACTGACCCATCTACTGACCCATCTCAGGGCCATCCAGCTCCAGCTCAGCACACTACTGACCCATCTACTGACCTATCTTCTGACCCATCTACTCACCCATCTACTCACCCATCTCAGGGCCTCGCCGCTGCTGCTGCTCACAGAATACAGGCTGTCAGCGCTGACCAATATAGATTAAACACCAGAAAATATTTGGGTCTGTGAGGGAAATGCAGACAGGACAGACTGCTAGCGAAGGGATAACCCCTGTACCTGTTGGCACAGTTCAAGGGGGAGATACGTATGTGAGAGTCGGGCAGAGAGACTTCCCCGCATGCTGGGCAGGGCGTGCCGTGGCAGGTTGTCTCTCTCAGGTGAGTCATGGAGAGCGTCTCTCTTCCAGGGTGTTGAGGGGGAGCTATTGCCCCGTGGGGATGAACGAGCAACACTTCCTCTGAACTTTGCCACGACCACAACACAGCTGGTAGGAAGGCTGGCGTGCGCTACAGCGACACACGTGCCCACATACACACACGTGCCCACATACACACATGCATACCACCACCACCACCATCACCATCACCACCACTACCACTACTACTACTACTACTACTACTACTACTACTACCACTACTACTACCACTACTACTACCACTACTACCACTACCACCACTACCACTACCACTACCACTACTACTACTACTACTACTACTACTACTACTACTACCACTACCACCACTACCACTACCACTACCACCACTACCACTACCACTACCACTACCACTACTACTACTACTACTACTACTACTACTACTACTACTACTACTACTACTACTACTACTACTACCACTACTACTACTACCACCACTACCACTACCACTACCACTACTACTACTACTACTACTACTACCACCACTACTACTACTACTACTACTACTACTACCACTACTACTACTACTACTACTACCACTACTACTACTACTACTACCACTACTACACGACTTCTGCCACCACTACTACTACTACTACTACTACTACTACTACTACCACTACTACTACTACTACTACTACCACTACTACCACTACTACTACTACTACTACTACTACTACTACTACTACACGACTTCTGCCACCACTACCACCACTACTACTACTACTACTACTACCACTACTACTACTACTACTACTACCACTACTACTACTACCACTACTACCACTACTACCACTACTACTACTACTACTACTACCACTACTACTACTACTACTGCTACTACTACCACTACTACTACTACTACTACTACTACTACACGACTACTGCCACCACTACCACCACTACTACTACCACCACCCCCGTCCACTAGAACAGCCTGATGGAGCTGGTTCCATTGGGCCATGCTTGCTCCAGAGTGCTGTGCATGCAATCATTCATTCATGTTTCCTTTATGGACTGTGCTGGGGCCCTGGAGGGGACCTCCATCTGTGCTGGGGCCCTGGAGGGGACCTCCATCTGTTCTGGGCCAGTCGGACAAACAGTCAATCATCCCGTCCTGAGTCTGACAGGCAGAAACATAGAGACCAGAGAGAAAGACACCAACTTGTTTTCCGTTAATAAACTCTCATCACTGCAACAAGCCGACAGCGGCGTTTGACTGATGAAAGTAGCAAACTGACAAGGCCTGACAAGATCCTCCTCATCATGCAATGAACTTGTATTCCAGGTGTCCCAGCCTTTAACTATGTATTTTGTAGCCTTCCTCAGAAGGCGTACATATCCAATATTTAATTACTGGTGTCCAAACACAAGGTGAGCTCACTACCACAAAAACACACTTTCTCATTTGGGTAACAAACCTGTGAGAATAAGAATCAGCTTAGACTGAAGTTTACAAACACAGCATCTGATGGTGTGGAATGGAAGCAGGAAGCAGATCAGGTACACGGTGTTGGTAACATGTATTCCCATTATAATAATCTGAATTTAACTGGGGAGGAGTTTTAAAAAGCACATTCAAATCTGGTGAAAGAAAGATCTAATCCCCAGGATGGAAAGGGGAGCGTTTACAAATCCTTCCCTGACTAGAAGCCTCGTAAAAACAACTTTACAGTGCGGGGGTAACTGAGAAGCCGAGTGTTAGTGAATAACGTAATCAGGGGAAAGCCAACGGGAGAATAACATGAATCCCCCATCAAGGCATGGCAGTTGCAATGTTTCAGAATGAGTTCACAGAACCGTGAAAGGCAACTTGTGTAACAAACTTGTTTTTTAAATGTTTTCCTTTTTTTGACAGGACTTTCTTCATGGCATTCTTGGAAGGGCAGTGGGGGGTTCCTCAGGCACTAAAAGCTAATAGGAGTGTTGTGTCATAGGCAGGAAGCTGGGGGGTAATTTGCCTCAGACAGCGTCGGTGAAGCCCCGAGGGGGCTCTTACTTTTTAGGGCCCTGGAATGACAACAGCCTCCACTGTACTGGGCAGGGGCAGCTAGAGACACCAGGGTGAGACCAGGAGATAGAAACCAGGGTGAGACCAGGAGACAGAAACCAGGGTGAGACCAGGAGATAGACACCAGGGTGAGACCAGGAGATAGAAACCAGGGTGAGACCAGGAGATAGAAACCAGGGTGAGACCAGGAGATAGAAACCAGGGTGAGACCAGGAGACAGAAACCAGGGTGAGACCAGGAGATAGACACCAGGGTGAGACCAGGAGACAGAAACCAGGGTGAGACCAGGAGATAGAAACACAGAAATGCTATTCTTCCAGCACTTCCTCTCAGCTTTCCCAAAACATACATGAAACCCCCCCCCCCAACCCCTCGAGACCCCCACCCCACCCCCACCCCTTTGTGTTTCACAATGATACGGTTCGCTCTTCTTCTTACTGACACACACAACAGTGAAAAAGTACTATTCTTAGCAACCACATTGATAGACTATGTGAGGGATAAAGAATATACAGGTGAAACATGTTTTATTAATTGAATCATGCAGATAATCATTTGTAAGTAAAACAGTCTGGTAACAGAGCAGAGGTCCAGTGAGCAACATTAGTCAAGCCAGCGTGCGAGAGAGGAGGAGAGCATTAGTCAACCTGAGGAGAAGCAGTGCGCCGCTGAGCTGCTCTGCTGGTTCTAGGACCTCACACAGGTCATGTGTTCATGGGAGCCCCACATGTCTCCAGGTCACTGGGAAATTAAACGGTTCTAAACAAACCCCCAACCTTCCCACCAGAGTCCCCTCACCCCTGCACTTCATATATGTCAAGGATTCTTTGGGGGGCCCCCCGACTCCCCTCTGACATAGGAAATGAGGGCTGGACCCCACTGTGTATATTTCCAGCAAGGCTAACACGTAGCTTCCATAAACCGCCGAGCAGGCGAAAGTGCAAGGCTCCCAGAAAGTGAAATGCCCATCGTCAAGTTTTGCACGATGGGGGGAGAGTGGGTGGAGGTTTGGGTGCCAGAGAGTCTTTACACCGACCAGCCAAGGGCCACAGTCTCGTTCTGCTGCTCATGTTCTCTGTCTGGAGAGACTTGCTTTACACAGTCGGACTTTGGCAGATGCGGAGGAAATTACAAAAACTTTTATAAAGTGGTCCACTTTTGATTCCTTGCATTATGCTGCCTTCCAGGTTCTAGGACCCCCCCTCCCCATTAATGGAAATGTTAGGAAGCTGCTCAAAACAATGTTTCTTATGTCTAAACAAAGAGCGTTCGGTGCCGTTGCGGTGTGTGGCGCGCTGCTGGTACCCTTATCAGCCAAGAGCAAAAAGAGATTCTTAAATGTGTATGTTTGCTTCTTCAAATGCAAAAAAAAACCTAGAGCTCACGGCGCTGTAGCGCTAAAAAGCGCTTGGAACACAGCTCTCGTCTCTATAGCGCCCTAGAGCTCATTACACATGTAAACAACGAGAAAACAGCACCAGCTCTAAAATACAGCTCCCCGGTGGACACGCACCCTAACTCTGACCAAAGATGAGTGCTAGATCTCAAAAACCACACATGCCATCCAGAAATACATATGGTATGGTCCGTTACAGAAATACTTATGGTATGGTCCGTTACAGAGCGGCTTCACAGACGTGCTAACATAGTGTGAGGTGGTGTAAACCAGAAACAACATGGCTTAACCACCTGCAAACAGACCTCAAGTACCACAACATCCAGAAAAACTGGAAAACGGCAAAAAAAACAGATTCCCACTGCCCACCAAGCCGGCCCAAAAAACACAATATGCCCTGAATGCAAGCTGACAGTATCCAGACGTACTGTGGTTTTATTTAGAGGAACACATGTGTGAGAAACTAGAAGGCCAGTTCTAATCTGTCATAGTTGTCAGGTCTGTAACGTCTTAACTGTACATTATGGACACATTACATCCAAAGCTACCGTGCTGGTCCCAGTCCATATTTGCTGTAAGGTTTATGATACTTATGAGTGAGACTAGGCCTAGGAACTGATCCTAAGTCAGTTGTTTGGGAAGCAGGGAGGGTCGCAGTCAGCCACTGACACATAGGAGTACAGCAGCTTGAGGGCTTCCATGGTGTCTGGAAACCTGAGTGACGCGCACACGTCCACAGACCCCTCTGATGTGACCTCTGGTTGACTGACGGAGGCCCACATCCCTGCCAGTCCAGGGCCCCAACACTCTCCAACACTCTCCAACACGCTCCAACACGCTCCAACACTCTCCAACACGGCTCCAACACTCTCCAACACTCTCCAGCACTCTCCAACACTCTCCAACTCTCTCCAACACTCTCCAACACTCTCCAACACTCTCCAACGCTCTCCAACGCTCTCCAACGCTCTCCAACACGGCTCCAACACTCTCCAACACTCTCCAACACTCTCCAACACGGCTCCAACACTCTCCAACACTCTCCAACACTCTCCAACACTCTCCAACTCTCTCCAACACTCTCCAACTCTCTCCAACACTCTCCAACACTCTCCAACACTCTCCAACACTCTCCAACACTCTCCAACACTCTCCAACACTCTCCAACTCTCTCCAACACGGTTCCAACACGGTTCCAACACGGCTCCAACACTCTCCAACACGGCTCCAACACTCTCCAACACTCTCCAACACTCTCCAACACTCTCCAACACTCTCCAACACTCTCCAACACACTCCAACACACTCCAACACTCTCCAACACTCTCCAACACTCTCCAACACTCTCCAACACTCTCCAACACTCTCCAACACGGCTCCAACACTCTCCAACACTCTCCAACACTCTCCAACACTCTCCAACACGGCTCCAACACTCTCCAACCCTCTCCAACACGGCTCCAACACTCTCCAACACTCTCCAACACGGCTCCAACGATGCTCTCAGCACCCCCTATGCTGGGGGACAGAACCTCAGCTCCGCACACGCGTGAGGACACGCTGGGAGGACACGCTGTGAGGACACGCTGGGAGGACACGCTGGGAGGACACGCTGGGAGGACACGCTGGGAGGACACGCTGTGAGGACACGCTGGGAGGACACGCTGTGAGGCTCAGATTGACTAGCACCACGCTACCCTAGACACAAACGGCTACATGTCACATTTTCCATCAGACTGATTTCACCATGTTTCCTATTCCTCGTAAAGTTCTTGCAGAATTCTCTTTTACAAGTAAAGAAAAGCTAAAGTTATTCTCATAAAGGTGAAAGGTGAAACCAACACTGTGTACTTAGTCCAGCTCTAACGGTCCCCGCCTTGGCGTTGGGACGGTCATAGAGACTTGGCCGATGCAAAAAGCAGATGCTGGTCTGCCAACCGGAGTCCATCATATAGATTCCACACAGGAAACCAGTCTTGGACAGAGAAGAAGACGTCTAATCCCGGACACTGAGCCAAGCATGACGCGGTGTCTGTCCACTTGGGACTGGTTTGGTTTTCGGAGCACCGCCGCATGGAAGAAGATACGATGAGCACAGGCCTAAGACTGGACCAGCCCATCCACCCTCCAGTTCTGGACCAGCCCATCCACCCTCCAGTCCTGGACCAGCCCATCCACCCTCCAGTCCTGGACCAGCCCATCACACCTCCAGTCCTGGACCAGCCCATCCACCCTCCAGTCCTGGACCAGCCGATCACACCTCCAGTCCTGGACCAGCCCATCCACCCTCCAGTCCTGGACCAGCCCATCCACCCTCCAGTCCTGGACCAGCCCATCCACCCTCCAGTCCTGGACCTCCAGCCAATCAAACCTCCAGTCCTGGACCTCCAGCCAATCAAACCTCCAGTTCCTCTGGAAGGGCAAAGTTCTTCTTGTGTTGAGAATGTATAGTGAGAGTTTGGAATTACATCATAAGGAAATAAAGTCAAAGCTATGTTTGCCGTCTGTAAATTATAAGGGAAAAGATTGTTTAGCTTTACTTGGGAAATGTCTAGAACAGATGAAGGATGACTAGGGCCGGCCTGGCCGTCATTGGCCGTCACTGGACAGATGACAGGCCGTCACTGGCATCGCCAACCAATGGCTAATGTTTTTAAATATCCCACTAGCCCCTGAATGCCCTCATGTTATTATTGAGAAAACCTCAATCCAATTACGCTTTAAAATGGGATAAATATGAGCCGTGGGGAAGGGGGAGGTGTTTGTGTGTGTGTGTGTGTGTGTGTGTTTCTAGACGGGGCAGCGTGTGTGTGTGTTTCTAGACAGGGCAGCATGTGTGTGTGTTTGTAGACGGGGCAACATTTGTGTTTCTAGACAGGGCAGCATGTGTGTGTGTGTGTGTTTCTAGACAGGGCAGCGTGTGTGTGTGTTTCTAGACAGGGCAGCATGTGTGTGTGTGTGTGTTTCTAGACGGGGCAGCTTTGCAGTCCCTCCCACTGATGGAAAACATCTCGCAGAGGGCAACTTCAAACAGGGTCCCAGGGCCTGAGCGGAGGAGGAGGAGGAGAGGGAGGAGGAGGAGGAGGAGGTGGGACTGATCAAAGCCCAGAGACTTGTGTGTGTGTGGGGACACGTCTGCTCTGGTTTCTATGAAGCCATGGCTGCTGAGTGAGAGACACAGGGCTCAGGGGTAATCCAACCCAGAGATGTTCCAGGGATGAGATGATACTGAGCCAACCAGAGAGATGGAGGGGTGAGGGAGGGAGGGATGGAGAGAGGGAGGGAGGGAGAGAGAGAGAGGGAGAGAGAGAGAGAGAGAGAGGGGAGGGAGGGAGGGAGGGAGAGAGAGAGGGGAGGGAGGGAGGGAGAGAGAGAGGGGAGGGAGGGAGAGAGCGAGAGAGCGAGAGAGAGAGAGAGGGGAGGGAGGGAGAGAGAGAGAGGGGAGGGAGGGAGGGAGAGAGAGAGGGGGGAGGGAGAGAGAGAGAGAGAGAGAGAGAGGGGGGGGGAGGGAGGGAGGCCATGTGCAACATTGTCCAGCTTGGTATCTGGAATGGGAGTATCGGAGAAGATCGGCTTTCAACAGAATGTTGATAGAAACAACTCTCTCTTCCAGAGCCCAATCATTTACAAGATGGCCGACACACTGCTCTGCTAGTATGGCACGCCACCACAGCCGGGCTACATTTGGACAATCCCTGACCTCAGAATTACTGGAACAAAGGTACCAGCGAGAAAACCAGCAGTTCTGAATCTTACTTCTTCACAGAATCTTTATTTTCTAAACAGAGCAATTACCATCTTGAAAGAGTAGCTAAGCCCACCAGCGTCCTCGCGCAGAGAGCCTCAGCCACATCCTCCCATCCGTATCTGATGGTTTAAAGGGCTCCAGGACCGAGGCTGGACGCGTAGAGACTGTGTGGAATGGATACTGCGTCTGGATGACTGGTTTGATCTCAGGTCTCCGTGGGAGCTAATCAGGACCAGAGACGACCGTGGTACGTTCAGGAGTGAGACTCTCAACTCCCATCACTCTCTCTCCCTCCCTCTCTCTCTGTCTCTCTCTCCCTCCCTCTCTCTCTGTCTCTCTCTCCTGTGGCACTATCATGTGCTTGACAGATGTGGGGGTGGATGGAGAGGAAAAGAACAGAAGTATGTGCTTTCTCCTCGGCCCGTACCCCTGCTCCCCTATTCTGTGTTGTGGTTTGGCCCAACAGAATCCAGACTGTGACCTCACAGAGAAGCTCATTAATTCAGCTCATTAATTCAATCACTGATCTCAATTAGTGGTGTTCCAGAGTTATTTTCAGCACTTTAAAGATATAAGGAGAGAAAAAAGTGAGCATTCCATCAAAGTATCGAAACAAAAAATGGTCTTTGAAGTCCCAGATCTTAATTTGTTCATATCTCGCACCCTGGAGGATCTCGCACGGTCTCACAGAGAGATCATCTCATGTTATGTAAACATCAGACTTGAGTGCTTTCAGCGGAGCGAGCAGCGCTAAACAAACAGATTCTCTGAGACACCGACGGATCTGCCAGACGCAGACGAACTGCTGCCTTTCTCCTCCTCTTCACACAGTCTGCACCTCCTCAC
>NC_140263.1:6449118-6461618 GCF_949987555.1 Borostomias antarcticus | reverse complement strand
TCCCCCATCAGACCCCGCCCCCCTCCCCCATCAGACCCCGCCCCTCTCCCCCATCAGACCCCGCCCCCTCCCCCATCAGACCCCGCCCCCCTCCCCCATCAGACCCCGCCCCCTCCCCATCAGACCCCGCCCCCCTCCCCCATCAGACCCCGCCCCCTCCCCATCAGACCCCGCCCCTCTCCCCCATCAGACCCCGCCCCCTCCCCCATATCAGCCCCAGGTTCTTCCCTGTGAGGAGGCCCTCATTAGAGGCCCCCAGTCCTCCCCCAGCCCCTCCTAACCCTAACCTTCTGTCCTCCTGAGGGAAGAGGCCTGAGCTCAGACCAGACACAGACCCAGACCAGACCAGACCAGACACAGACCAGACCAGACACAGACCAGACCAGACCAGACCAGACCAGACCAGAACCAGACCAGACCAGACCAGGACCAGACCAGACCCAGACCAGACCAGACCAGACCCAGACCAGACCAGACCAGACCAGACCAGACCAGACCCAGACCAGACTAGACCAGGCCAGACCCAGACCAGACCAGACCCAGACCAGACCCAGACCAGACTAGACCAGGCCAGACCCAGACCAGACCCGACCCGACCAGACCAGACCAGGACCAGACCAGACCAGACCAGACCAGACCAGACCAGACCCAGACCAGACCAGACCAGACCAGACCCAGACCAGACCAGACCAGACCAGACCAGACCAGACCAGACCAGACCCAGACCAGACCAGACCAGACCAGACCAGACCCAGACCAGACCAGACCCAGACCAGACCAGACCCAGACAAGACCCAGACCAGACCAGACCAGACCCAGACCAGACCAGACCAGACCAGACCCAGACCAGACCAGACCAGACCAGACCAGACCAGACCAGACCCAGACCAGACCCAGACCCAGACCCAGACCAGACCCAGACCCAGACCCGGACCAGACCCAGACCCAGACCAGACCCAGACCAGAACCAGACCAGACCAGACCAGACCAGACCAGACCAGACCAGATCCAGACCAGACCCAGACCAGACCAGACCAGACCAGACCAGACCAGACCCAGACCAGAACCAGAACCAGACCCAGACCAGACCCAGACTTGGGGAACCATTCCGGCTGATTCATTGTTCGGCTGAACAGAAAAATAAAAAGTTGTCTTCTGCACCTGCCTCATAACCTGAGCTCAACCTACGAGACAACGACAAACAGACACACAAATGGGATATTTGTCGCCGATGCAACAAGATGGCGATCTTTTCAACTAGCATTATGTAGCTAATGTCTGAAAGCCTTCATCATCATCATCTCTCCGGTTCCCACTATGGCCGCCGTGCGTCAGGTCCCCGGCTCTGAGACCACACACGCCACGCCGCCCGATTAACACGCCACGCCGCCCGATTAATCACCAGTACAGCTGTTCATATCCTGCCTGCTCCGCCCCCTCCGTGACAATACCCAGCCCCATAAACAGTCCTGAGCCCGAGGTGCCTTTTATGGGAAATATCATAATCATTTCAGTCTCCGTGTACACACACACACACACACACACACACACACACACACAAACACACACACACACACACACACACACACGCGGCCCTGGATGTTCGCCGGCTGCGTTGTTTCCATGGCGCTGGGCTCCCCGGGCTCGCCGGAGCTTGTGTATCTTTCAGCAGCTCATGCAAAGTTTACAGTCTCCGCCGGCCTGAACCCCCGGGGGCCCCAAACACAGACGGACGGAGACGGAGGGACCAGCGCCCCCCCCCCCCACCTGCAGGCCAGACCCCCAGGGTCCAGACCAGACTACCAGGGTCCAGACCAGACCTCCAGGGTCCAGGCCAGACATCCAGGGTCCAGGCCAGACCTCCAGGGTCCAGACCAGACTACCAGGGTCCAGGCCAGACCTCCAGGGTCCAGGCCAGACCTCCAGGGTCCAGACCAGACCCCCAGGGTCCAGACCAGACCTCCAGGGTCCAGACCAGACCCCCAGGGTCCAGACCAGACCTCCAGGGTCCAGGCCAGACTACCAGACCTCCAGGGTCCAGACCAGACCTCCAGGGTCCAGACCAGACTATCAGGGTCCAGGCCAGACCTCCAGGGTCCAGGCCAGACCTCCAGGGTCCAGACCAGACCCCCAGGGTCCAGACCAGACCTCCAGGGTCCAGACCAGACCCCCAGGGTCCAGACCAGACCTCCAGGGTCCAGGCCAGACTACCAGACCTCCAGGGTCCAGACCAGACCTCCAGGGTCCAGACCAGACTATCAGGGTCCAGGCCAGACCTCCAGGGTCCAGGCCAGACTACCAGGGTCCAGGCCAGGGTCCAGGCCAGACTACCAGACCCCCAGGGTCCAGGCCAGACCATCAAGGTCCGTCTGAGTGGCGTGCCAGCCGTCGTCGTGCGAGCAGGGAAACATTGCCTCCGAATAAGAGCCCGAGACATCAGCGCCGGGATCCTCCATGAGGCTAACCCAAAGGAACGTGGCGAGTCAAGGACTTTGAAACCGACACCGCGCGGGTGTGCGAGGAGCGGGAGGAGAGTGGGGTTTCTCTGGCGGGCCGCGGCGCTCCGGGGGCTGAGATACGGGCTTTGATCAAGGCTGCTCTGAACACGCAGCGCCAAAACCGCAGAGGAACAGATACACAATAAAAGTTGGCCGAGTCTCTGGGAGATCTAATTGGGAGCTCTCGAGAGAGACAGCTTTACTGGGGAGGTCTGGTACACATTGTACTTTGTGTGTGTGGGTGTGTTTTTTTTCCGGAAAGAAATCTTTATTCTGAACCGAGGCTTGTAAAGTAAAACATGCGTTCAGAGCCCACGCCCAGCGGGACCGGTGTCATGATGGGGGGGCTTTCTCAATGAGCAGGGGTGAACTTTAGAACGGTATAATGTTCTCCGTTTCTACCACATGTGCAGGTGGAGGCAGGAACCCGCTGGTTTGATAGACGGTTCAGGCCTCCGCTCCTCTCCTGCTTCTCCTCCACCGACATCTGGTTGCACTTTCTACCTTTTGGCAAACTGCTTTTTAATTGGGACATTAATCAGATGTCCGAGCCTCTGTCTGAAAGGTCATTGTATAAAGTCGGTGTTTATTTGATGAGCCCTTGTCATAACAGCGGCCACGGCAGAAACCTCACTGGCAAAGCTCACTAATTCTGGATCAGCGCTTATTATGCCATTAGAGCTCTTCACAACGAGAGCAAGGTTAAAACACCCTTTAGCGCTGCCCCAAATTAGAGACCAAACTACGCGCTAATTACCAGCTATTTCTTCAGAAGTTCCCTTTGCTCCGTGGACTCCAGATTAGCGAGCGCCTGGCCGATCCAGCGCCTCATCGTGCTGAGTTATAACGGGGCTTCAGTGCCTCATCGTACTGAGTTATAACGGGGCTTCAGCGAGTTATAACCCTAACCCTAACCCTTCAGCGCAGACGTACCACCCATCTGTCTATGAGGTGCTCAGGAGCCGAGCGGCTGCCAGACTCATCTGGAGAAGTCGTTTCCCCGCTGGAGGTCAGAGCCAGGAGGCCCTGGGGGGCTCTAAGTCACCGCCGTCCTCGGCTCCTTATCTGTTTAGCAGCGGGACTCTGGGATACCCCCTCCACCCCCCCACCCCCCCGGGGAGCATCCCTCCACCCCCACCCCCCACCTGCCGGACGGACACAAGCACACGATTGGCCGAGGGGGGAGAAGAACCAGGGATGTCTGCGGGAAGGCGAGGACTCGGCTCCGCAAACGGTCGAATGCTACCTAGAGCAGGTGTGTGGGAGGGCACGTGGGTCCTGATTGGGCGTGGCAGCGTGGTGTGGGAGGCCCAGCGAGCGACCGCTCCTTCATAAACACCTGTGCTAACAGACCGAGGCGGAGGCTGGCCTGAGCGCTTCAGCAGGCGCTGGGACCGAGGGGAGAGTGCCAGGATGTTGGCCCCCCACTGGCCACAGGCACAGGCTTGTAGACATGACCCATCCTTGACCTTTGTGTGTCTGTTATGAGGTTTATCCACACCCAACCACAGGCCGGGAGTGCAGCGGTACTCAGGCCTGGCTCTCATTGGCTGACGGGGTATGTGCGTTCCTGTTATCGGAAGCATCGCTGTTTAATTATGGTGAAAGGGTGGTAACCCTGGAAACGCCAGAGCAAGCAAATCCGGGTGTATCACGGCGATATTGGAAAGACTAGCACCCCCCTGAGAGAGATGATGCTTCAAAAGAGCTTTTCTCTCCCTCCGAGTCGCCCCTGGCCTGAGCCCTCACTTCCTGTTTGGGGGGGGGGGTGTTTGCAGAGCCTTGCAGCGGTTTAGCTCCTCTACGCCCCGACTGAGACGCAGAACGACCTCTTATCACAGCTGCTTCACGTTACCTCACAGACACGGCGGCCAATCGACCAGCTCGGGCCTCAAAGGCAGGCGAGATCTCGTGCTGGCGTTCTCCAAACAGCTTAGAGAGAGAGAGAGAGAGAGAGAGAGAGAGAGAGAGAGAGAGAGAGAGAGAGAGAGACAGAGAGAAAGAGAAAGCTGGGAGTGGAGTGTAATTGGCAGCTCTCTGGAATACCTACGAAATGAGCTTCCATGGTCTGGAAGATTTTCTGAGGGCTGATTTATCATCGTTTCATATCTGTCCATCTGTTTGCAGGCTGCCAGGGGGGGAGGGAGAGAGGGAGGGAGAGGGAGAGAGAGAGAGAGAGGGAGGGAGAGGGAGAGAGGGAGAGAGAGAGGGAGAGAGAGAGGGAGAGAGAGAGGGAGAGAGAGAGGGAGAGAGAGTGGGAGAGAGAGAGAGGGAGGGAGAGAGAGAGGGAGAGAGAGAGAGAGGGAGAGAGAGAGGGAGAGAGGGGGAGAGAGAGAGAGAGAGAGAGAGAGAGAGGGAGGGAGGGAGAGAGGGAAGGAGGCGTTGTTTGTGGCATGAACGTCACACGTCTGCTTCTCAGGACACATCCTCCCATTCAGCGCTCAGCCTCTCTCTCTTCAGCCCAGATGGGAACGCACTCAAAAACTGGCTAATGAATTAACGAACAATGCATCATGTGAATGTGACCTATGTCACAAGGAATTCTCCACGCCGGCAGGATCGCAGGACCAGACCTCGAAGGCACTTAGCATATGGTCCGGTCTGAAAGATTAGACGGCCATTGAAAAACATATCCACTTTTAAACTTCAAACAAAACTGATATTACCCAGACTTCCTCCCAGTTCTGGTTTAATGGCCCTCACAATAGATGACATACTTTCCAAGGAAAACTATGTTGATGATTTAACGATGATTTTAAGAATCAATCATATTTGAAATGAAAAATAGGATTAGGCCACTAATCACCTAGAAGAATGTCTTTGTTGTAGCGGACGCCTGATTGGACAGTGACGGATTGGACAGCTTGATGGTGAGGGCTTGTCAGACGCCGGACCGACCCGTGCGTCCTGCTGCCTCTCTCCAGTCTCTCTAGAGGTACCGCTGCTGAAGCCTAAGCACATCAAGGGTTCAAAGGTCATACACCCTGGTTCCTGATGCCTCCAGACGAGCCCAGCCGGGTTCCTCCAGCGCTTCTGGGAAGAGGAATGCAGCGTCCCTCGGCGCGGAGCAGCACCTGCAGGGCTGTGCGTCTCCTGTGAGCCTGACGATCACTGGCAGGAGCTCTGAGAGTCCAGAGCAGCTCAGATATCTGCTTTGGCAGCAGAAGGGACGTGTTCTCTGGGCCGTCCACCTGCGGAGCCGTGTCCCTGCTGGCCGGGGGGGGGGGCGGGGGGGGGCGGCTCTCCAGCACGCTCTGGGGAAGGGCAGCGCAGCGCTGGCGTGCGCAAGCGGTCACGTCCAAGAAGGAAAATGTTATAGATCATTAAAAACACACCGTCCAGATTCTGGTTGCGACATGTTAGAGAGAGGAGGGGTGGGGGGGGGGGGGCGGAGGCGGGGGGGCAGGAGAGAGGCCATGTTAGAGAGAGAGGGGGGGGGGGGGCAGGAGAGAGGCCATGTTAGAGAGAGGGGGGGGGGGGCAGGCCTCCGACGGGCTGTGTGCACTCTGAAGCACTCTGAGACATTTCCTCTTTCCTGGGTTATGAACCAGCACCGCATGGTCAGTTAAGGCCATAAAAACACCTGAATATTCAAATATTGTGTATTTAGACATTAAAATCAGCCGCTGACTGTAGCATTGGGTCAGCTTACAGAAACAGAATGTGACTTAATACACCAAGATGTGGGTAACATGCTGGAACAGGAACACTTCCCCAAACGCCTCCATGACCCTTCCTGTCTGGGTAGGGCCTCCATGGCCTGTCTGGGTAGGGCCTCATGACCTGGTCTGTCTGGGTAGGGCCTCCATGACCTGGCCTGTCTGGGTAGGGCCTCATGACCTGTCTGGGTAGGGCCTCATGACCTGGTCTGTCTGGGTAGGGCCTCATGACCTGGTCTGTCTGGGTAGGGCCTCATGACCTGGTCTGTCTGGGTAGGGCCTCATGACCTGGTCTGTCTGGGTAGGGCCTCATGACCTGGTCTGTCTGGGTAGGGCCTCATGACCTGGTCTGTCTGGGTAGGGCCTCATGACCTGGCCTGTCTGGGTAGGGCCTCATGACCTGTCTGGGTAGGGCCTCATGACCTGGCCTGTCTGTCTGGGCCTCATGACCTGTCTGGATACCGACTGTGGAACGATGTTTAAAGAGATCCCCGCGCAGGAGCTCTGACACGGCCGTCAAACCGAACACCAGAAACACCACCGCGAGTTTCTCCCTCTCAGAGAATGTGATGGGTTCATGGAGTGTTTTAATAATTTCTTTCAGTTTATGAGAAGTTATGATGTATTTCCAGAGTGCTGATACTCCTCCAACATTAACATCCCAGGAATATTAAACTTGGACGCACAACTGAACTGACAAGCATGGCCTGCTCTGGTATTGTTCAAGAAAGCTTAATGGGAAAAGCATGTTGGCTCAATGGCAGAACATAAAATGTTACATTCACCACTAAGGTTTAATAGTTTAAACCTACCTGTGACAACGGCACCCAAAACCTACACTTCCACGTGGACATAAATATTAGCGAATAGAAATATGCCGTGCGTGACTTGTACTGGATATTGAAGCACATTTTATTAGTCTGAAAACAAAACTAAAATTCCCACTGAAATAAATATCCACTGAAGTCAAATGCAATTTGAAGTCAAATGTAATTAAATACAAACCAAAATCCAACGCAATTAAATACACACTGAAGTTGATATGTGCATTTTTCTCTGGACAAAAATGTCTGAAAGCAGCCTCGTCTCTCACTTCTCAGTCCTGAGTTAGGGTTGGGGTTAAGGTTAGGTCGTGAGTTAGGGTTAGGGTTAAGATTAGGTCGTGATTTAGGGTTAGGGAGGGAGTTAGGGTTTTGTTGTCTTGTCTTGCTAGATTTAAAAGCTGATGGCTAAATATACCATAAGAGCCATTTTATATTCATGTAATTAACCTGGTTATTAAAAAAAAAGAGGAAAAAATTAGTCAACTAATCGTTTCAATAATCGGTGACTAATCAACAATTGAAATAGTTGTTTGTTGCAGCCCTACTTCCTGGATGAGGTGTGGTCAGTTCATGGCAAGCAAATTCCCCCACAGCTTACTGTACTTCTAGAAGATGTGAACCGGCTGAGATCTCATCCTTGACTCTCGGGAGACTTTTGGGAGAACACTGAGTCACTCCTTTTGTCGTTGGGGATTAATGAGGTGTGGAACGATGAGGCAGCCATTTTAGAGGTGGTGGGCATCCATTACCCGGGTGGCCTCAGAGTGCTGCTGGCATCCTCCCACCCAGCCTGCCAGGAGAGACCCCTGATAGAGCCAACAGCAACAACCCAGGGTGGGGCTCCCTCCCTCCCTCCCTCAATCACTCTCTCTCTCTCTCTCTCTCTCTCCCTCAATCACTCTCTCTCTCTCTCTCCCACCCCCCCCTCCCTCTCTCCCACCCCCCAACAGCAACAACCCAGGGTGGGGCTCTCTCCCTCCCTCAATCACTCTCTCTCTCTCTCTCTCCCACCCCCTCCCTCTCTCTCTCCCTCAATCACTCTCTCTCTCTCTCCCAACCCCCTCCCTCTCTCTCTCTCTCCCTCAATCACTCTCTCTCTCTCTCTCTCTCTCCCACCCCCCTCCCTCTCTCCCTCAATCACTCTCTCTCTCTCTCTCTCTCTCTCCCACCCCCCCTCCCTCTCTCCCTCCCTCTCTCTCTCTCCAACCCCCCCTCCCACCCCCCCTCCCTCTCTCCCTCCCACTGGCTCTCTCTGCCTCATGTGAAGAGCCAGTCCGGCCGTGACGTACGCTTAGCGCTCGATAGAACTGTTCTGGGTAAACATTCGAGTATCCAGCGAAGATGGAGGTTAAATTCACTTTTGGGCCAGGCACACAAGAGACAAATACTCAGACGACACTTTAATGACTCAATACAGACAAGTTGTCCTTTAACACAGCCTTCTCACACGTTTTTAATCCTGTTCTGTTGGGACAGAGTAGTCTCAAATACATGCTACTGAAGTCAACAATAGAGAGTCATTTCTATAGGTTTACCAAGACGACGACAACCAACATTTACCAACTCACCCCCCTTATCTCTGTGACCAAACACAAATGCGTCAGTCTTCCACGAGCTAAACGAGGTAGCAGAGCTAAACGAGGTAGCAGAGCTAAACTAGGTAGCAGAGCTAAACTAGGTAGCAGAGCTAAACGAGGTAGCAGAGCTAAACTAGGTAGCAGAGCTAAACTATAAGGCCTTTCCAGCCTCTGCAGGGCTTTCTAAACAGAGCATTTATCTGCGTAACTGAAGAGGTCCTGCTGAGTCCCAGGACAGGGAGACGCTACGCGCACGGGGGGCCACAGCGCAGCGCACAGGGGTCGGCCAGGGGGCCCATTCAGACTGGGAGATAAAGGGGGCCCTTGGCTGAATGGGCCCTCATACAGAGAGCAGCACAAAGAGACGTCTCTGAGCGTCCTGACATGGAGAAGTGGCCCCCGGCTGGTCCAGCGGACGGGTCAAGTGACAGCTTGGCGGGGCCAGCGTGGGGCCAGCGTGGGGCCAGCGTGGGGCCAGCGTGATCACCTGACCAACGCTGTTAGACTGGGAGCACTGGATAGGATGTGCTGGGATGAGCTGGAGTTTGACTGGGATAAAACTGGATGAGGGTTGAATTATGGAGGACAGGACGATCGTCTCTACGGAAACGCGCTGAGGAGGAACGGTCCGTCTGCGTCATGTTGGACCTATTCTCCATGGAAACAAGGGACTGCAACTAAGACAAATACCAATTTGTGGTGAACATTTGTGGGACAATTTCATGCTCATCCTTCAAACTCAAACCCAGCGTATACTGTATCATTTAGTTCCTTTTTGGATCATGCTGTTTGTTTTTGAAAGGATTCCTCTCAGCTGACAACAAGACCTCTGCTTTCTCATTCACCAGAAGACCACATGAAGGCTCATCTTCCCGGCCACGGCCACGTCCGGCTCATCTTACCCCACGGCCATGTCCCGTTGGCCAAAATACCCAAGACCAAAAAACAACTAGTGACAATGAGGGGTGAAAAGAAAGGGACTAATGAAAAGGATGAATTCTACTTGTGAAACAGCGCTGAGGCGGGCGCGGCGTGGCCTGGGGCGTGGCTCAGGGCGTGGCCCATGGCGTGGCCCAGGGCGTGGATCGGGGCGTGGCCCAGGGCGTCTGTGGAGCACGTGAAATAACCTGATCCAGGTCCAGAGCTCCTTCAGGGAAGTTCCTCCTAAAAGTGAAGCCCTGTTTACCGTGTGTGAAGTGCAGCTCCCAGTTAACACCCGGCTGTCTGGACAGACGGATCCAGAGCTACTGAACACGGCGTGTCTGGAAAAACACTCGCTCACTCACTCATCCCCTCACAGCCTTCCAGGGCCGACCTGGCCAGGGCTTCTGTGTGAACCGCTCAGACGCTGAGAGAAAGACCATTACCACCACAATCAGTTCATTGTGAAATTCATGGTCCAGCACGCTTAAGTCCGAGGTACAGTACGGATTCTCTTTACATTTCCAATGCTTTTCATTCAGAGAGGTAACCTATATGTGTCCAAATCTGTGGTCCATTATTCTGCACTTTGAGCCAAACTTCTGAAACCCATTCAAATAGAAAGTGGACACTGGCTAAGCTGTTGAAATAATTTGATTCAATTGCCTTCGAGGGCATTTTATTCCTCTCACGAGGGAGGAGAAATCAGTTGACATCCCAGGTATTTGGCGTGTGAGCAGTTTGGACAGGTGGATAAAGAAAACAAACTTGAGGCTTTAGTTGACAAATGAACCTGGAGTGAGTGAGTCTGAAGACATGCTGGAGAGAGGAACTAATAAGTGACATGTTACAATCCTAGTTGTGTTCACACCTGACTATATGTTGCTTTGAGATGGAAAAGTCACATTTTGGTTCCTCATGAGAAAACATTTGTCCAGGTGCCTTGATGGCCTCTTAAAAAATCATGAAAGCAATGTCACATGTGATTTTGAAGGAAGATACAGTTGGAGTGTGTGTGACTCCTGATCTACAGCAGAGGGGAAGTGTTGGAGTGTGTGTGTCAGAGCAGGAGCAGAGGCCTCATATGCGCTCTCTCTCACTCAATCCACATCTGATCACTTCTTTATGGACAACAACAGACACCATGACTGAGACATGACTGAGAGATGACCGGCCAGTCAGACCAAACCAGGACTGAGTTTCCAAGAGGCGATGAACGTAGCGCTATGATGAACGCCATAGCTTACGATGAACGTAGCGCCACAATGCCTCTAGGAAACTCAGCCCAGGTCTTTTAAAATGCCCGTCACAGCAGCTGGAGATGAAGTTATCATGAGGAGGCAGAATAATCAGCCATGGAAAGGGATTTATCCTAAATGAGAAAACGGTTTTGAGCGTTAAGAACGGCCGGGGACTGCCAGTTTGTGATAATGACCAAATCAAATCAGGACTATAATTATATGGAGTAGGCAGCGCTGGATGCTGGTGAGTCTGTGTGGTAACTCGCTTGGAGGAAAATCATTTGACATCTCATGCGATGTAAGACGTTGACTAATTCTGTAACTGAGCTTCCATCTGACCAAAACAAACAAACGTCTCAGACATGGTCTTTCTGTTGCCAACGTTAAATCCAGTGTTGGCCAGCAAACCTCCAAACTCAGATTATTTGATTTAAAATAAACGGAGACAGAAAGTCGGTCAAGGAAATCAACAATCAGTGGATGTTGATGCGTCCCTGAGGTCAGGAAGACCCTAACCCTAACCCTAACCCTGAGGTCAGGAAGACCCTAACCCTAACCCTGAGGTCAGGAAGACCTTAATACAGCAGCAAACACAATATCAACATCTCCTGGTGAGGGGAAGCACCCTAGCAAGAGCCAACTGAGCTCCAAACATCAAAATGATATCAAATGATGCAGTATTACATGAGGTCTCCAACAGCTGCAGCCCCCTCAGGGAAGAAAGTACCCCATAGCGTCCTGTCATAGGCCAGTTCATCTGTATCTGGTTAATCGTGGAGGCGGGGTGGATAATTCCAAAGTTACAAACTTCTCTCATCTAATAAAATGGCCGTCAACAGAAATTAAGTGAGTGGCGTGCAGGGCTTTACACTCAGGACGGTCTGCTAGTCTACAGCACATCCGTGGTGTGTGTGAGTACTGAACACACTCCAGGTTCAACGCTGGCGTTCCACTGTGGGAATTTGGCAGAAAATGGTGGAAAACGTTTCCTGGTCAGCCCCTTCTCAGCGCCGAGGTGGACGACCGACTCCAAATCACTCTGGTGGTGGGGTCAGGGGGCGGAGCTGTAAACATAACAGAATCCCGCAGGCTCCTCCCCCACCGCTCAGAGCGTGAACCAGTGATTGCAGCCGATGGTAATTAGATGCAGATGTCCCTCTTTTGAAACCTAACAGGAAACGTCCCTCTCTCATTCCCGTCCCACTGGTCCCAGAGCAGGGTGATCAGCGCTTCAGCTCAGGGACTGGATCAGCATTTTAACCCAGCTTCACTTTTTGTCACTGGTCATTTTGACTATGGTGCCAAGGTTCTGACATGATCATACCGTACAGTAGCTCTGAGTAATGAGTCATAAGCCTAATTATAACTGTTCATATTGTTTCACAATAGCTCCTCCTGTCTAACATTTTCAGCCACATTACACAATGTAGTTGTGTTACCCAAGAAATTATGAATTACCTACACTTAGGTAACACTTAGGCTAAGGAGTTATCCAGGAGTTATGTTGACATTTTGCCTTGAAGGGCCTAAATTATAAGCAAACAACAAATGTATAACTGATATTTATCTAGCCCCCAAAACAGGCACAGAACAAGTTTACACTGTTTCAAACACATTTGCTGTATTGCAGTCATTTTTAAAACTTGCAACGGGATTGTATCCCGTGTCTGCAAATGGAATTCCCCCCCATATTGTGGAATCTGATGGTATCTCCCACCAGCAACATTGCTTGCGCCCTTATCGTCAAGGTAGCTTACAGAGGGGTAACTCCATCCCTGCG
>NC_140263.1:6374118-6444118 GCF_949987555.1 Borostomias antarcticus | reverse complement strand
ACATTACACTTAAGAGCTGATCCAGGGTCATCTTGGTTGAGGTCAAGTAAGGAGGATAATCTACCCAAAGAACTGCAACTTCCTTTTACATTTAAACACAAACAGACAAAACCAACGGTCTGATTCGTGTGATTCATGCAACTATCTAACCTAAGCAGGAATATACAAAAGGAGACAAAGAGTGGATAGATGTACAAGTTTGAGTACAACATCATGTCTTTGACGTTACGCAAGCCCCCCAAAGCCCCCCGAAGACGGCAGCTCAGTGGCACAATGGGCCTGCTGTTGGTTCCTCTCCCCCGGACCCCGGCTCTGAGGGACTCTCTGCTACGGCCCTGTTTTGGGTGGCCTGAGGAAAACGTCACAATGTGTCTTTAATGCGTCGTGTGGATGAATTAGAGCCGTCCTCCAACTGCCAGAGGAAATCTGGAGTTTGGGAGTCAGCGAAAATTCCACTGACTTTAGTCATCCAACAACATGGCCTGGAAGAGAGTCAAGAACACGCGCTGAGAACACACTTAGTTCTGGGGGGTTCTGGGGGTAAGGACTGCCAATCACACGCAGAGGAAAATGAGGGCCTTGTATACAACGGGAGGTGTGAGAACATCAGTGTGAGTGATACACATGAGCAGGCTGGCATTCAGATGAGAACTGGTTTCTGGGTCTCAACTACAGAGAACATGCAGTTCCTCAAATACTCCATAGTTGACTGCACCAGGGTCAGGCCAGCCAGAACGCTGGGATAGCAGGACAAAGAGGCCTAGCAGTTTATAGTGCCATTTCGTTTCCAAAGTATCTCAACAAGGAACCTCTAATACCAGTAACGTGAGATGTTACTGGTAGGAAAACAGCTGTGGTTTGGATGCGCCTTCGTATCACACGAAAAGAAACCGTAGGTCGTCTTTTTCCAGAGTGGAAACCCAGGCCCCAAATTCTCCTTTTAAAAATGACTATTCTAGTCCCACACCTGGAAAAGGATCAGTCCTCTGGTTCAGTCTGTTTTCCCTCCTCCGCCCCCCCCTGTCCTCCAGTCCTCCCCACCGCCCCCCCCCCTGTCCTCCAGTCCTCCCCACATGTGTCAGATTATCTAATGACGTGATGCTGAGATCTCATTTCCAGCCCAGACCCCTGGATTACCACAAGCTCTGCTCTCCCACAGCCTCAGGTACGCCTTCAGCGTCTCTCTAGACCGGCCTGGTCGGGCCGGACGCCCCTCCTCCACTGACCCAGCTGACCACCTGACCCTTCAGCGTCTCTCCAGACCGGCCTGGTCGGGCCGGACGCCCCTCCTCCACTGACCCAGCTGACCACATGACCCTTCCACGTGACCCGCGTGGCCAGGCGCTCCTGCCTGGTTTCTGCTCAGCGCCTGGTTCCCGGTCTGGAGCCCGCTGGCCCGCTGGCATCCTGTCACACTGGCCTGGTCACGCCAGTCACTAAGAGTTAGAATAAGGCATGGAAATACCAAACCAAGTAGCCTATATCCGGAGGAAGTTCTTGGTATGGTATGTTTGTGGGTCGGCCCGGTTTTGGACAGGGGGATCCAGATCCGATTAGACCGGAAACCACGGCGGCGGGGCGGCCAGGCGCCAGGGCGGGTCCACGTGACCACGCTCCGCTGCTTCGTGTTTGGACTGGCCAGATTCTTGGGATGATCCGTAGGAAAAACCAAGCGAGCTCATTTGTAACCACTGACCACACAACCTCTGACAGTTTTACACAGTGTCCTTGATTCTGATTGGCTGCTGGTAATGCCTTTTCGTCGTCCATGCACATCTGAACGGCTTCACGGGCCAAACGCTCTGTCATTATGGCAGTAGAACGGCACAGGGAAGAGACGACACGCTGAAGACATTTGGAGATGAGAAGCTATTCTTCCCCTCGCCCAGAACGCTCTGAGCGCTGCGTACATCAACGTGCGCCACCATCCATCTCCTATCCGTGTCAGGCCTCTCTCTGCGCCTGTCACCAGCTGGCAGTTCCCTTTAAACGGAGAACAATGACGTCATCAACGCTGGCTGTTCTCTGCACACTGGCAACAGACTCCTCCACACAGGCAGGGCCTCCACACAGGCAGGCGCTCAGCACCAGACTCCTCCACACAGGCAGGCGCTCCACACACCAGCTCAGCACCAGACTCCTCCACACAGGCAGGGCCTCCACACACCAGCTCAGCACATTAAGGGCTTTCATTCATATTAAACAACAACTCGATAAGCATGTATAAATATCCAGTGATTGGCTCTGTGAAGGAAGCTGGAAGAAAACACGCAAATCCAATAATACCAACATGTAAGCACAAATGACGGGAGAACTCACTGCTAAATCTGGAAGGGCGATATGGAGGCTTAAATATTTGGAAATGTGCAAATGGATGAGGGATGAAGTCTCTTTCACGCTCTTGGGAAAGGAGGGAACTCCTGGGTTTGGACCCGGGGCACCGGGCTGCTTTGAAGATCTCCCTCCCGGCCCAGGTTAACAGTGATTAGACTGAACTCTGGCTCACTCCTCCAGAACGCCCAGCCCAGCGCCCCACGCCTGACTTCACAGCCCTGGGCGGGGGGAGGGATTCACAACCCTGGGGGGGGGGGTCTGGTTTGGGGGTGGTGGATTGGGAGGGGTGAGGGTGGCTGGATTGGGGGGGGGTGGATTGGGAGGGGTGAGGGTGGCTGGATTGGGGGGGGGGTGGATTGGGAGGGGTGAGGGTGGCTGGATTGGGGGGGGTGTATTGGGAGGGGTGATGGTGGCTGGATTGGGGGGGGGTGTATTGGGAGGGGTGAGGGTGGCTGGATTGGGGGGGGGGTGTATTGGGAGGGGTGATGGTGGCTGGATTGGGGGGGGGTGGTGGATCGGGAGGGGTGAGGGTGGCTGGATTGGGGGGGGGGGGTGTATTGGGAGGGGTGATGGTGGCTGGATTGGGGGGCGGGGTGTGTTGGGAGGGGGGAGGCAGTAAAAGTTCCTAAAAAGATAAACCTGTGTTTTTTTACTTTTACCTCTGTCCTGCGACGCTTTACAATCACTCCTCAATAAAAGTCACCATGTGACCTGGTGTGCTGGTAGTGACATCACTGGCTCTTGCTTAAGTTGAATAACCAATCATTGGTCAGTATTACAAAACCACAGCAGGGGTCCACCCTTCCATGACAGCTGTGTTTATCATGCTCTTCATCTGATTTGAATCATTAAATTAGAGGGCACCTCTCTGTCTGCTCTACACAGAGCAGGACCGCCATCAATCATCATGACCTGCCCTTATTACTGCCTGGTTCAAAGGGCATTAGCCTGGGCACCGACGAGGACACGACCGGGACATAAATGTGACGCTTTTACTTGGGATTTAAAAAAACAACAGAAACTAGGTTGTATGAGTAAGAGACGGTGGAAAAGTAAGTGGAGCAGCTTCAGACTCGGAGCATCTGGGCGTTGCAGAGACGGCCGCCACCATGACCTGTTAATGTAATGCATTCACATGAAAGGCTGCTTAAAAAGAGTGCATTTAACACACAATATATGTATAATCATTGCCATTAACGGGGATCGCCCTCAGCTATGGGCTGGGACTGTCCACCCCCATTCACATTCACTAAATCAATTCCTCCTCAAAAAGAACAGATGGAATTCTCCTTTGTTTGGCTCCAGGACAAAGACCCAGGGCTCAGGGGCTGTTATTAGCAAGTGAATCAATTAACATGTCAATGGCCTGCCCCCCCCCCCCCCTTTGATAGGATGTGAGTGAGGAGCAAAAGAGGTGAGCCTCCTGTGGATACCCCCCCCCCCCCAACCCCCCCACACCCCAGGCCACGGCCAGACCTACCTGCCCCCACCCCTTCAACAGGCAGTTCTATTAATACCCCAACCTTTGGATGTGAGACAGCCCCCAACTCTGTGAAAGGGGGCAGCAGGCAGGAGTGGAGCTCTATAAGTTATGGAATTTGTCAAACCAACCACGGCATTGGCAAAGCCAAACGACTTGAGCATTTCATTTGTCATTAAAACTCCACTGGAATTTAAAACAATTTCATAGCCTTTTATATAACATTTCCTGTCAATGAAGGAGCACAATTTCCTCTCACAAACAGCCATTTTGAGTTGTATTTTACCCAAAAGTAGTCCACCACCACTGCGAGATTCAGAGCCGACTAGATAGCGAATGAACATCCCCTCATACCTTCTTCCCCCTCACCTCATACCTTCCCCCTCACCTCAAACCTTCTTCCCCCTCACCTCAAACCTTCCCCCTCACCTCAAACCTTCCCCCTCACCTCATACCTTCTTCCCCCTCACCTCATACCTTCCTTCCCTCACCTCATACCTTCCTTCCCCCTCACCTCTTCCCCCTCACCTCAGACCTTCTTCCCCCTCACCCCCTCACCTCATACCTTCCCCCTCACCTCTTCCCCCTCACCTCAGACCTTCTTCCCCCTCACCCCCTCACCTCATACCTTCCCCCTCACCTCATACCTTCCCCCTCACCTCAGACCAAATGGCCGACCCGGGAGAGCTTAAAACAGGAAACCTCAACATCTGTCCCCCTCCACGGGGGGTAAATGAATTAGCAAGGCTGACAAAGACAGGGATGACTTTCAAAATATGCATCTAATTATCACATCCACCAGCAGAGTTGACTCACCCGTGGTTTACTAAAGCTTGTTAGGGTGCGGATGAAACAGAGGGCTGTTACATTATGACACCACCCTGTGGGCAACTCTTTAAGTTAGATTAAACAAGTTTGTGTCTTAAGCCTAACTATCAAAATGGATGTCTCCATTGTGCATGGACGTTTTATAATTTGTTTGTCAACATCTTGCAGAAGCAGACAAGCAACTATGTACGAGCTACAGGAACCCAGTGTAGACTAAATCATGCAAATATTGGTTGATATAAATATAAAAGTTACTTTAGAAAAACGTTATAATTAACTCAATTAATTCAGATATCTGTCAGCTAGAGCCCTGGGACAAATCTCCAAAATTACATTCGGCCATCCGACCAGGGATTCAGGTGAAAACGACCCATCTTCACCCATCTGAGCTGCAGGCTCCGGAATTGGCTATTTTTCTCCAAATCACAAGTTTAGTTGAGATCAACCGAAAATAAAGATCATGGTAATGCCAAGGACTTACCAGTGCATCTCCAACTTTGAGCCAGGACGACAGCCAAAAGTAAACTTTTCACGAAGTTCACATAAACACCGGTGTTTCTCCTCGCCATGGCTCCAGGAGCGTCTCGGGGAATTCAGGAGAACTTCACTATGAAGCGCATCCGATGCGCAATAACCTACAGATATTAGAATAGTTCTACTGGAGGAAATAATAATGTTGTTAAAATCACTGAACGTCCGAAAGAAAAAACATTAGCAAGTCATCAGTGGGTTAAAAACCTCAGGTGTGTAAAACTCCTCTTTGTGGTAGAAAGTTTGAGCGAGTTTATCCCGAGTGAGTGATCAGAGTCAGAGGGTCGTGTTTCCAGCGCAGCGGAGGAGGACGAGCTCCTGCTGCTCGGGATGACGCACTGGAACCCTGCTCGGCTGGAGGTGGGTTCTCCGGGCTGGAGGTGGGTTCTCCGGGCTGGAGGTGGGTTCTCCGGGTTGTGTCGCGAGAGACGCGCCATCTAGGGGAGAGATGTTGGAACCCTAGACTAGGGCCTAGACCATGTTGGACCCCTAGACTAGGGCCTAGACCATGTTGGACCCCTAGACTAGGGCCTAGACCATGTTGGACCCCTAGACTAGGGCCTAGCCCTAGACCATCTCAATCCGGTATGATGGCTTCAAAGAATGTTGGATATATAACTACCGGTATTTTTAAAACATGGCTACTAACATATGACAGCTATACAATAGCGCACACTATCTCAACAACAGAACAGTCTCAAAACATTTACCACCAAGTGAGCATTTCCCAGTTTATTGGATGAATAATATTTTGTAAAGTTAGCAGCAACATAAAGGCACATATGATAATTAACTGCATATTGCGTGTTGTATGATTGTTCAGCCAACATTTGTGGTACAAAAAGTGATATCAGTTCGTTATTCACAGTCTTAACAGGTTCCAAAGATTTGTTGTGCACACTAGTGCAAATCCTCTTTTAAAATTGACATCTGCAGTCACAAAAATATGTTCATGTGCATATGACTTTCAATTTGTGTAGCAAAACAACGTAGAAAATAAAATCAATATAAAAATCACTTAAGCCATTGAGGTAAGGGAATGTTTTAAAATGGTGCTGGACTACTTTACTAATAAAACCAATTATTTATGAATGAAGAAATAATCAACATATACTTTCAATTAAAGATGGCATGAGATGTGAATTCAAACAATCTTAACCAGCGTTCCCTAGGTCAGTAGTATGAAAGACGACACATTTTCCTTTCATGGTGAAATTATGCAAGAAGCGCTTTCTCTATCCTTTGGTGAAAACAAGGAAACTTGATATAACAGAACTTTGGTTTACTACATTAAAAAAACAAGAAGAAACAGAACAACGATGGATATATAAAGTCATTATTATATAGAAAGTAATTATTAAGTTTTAAATATTTATTGTTAAGACTTGTAATCTTGTATGATCTTTCAAGGCAGACAGCAGTGAGCTGCTTACAGAACCATTAGATTGAGCACAGGCCCACAGAGTCAGATTGAGCACAGGTCCACAGAGTCAGATTGAGCACAGGCCCACAGAGTCAGATTGAGCACAGGCCCACAGAGTCAGATTGAGCACAGGTCCACAGAGTCAGATTGAGTCCAACATGACCGGTCAAGCACACATCTTACATTCAGACCATTGATGAGAACCTGGAGTGTTGCTGTGATGAACTAAAACATACTGCAAATGGAAAGAGTCAGGGATAAACATGTCAGTTATCTTCTGCTGGTCGTGTCCCCTCGTCCGGAGGTTTGCGGATGAGGGCGCCTGTCTGGCCTCCATGGACGCCCCTCTGAGCCCCCCCGCTGTGTGGAGCGGCTAGCGACGGAGGACTCCAGGTGGGGTTGGTCAGAGCGGGAGCAGGTGATCATTTGAGGATGGCCAGAGCTGCTTCTCTGATGCAGGAAGCGGCGTTGACGATCTCGTCCTCCGTCTGCTCCACGGTGACCACCATGCGGATGCTGGGAACACAGCGGCCAGTGAGAGCAGAACTGACCGGGTCCTGGTTGGCCAAACGTCTGGTTTCATCTCTAGTTTGTCTTCTGATCTGATACAGTGAATAGCCTACTATCGCTAACACAGCTAATGTCAAGCCCAGTTTAGCTGTTAGTACTTTAGTCTTAGTACTGACTAGTCTGCTACTGCTTATCTCTTCAAAGCAGTCATAGGGAGAGCAACTAAATGCATCTTACTGCCTTAAATCATGTGTCAACAGTGCCTGGCATTTGAAGACAGGTATAGCATAACTAACACACCTCACATGGTATTTAGTCATATTTGTTCACAGAACAGTGAATACAATAATTAAAATGCTGTTCAAGCCATCTAACAGTATCTAGGGGAAATCTTGTGTTTTTGTCCTGACTTACGTCGGCGGAGGGAGGAAGCGCTCTTCCTTGTCCAGGTACCGGGCCAGAGTCAGCGCCACCTTCCTGACCAGACACTAGGCACACACACACACACACACACACAGACACAGACACACACAGACAGACGGACACACACACACACACACACACACACACATAAACACACACACACACACAGACACAGACAGACAGACAGACAGACAGACAGACAGACAGACAGACAGACAGACAGACAGACAGACACACACATATACACACGCACACACACACACGTTATATCAGAGAATGTAATCTAAAACAGTTCATGGATTTCCAATTTCTACTGCATGAAAGTCCTTCAATATTTCTTCCCTTTCCTAACCAAATATTTGATTTCAGAAGCAGAAAGGCAACACTCACGCAACTGAAACACCATCACACCCAGCACAACAAGTAAACACACACCCAGCACAACAAGTAAACACACACCCAGCACAACAAGTAAACAATAAACAACAATCTACAGGGAAGAGCAGCTAAACTGCTGCTGACAGAATACTAGACGGCGTGTCACTAAGGTGTCTGCACACTGCCCCAACCTACGCCAGCCAACAGCAGTGTTGGATCGGTCTGCCATGTTTGTTAGTGACTGTGGCGTCGGTTGGATGGACTCTGCAGCTGAATTTTAAACTTCCAACACAACAAACTTCCAAACTTCCAAAACAACTGCCGACTTCAGAATGTTGTGTGCTGGGAGTCGGTTGGCGTTGGTTGGGGGCGTGTCTACTCACGTAATCCACGATGCTGCGCAGTGTCTTCACGTCGCTCTCTCTGGACCCAGAGCTTCTCTCCAGCTGCAGGTGCAGCGCCGGGGCAAACGACTCCCCTACCAGCCTCAGACCAGGAGTCCTGAAACAGAACGACTCCTTTAAATGACTCCCCTACCAGCCTCAGACCAGGAGTCCTGAAACAGAACGACTTCTTTAAATGACTCCCCTACCAGCCTCAGACCAGGAGTCCTGAAACAGAACGACTCCTTTAAATGACTTCCCTACCAGCCTCAGACCATGACTCCTTCAAACCACTCCCCCACACACAGAACGACTCCTCTACTCTCCTCTTGGCCCGAGCCAATCGTGAGCAGATGTAACTCACCCTTGCAAGGCGCTGTGGACCTGTTTGCACTTTTCCTTCAGGATGATAAAGATGTCTGAAAAGCCAGAGGAAAGGGAGAGTTGAGCATCTCCATCTCACACTGAGGGAGCGGAGAGGGGTTGCATGTGTATGTGTGTTTGTGCGTGTGTGTGTGTGCGTGCGCGTATGTGTGTGTGTGTACCTGGGTCCTCCTCCATGATGTTGAGGGCTTCGATGGCGGCAGCAGCCAGCATTGGGGGCAGGGAGGCGGAGAAACAGTAGCCCTGACCTGACAGACGCTGGGGAACAACAACCAATCAGGATATTCAATACTCTATACTCCAACCAATCAGGACATTCATTACTATATACTCCAACCAATCAACCAATCAGGACATTCACTATTGTATACTCCAACCAATCAGGACATTCATTACTATATACTCCAACTTTGGTGGAAAAGGGCTTTGAGAGACTGATACCTGATGATCGATCACAAACGAGCGGCCGCAGCAGAAGCCCCCTATGGAAGCCATGGCGTTCTCCATGTTGGCGCTGATCAGGTCAATATCATCGATCTGACAAGAAGAAGCAAGAACCAGAAAGTCATTTTAGATAAATAGAAGCGAAAAAAAACCTAGCAAACAGAAGAAGTGGATTCCACCATCACCAAAAATAAACGGTCCGCTCACGTTGACCCCGAAGTGTTCGGTGACGCCGCGCCCGTGCTCCCCCAGCACGCCGAACGACATGCTCTCCTCCAGGAAGATGCGCACCTTGTACCTGTACTTCAGCTTCACCTGGTGGTGGAGAAGAGACATGAGTCATTATTTGAGAAATAGCACTCTCTAGCAACCCCGTTCTCATATCCCTAACCCTAACCCACATGAGGTCACGACCCCTAGTCTGAGAACCACTGCATTAAGGCATAAATAGAAACATGTCTGTACTGTATATCCTGGAAGTAAAGTAAACAGTGGAGCTCGTTCTGTTTCAGCTCCAGATATGATCACAGGGAGACACTAGGCCAGGGTTAGGGTTAGGCCTGGAGCTGATATGATCACGGGGAGACACTAGGCCAGGGTTAGGGTTAGGTCTGGAGCTGATATGATCACGGGGAGACACTAGGCCAGGGTTAGGGTTAGGGTTAGGGTTAGGGTTAGGGTTAGGTATCTCACCAGCTCCGGCAGGGGACAGATGTCAGCCGTGTTTATGTACAACCCCTCCACTACGATGAACCTCCTGGTCACTCTGGCCTTCCGGGGGTTCTAGAACAGACACAGAGCAGGTATCAGGCAGGGCAGCTGTATCAGGCAGGGCAGCTGTATCAGGCAGGGCAGCTGTAGGCAGGGCAGCTGTATCAGGCAGGGCAGCTGTATCAGGCAGGGCAGCTGTATTAGGCAGGGCAGCTGTAGGCAGGGCAGCTGTAGGCAGGGCAGCTGTATTAGGCAGGGCAGCTGTAGGCAGGGCAGCTGTATTAGGCAGGGCAGCTGTAGGCAGGGCAGCTGTATTAGGCAGGGCAGCTGTATTAGGCAGGGCAGCTGTAGGCAGGGCAGCTGTAGGCAGGGCAGCTGTAGGCAGGGCAGCTGTAGGCAGGGCAGCTGTAGGCAGGGCAGCTGTAGCTCAGGAGATAAAGCAGGTCATCCAGTGACCGCAGGGTCGGTGGTTCAAATCGCAGCTCCTCCTGTCCACACGTCAGTGTCCTTGGGCACTTGATGCACCCCAAATTGCTTCCAAATAAGCAGGCTAGCACCTTGCATGGCAGCTGCCGCCATTGTTGTATGAATGTGTGTGTGAAATTTGCAATCCATATTAATGGTAAAGCCTAGTTCCCATAAACGCAGGGGCCGTTTAGGGTAAGGGTTGGGATCTCTGCGTTGAGGGGAACTTCAGACTTTCTAAATGTCCGCAGTGCTCATAACTGTAACCTAGACAATGTTAACTACTGTAAGTGACAAAATGGCTGCTGCCTGCGACTAACCTTCTGGTCCTCGACCTCCTGCTCTTTGAGGAGCCTCTCCAGGTCCTCCATGTCGTTGTGTTTGAAGTATTTGATGAAACTGCGTGATGCTTGAAGGCCTTTCTGGATGGAGAAGCATGCTGCCTCATCCCTGGACAGACCAGAAGATCCTATTAAAAACTAGTCAAGAAGTCCCAAAATGTGCATAAGGGCTAATAGGAGACGAGGCACTTACACAAAAACAATGTCCCCTCTCTTGGAGTACGCAGGTATTGCGCTTGCTATCGTTGCGAAGCCGTAGGAGTAGATAATGGCTTCCTCTGTTCGCATGAACTTGGCCAAACGATCCTCCAACTCCAAATGTACATCTGTGGTGACAAGAAACCCAGGCTAGCAAAGTTCTGGACACACATGGAACTGCTAAGTACATCTAGATATGGATATTCCAACCACGATTAATGTTACCACCATGGCAGTTGTTTGGGACATATCTGATTAAAAACATTTCATGAGAGAAATCGTGGACACGTGTTAAAAGGTGACTCACCAAAGGTTCCATAGAAGCCTCTTGGTCCACATGTCCCGACGCCGTACTTCTTCAGAGACGCCAGGGCCTTTTGCTGTGAGGGAGGAGGAAGCATGTGTTGTTACACACACACACACACACACACACGCACGCACGCACGCACGCACGCACGCACGCACGCACACAAAGTACTGCTATTGTAAAGAATATCTCAATCAAAAGCTTATAAATCAGTACCAACCTTCACCCGCTCATTGTCGAGGAAACCCAAGAAGTTAAACGAGGCAAAGTTAATGCACTCTTTTCCATTCACAATGATGTTATGGCTTGGTGGCCTGAAAAAAACACACACACACACACTGGCATTAGCTAGAACAACACCCACCTCAACCCATGGATGGAAGCAAGATGGCGGCGCTACGCCCGACAGCAGCAAGCCACTCACTCCACTGGTTTCATGTAGTCTATAATTTCATATTCAATGTGATCTATATACTAATAGGAGTGATTTACTTACCCAGTTACTATGTCGTAATTGAGGGAGGGGTGGTCTTTTGACACGGGGGGGACGAGAGGTTCTGGCTGCCATTCTTCAATCAGATCCTCCTTTTCCTGTGGTACACAAACACCAGAGTCAAATCATACAAACACCAGAGTCAAATCATACAAACACTAGAGTCAGTTCATACACACACCACTGAGTCAGTTCATACAAACACCACTGAGTCAATTCATACAACCACAACTGAGTCAGTTCATACAAACACCACTGAGTCGGTTCATACAAGCACTACTGAGTCGGTTCATACACACACCACTGACTCAGTTCAACTACACTGAGTCAGTACAGTCAGTCAGTTGATCCAGTTCACACAAACACCACTGACACCACCACTGTCCTTTGGTTTAATTTAGCAAAACAAGCTCAATCAAGCTCAGCGTTGGCATGTGATTTCAAGCCTGACAGCTGGATTCTATCTGACCTCATAACTGACCGTTGCTCACTAGAAGAGAACTGCTCTGTTGTACCTTCTCGTTGAGATCCGAGCGCTCCTGTAGTTTGTATGTTTTGGAGAACAGGAGTCTGATGATCCAGAGGATGAGGATTCCCTCCAGGATCAGGTGGTACGCTGGAGCCTGAGGACACACACATCGGGTTCTTCTGGTCAATCCCAAAACACACAATGCTTTCCTGAGGAGCGTTCATGTTCTTGTGAGTAGTACTTTTGATTATGTAAACAGGATGAAGGCAGATTCACACATATAGACACTGAACAGCACCAGTCAAACGTTTGAACACACCTTCTCATTCAATTGAACTGTAGCTTATGCTTTACACACACACACTGAATAAATACACTCATTTTAACGCTAATTTTCCAGAGGGAAGCAAAAACACAGTTCAACCATTTGAGCCAATACATGAAAACAGTTGAATAAAACTTCCCTGACCTCTCAATGAGACGATCAAGCAAGCTCCTGGGAAATATTGACTAAGTAGAGCCATAGAAAAATATTAAAGCACACATCATAAAAAATGTAACCTAATTATATATGTGATTGCTAGCTATCATCTATAGATCCCAGTATAATCCTGATCTTTAGATAATCTATCTGTAATCCCAGGCAGAGTCCTGGGCATGGTGGTGCTGGTCCAGGCGTGTCTGGACAGGCTCAGGCTACAGGAGATACTGCGGGGGAGGAGGCGGTGTGGAGATTATCACGGTGATCAAGGAACTACGAAGCCAGGTCACGTCTGAGGAGTTGTTGCAGAGGATTGGGTAAGACACAGCCAGGAAGGAGACCTGCTTATGAGAGACATCAGCCCTGACTAAGGACAGGCACGTACGCACACACACACACACACGCACGCACGCACAGCAGGCACGCACACACTGTAGGGAGAACGGCCCCCACCACATAGCCAGTAGACTGACTGGCTCTAGTCCTCTAGCCTTCAACCACCCCTGCCTCCCTCTAGTCCTCTAGCCTTCACCCACCCCCTCTACCCTCTAGTCCTCTAGCCTTCACCCACCCCCTCTACCCTCTAGTCCTCTAGCCTCCAACCACCCCCTCTACCCTCTAGTCCTCTAGCCTCCAACCACCCCTGCCTCCCTCTAGTCCTCTAGCCTCCAACCACCCCCTCTACCCTCTAGTCCTCTAGCCTCCAACCACCCCTGCCTCCCTCTAGTCCTCTAGCCTTCACCCACCCCCTCTACCCTCTAGTCCTCTAGCCTTCAACCACCCCCTCTACCCTCTAGTCCTCTAGCCTCCAACCACCCCCTCTACCCTCTAGCCTCCAACCACCCCTGCCTCCCTCTAGTCCTCTAGCCTCCAACCACCCCCTCTACCCTCTAGTCCTCTAGCCTCCAACCACCCCCTCTACCCTCTAGTCCTCTAGCCTCCAACCACCCCCTCTACCCTCTAGTCCTCTAGCCTCCAACCACCCCCTCTACCCTCTAGTCCTCTAGCCTCTAACCACCCCTGCCTCCCTCTAGTCCTCTAGCCTTCACCCACCCCCTCTACCCTCTAGTCCTCTAGCCTCCAACCACCCCCTCTACCCTCTAGTCCTCTAGCCTCCAACCACCCCCTCTACCCTCTAGTCCTCTAGCCTCCAACCACCCCCTCTACCCTCTAGTCCTCTAGCCTCCAACCACCCCCTCTACCCTCTAGTCCTCTAGCCTCTAACCACCCCTGCCTCCCTCTAGTCCTCTAGCCTTCAACCACCCCCTCTACCCTCTAGTCCTCTAGCCTTCAACCCCCCCTGCCTCCCTCTAGTCCTCTAGCCTCCAACCACCCCCTCTACCCTCTAGTCCTCTAGCCTCCAACCACCCCCTCTACCCTCTAGTCCTCTAGCCTCCACCCACCCCCTCTACCCTCTAGTCCTCTAGCCTTCACCCACCCCCTCTACCCTCTAGTCCTCTAGCCTCCAACCACCCCCTCTACCCTCTAGTCCTCTAGCCTTCAACCACCCCCTCTACCCTCTAGTCCTCTAGCCTTCAACCACCCCCTCTACCCTCTAGTCCTCTAGCCTTCAACCACCCCCTCTACCCTCTAGTCCTCTAGCCTCTAACCACCCCCTCTACCCTCTAGTCCTCTAGCCTTCAACCACCCCCTCTACCCTCTAGTCCTCTAGCCTCTAACCACCCCCTCTACCCTCTAGTCCTCTAGCCCTCAACCCCCCCTGCCTCCCTCTAGTCACAGACAGCACATTCACATTTTAACATTTATTTTGCCCTGTTCATAATATACAGGCTACAGTAAAGACAGAGTTAAGTGACTCATATTTCACAGTAACCTAGAGGTTTTCTCAACTTTCTCAACAAATAGCCCGATTTAGCATAATAACGACGACGTTGTTAGCTGGTTATTAACATTACCGGATTGAACAGAGACGGATAGTAACCTAGATACTAACCTAGATACTAACCTAGATGCATGAGGTCTTCCCACTAGACTAGGAGGACTGGTGGGTAACATGACCTTACTGCTCGGGCCGTGGCACAATGAGCAAACTAGCAAGCCAATAATAGGATCTTTAGGGTTTTCTTTACCACAATCAGTGCTTACATGCACACAGTGTGTTACAAACACGGAACATACTAACATTAGCTGGCTAAAATGAAGCAAAGTGACCAAATAACTAGGCTAGCACTTAATCTAGCAAGCAGAAGAGTTCACTTCCTTGTTTATATAAAGAAACGCCCATGCACAGATAACTTCACCATGATTGGCCAAACCTACCCTCGCGTCACCGGTCTCTCCTCGGGGGGGAGGAGCCTGGTATCGTTATGATATACGATTGGCCGCGACAATCTGTCAATCATGCCCCAAAACGTCAACACATACTTCCTGGATTCTTAGTTCTCTCTCTTCTGTCTTACTCTGGGCTGGATCACATAGTTTCACCCATTTCATTCAACGCCACGAACTCTAGTTTCAAAGAGACCGAATAAATGGAAAACCGTTCACAGAATGGCTTCGGAAAAGACAACTTACCTCGTAAAATGCTTGCACCATCTCCACTAACACCCATTGTTGCCCGGACGCCATCTTGGTCACATGGTGTAACGTCATCAGTGGGTAGATGATTTGATTGCGAGGGAACTGCGCCCCCTAGCGAGGCAGTCGGGAAGAGACTTCTGTTGGGTTTGTAGGCTACTAATATCACACAGGAGGCCTAATGAAAACCACACCACATCACTTGCTATTCACTTTCACAGCATTTTTGTTTTGACATATTTCAAGGACAAGGACTTAATAAAGCAAATTCCTAAAGACCAGAGCCTATATTCACAACAGTAACAGTTCCTGGAACAGTAATCCTGGAACTTACAGGTGCATCTAAAAAAATAGAATTGTCATTATATTGTTATTGTTCTGTAATTACATTACGGAAAATATATCATTATTTCAGTTAATTTAATTTAAAAAGTGAAACTCATATAGCCTAAGCCTAGTCTATTCTAGATTGTATAACAAACTGTACCTGCAGCCATTTTGATATAACAAGCTGTTTGATTGTAAACAATGTTCATAACAATGAGCTTCTGTAGTACATTCATGTGCTATTTTTTGGCCTGTGTCTCACAACTCCATGTGAGTGGTCCTCCACCCTTAGTGGTGTAATGTGTGCATTGTAGTATTTGTAATGCCATGCTATCTAATGCACTGTTGTCTGCATGATGTGTGTTGAGGACTGACACAAAAATCAAATGTATCTGAATTAAACCTTCATAGTGTGACATGTGACAGACATTGATACTCTGATCAACAACTCAGATCAAGTTGAACCGAATGCAACACTACTTGTTTCGTTGTGGTGCTGGAAATAAAATCCCCTCTCACATGGGTCACCTCTGCAGGGATTTATCAAACAAACAGACGTCATGTTTCGGTAACAACAAGTGCAGTCAACCCACGTAAGGTTGTGATTTCCATGTGTTGACACATACGAGAGAGAGAGAGAGAGAGAGAGAGAGATAAGAGAGAGGAGAGAGAGAACTTTAGGATCAGATTGTTTTAAGGGTCCAAGCGGGATGCAATGTTCTCTGTGAGAAGTGGAATCATTTCTTCTTCTTTTTACACTTCAACACATTATCAGATGATAAAACAGAACCATTTTTGGACAGAACCAAACAGAGCATCGTCCTTCAGATGTTCAGATGGAATGATACCAAGAAAACATCTGCTGTTTCATCTGATAGTATCTGACTGTGGGCTCAGACCAGAATTATGGAATCCATCATTTGAGATGATCGGTGCCGTTGTGTTGTGGGTCAAATATACTGTCCATCTTGCTCACAACAGTCAGATGCTTTAAGGTTTCCGAGCGCCCAGGAGGAAGCACACAAGCCTTTTGAGTGTGGTGATGTGCAGCTCCACAGCAGATCTTCACAGACCAAGCAGACCTCACCTTGAAGACCAAGACATGGGAAGAAGATGTGTTTTTCTTTCCAATTATATACTCTCACAAATTTCACTTGACCAGTGATAGATTTCCAAACTGTAGCGTGTCTCAAGGTGCAAACTCACCACTGACCTCTCAGGAGGGCCTTCATCATTCAGGATGGAACATTCTAGCAGATCTGGCAGATGAGATGGACGTTTGAGTAGAATTGCTGAAGTCTACTGTGGTGTAGAAGTGGAGCTTCACAGACACTTTCTGCAGGGGAAAAAGGAACACATTTTTATTTTTAAATAAGCAGTTCTGGCATGTAAAATATTCAAAATGGCTCTAATACACATTTCACTTGACCAGAGATAGATTTCCCAGTTGTAGAGTTGAACCTCAGGGGGCATACTCACCACCTACTGCACCACCTTGGTATGGCCTGGTGGCCTCACACAGGATCACACACATCTGGAAAGAAAAGCAAGGGAACAATCAGGGAAACACATCAGTTCAATAAACCAAAACAATCCATTATGTTTAAGTGATTACTAATGAAGTATTAATTGACCTTACCAGGATGGTGATGTTAGTGTTCCTGTTCTGGAACGTCTCTCTGTGGACGTGGCCCTGATTGAACAGCAGGGGGCTGCAGCCTCACAGAGGCCAACAACCTTCTCCATGGAAAACAACAATCATGACCAGCATCAGTCAAATACACACACACTTGCCATTTGTTGAATGTTGACATTTCTATATTCAGCAATCAGCTGTGTGGTATCCTCCACCAAAGATCATCCAAAGCATTAGTTGACTTCTACAATTCAGAACGCGATCATGACTGTTAATCTCAGTTATTACTTACATGGTGCCCAAAAGGCAAAGGCCTCTCTGGTCTGTGTCTGAGGGCATCCTGGAAAATCAGGTAGTGTTGCATAGCAACAGTAATGTCCAAGGCCAATTTTAGCCACTTGATGGACATTTTATAGAACCATTAAAATAAATGGTTGACAAAATATATTTTATGAAAAAAAAAAAAAAGGAAAAGTAGAATAAAAAATCTCATTTGAAGGTGGCAAGTCGAGCTTATAAAAACAGTCAATGTACCGATGGCCATAATAATATTTAAACTTTTTCAATGTCTCAGCTCTGATATTTTCAAAGTCAAAATATCATTAGTGAATTGGAGGCAAAGGGAAGCTGCAAAGTCCACCACTGAACAGCTAAGCTCTTATAGTAGGTGTTGTTCTCATAGCTGAACTATATTACTTTCTGAGAGACATTCTACTGAAAACAGAAAAAGCTCTCCCCCTTCCCCATACCTACACTATCTTGGTCATCTTGATGGCTCCAGTACTTTTGTTCTTTAAAACAGTGAAACTGAAGATGGCTTTCTGACTGCACTTTGGTGAGTTTGAGCCACTTGGTAGTCAGTTTGCATCGTAGGCATAGAAATGATATGAAATATTATATATGTTGTCATCCTCCATTGTACAGCTTATTATATAGATGCCAAATAACTGGACTGTTCCTTAGAATTCAACTTCCAAGCCCACAATGACACAATACGACAATATGTTAATCAAAATATTGATGTGTTACTTGAAAAATTGCTGGCCAATAGACTATATTGACTAGATATGTTGTGGGACGCACTTTTGTGATGTAGAATTACATGGTAACGTTTGTGAATGTTACCTTAAATCAGCATGTTTTGTTCAACTTCATGACTACTTTCTCTGTCTAATTCAGCAATTAGCTTTTGTACATGGCTGGTCCAAGCCTAGCTCCACTGATTCCATGTCTTTTCCTTCCCTGGTTGGGGTGCTTGGATCTTAAACTCTTTTTACCTTGCCTCGGGCCAATGGTCCTTTCTGCTTTTACTGCTGTAGTGCTTTTAACAAAGTGAGTCTTTGTTGTTTGTCCAAAGATGGAAGCCATTCCCAAGTACGTTTGCTCTTGAACGTGACCATGCTTTCAAGCGCAATGCTAACCGCATTTATCTTAGCTTTGTGCAGACGTTCTACTCCTCCTAAATCCTTGCTAAAGCTAACATCCATCTTCAACACTGGTTCTAGATCCTCTGGCTGCATGCTACGACATACCATCCAAAAACTAGCCAACAGCAATTCAGCAATCTGGACTGTCAACTCATAAAAATCTGAGTCTGTCCACATGGTGAGCCTGTCAAACACCAAATCCTTGGGAACCTCAATGTCATCATATAGGCAAGCCCGTCCTTCCACCAAGTCTCTACTGTCTTCTTGCCATTCCTTCAGTTTGGTCACCAGGATTTCATATCTGACTTCCATCTCTAGCAGGGTTCCTTTGGAAGTAAAGGCTTTCAGTAAAGGATTGATGACAAGCTTAGAAATCAGACCTAGAGCTCTGATTCCTGCTTTGAAGTGTGGAACCTCCAAATCACCAGCAACTTCTGCAAGAAGACCACCGTCGTCCACATGGTCTCTGGTAAACTCACACAAGTCATCTAGTATGCTGTAAGCCCCGGCTGCATCGTGAAACAAACCGTCAATTCTACAATCTCTGGGTGAAGTCAGAGGCACATCATCAAACTCTCCGTTGTCAATCAAAAAGTTCTTAAACGTCACTGGTTCACCATCCTTTGTGAATCCTTGTCTTTGGACAGCATCTCTCACATTCCTGACCAAATGCATAGCTCCAGACTCCAACTTGTCCCCCTCTAAATTATAAGATCCTACTTGTCTTTCTTCAAACATGATCTTATCCCAGAGTAAAAGTGTTGTCCTTGCCTGGTGAGCAAAGCCATCAATCAAATGTAAGCCACAGAAGAGCTTGTTAGCCAGGGCCACCACTGTCTTTCCAGAGTCACTCAGGCCACCATATTCCTTGACCATCAGCGGTAGGATTTCTGATCTGTATTCGGTGAGGATTTGTTTGAAACTATCCTCAGAGGCAGCCCCATCCCTGAACATACTCGCTAATCTGGAAATCATCTCCCCCGGCTTTACATCATCACCCAAAATGTCTTCGATCACTTTCTTGCACATGTGTAGTTGATTGAGTCTGTGATTGATTGAGTCTGAGGGGTTCTCTACATCCCAATGGTGCAAATCAGGCTCCTCCTTGATGTGAATGTCAATAGGCCAGTTTTCTTGGAAAAATGTATAATCTCCATCAGTAGATACGGTATTTTCAGTCTGAATATGCATTATGCGTTCAGCTTGCGGATGAAATGAAGCACCTTCTTTGTTTGTTGGCTCTGACTTTATCTCCCTATCGCATTCCACTGTCTCTACTGGCAATACATCTAACATCTGTTGTACTTGACTGTAAGGTTTGGCATATGAATGCTCTTGGGAATCGCATGACCAAGGCTCAATGGGGAAGGGGAGTTCGTCCTCACAATTCTGCATTCTCAGCTTGGCTTGTTCTTCTTGCTTCCTTTTTAAATCCAATCTCCTTGTTTCTGTTACTTTTTTAATTCTTGGACATTCTGAAGCTGGGGCATTAGTTTCCTCCATGTCCTCAAAGGTTTTCCTTTTCTTCCTGGGAGCAAGTGAGAACGGCTCCTTTTGGAATTCCATGAACAAGGCTTTCTGCCATGAGGATCCATTAGCAAAGTATTTTCTTTTGGTTTTTGCTTCGTATAACCTGCCCATAAAAATGTCACACACTTCAGGATTCTCAATGGCAAGTTCAAAATTGTGCTTCAAAAGACCAAACATGATTTGCTTGGGGACTCCACACACATATTTGGTAAAATTAGCTACTTCCATCATTACACCCTTGGTCAATAAAGACGAGTCTAGCTTCTGTCCTGCCCAACCCTTTGAGTTTAGTCCAAGGTCCAGACCAATTTCCCAACACAAGGGGTAGAGGTCTCTCATTGTCTCAGTCAGGGATTGGCCCTCAGCAGGTCTGGGCAATGTTTCATCACTGCATAATGTTCCATCCATCTTAGTAGGGGAGGCAGGTTCTGTCTTGACATGCTGTGGTCTGGAAGTTTCTGGAAAACTGTCTGTCCGGCTCAACGTTGCACTCATTTTAATTTTATTCAGATCAGGAAGATCAAACAATGAACGTAAAAATTCTGGTGTATCTTTTTTCTTTTTTATCAAGTCTCTTACTCTCACCATGACACGACTTGCAAACACATACCGTTGTTGGTCATTTTCCAAACCAACATCAAAGTTATTTTCTAGGATACTACAAATTAAATGCATTTGAGCTTTACCTACATCTTTGGAAAAATCTGAGATGTCAAGCATTACACCATTTGTCAAGGAGCTCAAATCCAGCTTTTGCTTCTTACTAGATCCAGCATTGAAATGGAAGCCTACTTCCCTGCAGTGTGGGAATGTGTTTCGTGTCAAACCGTTTCGAGTCAGTTGATGTGCACGCCACTGCCATGCAGTTTTATCCAAAGTGTCACTGTTTCCATTTTCTAACATGGCCTCTCCAGATGGTACTCTAGGGAGATGCATGTCAGACAAGTCAGTGGTTTGTATAGAAGCTTTATCCCTCCAAATTTCTGCAGAGGTTTTCAAATGCTCTTCAAGCTTATCCTCATAATTCTCACTCTCCACAAATGTTTTACTTGTTTCCGTGTTCATATTGATTTCTTGATCATTTTCTGAGCATGTGGCTGGCTCATTGACCCAGCCTTCCAAATCTGACTCCTCCAGGGTTAATAACAAATCTGACTCCTCTAGGGGGCGTAAGAAAGAGAGTTCCTTTTCCTGGCCAGACATTGCAGCATTAGCTCTCAGTAGGACGTCACTGTCAGAAGTGGTGCATCTTCTTACATCCTCAGGACTTTGTTGTCTTCCTTGACAATATAATGCTTTTGTTTTCAGATTGGCTTGTTCCTCTTGCTTCTTCTTTAAATCCAATCTCCTTGATTCTGTTACTTTTTTAAGTCTTGGACATTTAGAAGCTGTTGCATTAGTTTCCTCCGTGCCCTCTGAAGTTTTCCTTTTCATCCTGGGAGCAAGTGAGAACGGCTTCTGTTGAAATTCAATGAACAAGGTTTTCCGGCCTGAAGACCCAGTGAAATATTTTCTTCTTGTTTTTGCTTCGTACAATCTGGCCATACAAATTTCAGACTGATCAAGGGTCTCAATGTCAAGATCAAAATTGTGTTTCAAAAGATCAAACATGATTTGCTTTGGGACTCCACACACATATTTGGTAAAGTTAGCTACTTCAATCATCACACCATTGGTCAGTAAAGATGGGTCTAGCTTCTGTTCTGCCCACTTTGGTTTTAGTCCAAGGTCCAGACCAATTTCCCAACACAAGGGGTAGAGGTCTCTCATTGTCTCAGTCAGGGATTGGCCCTCAGCAGGTCTGGGCACTGTTTCATCACTGCATAATGTTCCCTCCATCTTAGTAGGGGAGGCGGGTTCTGTCTTGACATGCTGTGGTCTGGAAGTTTCTGGAAAACTGTCATTCTGGCTCAACTTCCTTCTTCTTGTATTCAGGTCAGGCAGATCAAACAATGCACCTAAAAATTCTGGTGTATCTTTTTTCTTTTTCATCAAGTCTTTTACTCTCACCAGGACACGACATGCGAACTCATACCGTTGTTGGTCATTTTCCAAACCAAAGTTAAAGTTATTTTCTAGGATACTGAAAATGAAATGTATTTGAGCTTTACCAACATCTTTGGAAAAATCTGAGATGTCAAGCATTACACCGTTTGTCAAGGAGCTCAAATCTAGCTTTTGCTTTTTACTAGAACCAGCATTGAAATCTAAGCCTACTTCCCTGCTATTTGGGAACGTGACTTGTTTGGAGTCCTGTGACCTGTTTCGAGTGGACTGATGTGCACGCCACCGCCACGCCATCTGATCCAACATGTCACCACTTGTATTTTCCAGCATGCTCTCTCCAGATGGTGTTCTACTGGGTTGAGTCCAAATGTCTACTTCCATATTTACATACATTTCAAAACTGAACTGCCTCAACAATGTCCAAGGCTTTTAAGATTTGGTGTCTATCAAAATAATAATCAAACAGCTTTAATTGTTTACATAATCAAATCACATGTTTTATCACATGCCTTAATTTAGTTGAATGCTACACATTTAACCTACAGGGCTCTCACCTGTTTAACCTACAGGGCTCTCACCTGTTTACCCTACAGGGCTCTCACCTGACACCTTGGGCTCAGAGCTATCAGAGGACTGAAACATCACCAAGAGTCACATGAAGGATTGAGTAACACAGCTGTGTTGGTTCAAAGAACAAAAGAAGTGGATCTGAGCTATTCAACACTGAAAAGGCCTTGACGTTTGTTGAACCTGTGTCAATCAATCAATCAATCAATCAATCAAAGCTACAGTAGTGCTAGCTAAGTATCTAGAGTAGCTCAGTTAGCTAGTAGCTAGTACAGTTACCAAGATATCTAGTAGTCATGGCTTCCTACATTTAGCAAGAATGCTCTCAACCAACAAGCAACATCTGCAACACTTGCATTGCATAAGCAGCTTTCCACTGAGATCTAAAGCTTATTATTGAGAAAATAAGGACAGAACACATTCCCTCTGCAGCTGAGTTACCTGGACAGCTTGTAGTTTATACTTCCTGTTAGCTATGCTAGCAGTTAACTAGGCTTACTAGCTTCAATGTTACCTCTTGGTGGTGGTGTGTGAAATACTGCATGTCCCTCTGCCTCCAAAACGAGTAGCCAAGTAAAAAAGAAAGAGAGCCGAGTCTTTCCCCCCGGATCCTTAGAGATTATGATCTCAATCTACACTGAGATCAGGAGGCAAAACATTCCTGTAACCTTCAGATGCTGTGGAGGTGCTATCGCCCCCTACAGACCGGAGGGTGCAACATCAGGGCTTTAGATGGATTCAAGATTCAAGATCTGTTTTGATTGATCATGTTCATGGTTCACACATGCTAGTAACTTGACTAGGATAATGGCACGCTGATGGAGAGGACATAGGACAGGGTACAGGACAGGACAGGGTACAGGACAGGACAGGGTACAGGACAGGACAGGACAGGGGACAGGACAGGGCAGTGCAAATAACATGATATACAAAAAAACAGTGCAAATACAAAATATGCTGCAAACAAAATACGGTGCAATACAAAATATAATACTGTTAAAAACCTTTTAAAGTAATATCATAAATGCGTTCACCATAACTGTGTATATGGCTGAAGAGAACGATTCAGTTATGAGTGACATGATACAGAACAAACATTTTCTTAAAATAAGCCACAGATTTTCAAGCGTTCAACCAGTTTTATCTGTAGTTTTATTTAAATATAATGATAAAACAGAAAAAAAAAGATTTAACACATTTTATTTATATTCAGAAAATAAGTGCTTAAATTAATGTTCAATAAAATGAAAATGAGAACTGATATTAGATAAGACTACGCCCTCTCAGCTATGGCTCGTTTTAGCACTCCATATGCCAACATGGATTAAGCCTTTATTACATGTGACAGACATCGACTCTGATCAACAATTCAGACCAAACAGGTGAAAAGACTCAGAAGTGTGCAGTTGAAAGAGAGAGAGAGAGAGAGAGAGAGAGAGAGAGAGAGAGAGAGAAAGAGAGAGACAGAGAGAGAGAGAGAGAGAGAGAGAGAAAGAGAGAGAGAGAGAGAGAGAGAGAGGGAGAGAAAGAGAGAGAGAGAGAGAGAGAGAGAGAGAGAAAGAAAGAGAGAGAAAGAGAGAGAAAGAGAGAGACAGGCAACCTGCTGGACTTTAGGTTCAGATTGTTTTAAGGGTTCTAGTGGGATGGAATGTTTTCTGTGAGAAGTAGAATTGTTTCTTTTTTTTTTACACTTCAACACATTATCAGATGATAAAAACAGAACCATTTCTGGACAGAACCAAACAGAGCATCGTCCTTCAGATGTTCAGATGGAATGATACCAAGAAAAAAAATACAAAAACCCTCTGCTTTTTCATCTGTGTATCTGAAAGTGGGCTCAAGATCAGACCAGAACTATGCAATCCATCATTTGAGATGATCGGTGCCGTTGTGTTGTGGGTCAAATATACTGTCCATCTTGCTCACAACAGTCAGATGCTTTAAGATCTCCGAGCGCCCAGGAGGAAGCACACAAGCCTTTTGAGTGTGGTGATGTGCAGCTCCACAGCAGATCTTCACAGACCAAGCAGACCTCACCTTGAAGACCAAGACATGGGAAGATGTGTTTTTCTTTCCAATTATATATTCTCACAAATTTCACTTGACCAGTGATAGATTTCCAAACTGTAGCGTGTCTCAAGGTGCAAACTCACCACTGACCTCTCAGGAGGGCCTTCATCATTCAGGATGGAACATTCTAGCAGATCTGGCAGATGAGATGGAAGTTTGAGTAGAATTGCTGAAGTCTACTGTGTTGTAGAAGTGAAGCTTCACTGACACTTTCTACAGGGGAAAAAGGAACATTTGTATTTCTAAATAAGCAGTTCTGGCATGTAAAATCTTCAAAATGGCCCTGATACACATTTCACTTGACCAGCGATGGATTTCCCAGTTGTAGTGTTGAGACTCAGGGGGCATACTCACCACCTACTGCACCACCTTGGTATGGCCTGGTGGCCTCACACAGGATCACACACATCTGGAAAGAAAAGCAAGGGAACAATCAGGGAAACACATCAGTTCAATAAACCAAAACAATCCATTACGTTTCAGTAATTACTAATGTATTTAAGTATTAAGTATTTCATTACTAATGTATGTAAGTAGTAATTGACCTTACCAGGATGGTGATGTTAGTGTTCCTGTTCTGGAAAGTCTCTCTGTGGACGTGGCCCTGATTGAACAGCAGGGGGCTGCAGCCTCACAGAGGCCAACAACCTTCTCCATGGAAAACAACAATCATGACCAGCATCAGTAAAATACACAAACACTTGCCATTTGTTGAATGTTGACATTTCTATATTCAGCAATCAGCTGTGTGGTATCCTCCACCAAAGATCATCCAAAGCATTAGTTGACTTCTACAATTCAGAACACGATTATGACTGTTAATCTCAGTTATTACTTACATGGTGCCCAAAAGGGCAAAGGCCTCTCTGGTCTGTGTCTGAGGGCATCTTGGAAAATCAGGTAGTGTTGCATAGCAACAGTAATGTCCAAGGCCAATTTTAGCCACTTGATGGACATTTTATATAACCATTAAAATAAATGGTTGACAAAATATATTTTATGAAACAAAACAAAAAAGGAAAAGTAGAATAAAAAGACTCTCATTTGAGGGTGGCAAGTCGATCTTATAAAAACAGTCAATGTACCGATGGCCATAATAATATGAAAACTTTTTCAATGTCTCAGCTCTGATATTTTCAAAGTCAAAATATCATTAGTGAATTGGAGGCAAAGGGAAGCTGCAAAGTCACCGCTGAGAAGCTGAGCTCTTATAGTAGGTGTTGTTCTCATAGCTGAACTATATTACTTCCTGTGAGACATTCTACTGAAAACAGAAAAAGCTCTCCCCCTTCCCCATACCTACACTATCTTGGTGATCTTGATGGCTCCAGTACTTTTGTTCTTTAAAACAGTGAAACTGAAGATGGCTTTCTGACTGCACTTTGCTGAGTTTGAGCCACTTGCTTGTCAGTTTGCATCGTAGGCATAGAAGGGGTTCTCTGCATCCCAATGGTGTAAATCAGGCTCCTCCTTAATGTAAATGTCAGTAGGCCATTCTTGGATAAATATATAATCTCTATTAGTGTGCACAGTGTGTTCAGTCTGAAGAGGCATTATACTTTCAGCTTGCAGATGAGACACTTGTGTTGCATCATCTTTAGGTGGGATCTTGGACTTCACATCAAGGACTTCGCCCAATTTGGTGCAGAGTGCAAAGTGTTCACTTTTCCATCCATACGTCCCGTTTTCCCTCCATCCTTGGTGATCTGCAGATTGCTGAGATTGATCCTCTGTAGAGATGACTGATGAGTCTTCTACCTTTATTTCTCTAGGAAGTTCCACATGTAAAGTCTCATGTTTGATTTCTTTCAAAGCAAGGGTTTCACTGTCACATTTCTGAATATCTAGAGCTTGTGTAGAATCTGTTGGCTCTGACTTTATTTCCCTATCGCATTCCACTGTTTCTGCTGTAAATAAATCGAAATTCTGTTTTGCTATTTGACTGTAAGGTTGGGCATATGAATGCTCTTGGGAAACGCATGACCAAGGCTCAATGGTAACGAGAAGTTTGTCCTCACAATTCTGAATTCTCAGTTTGGCTCTTTCCTCTTGCTTCCTTTTTAAATCCAATCTCCTTCTTTCTGTTACTTTTTTAAGTCTTGGACATTTAGAAGCTGTTGCATTAGTTTCCTCTGTGCCCTCTGAAGCTTTCCTTTTCATCCTGGGAGAAAGTGAGAACGGCTCATTTTGGAATTTAATTAACAAGGCTCCCTTTATTCGCCATGTAGACGATTGAGATAAGTATTTTCTTCTCATTCTTACGTCCTGTAATCTGCTCATAAAAATGTCAGACACTTCAAGATTTTCTATATCAAGATCAAAATTGTGCTTCAAAAGATCAAACATGATTTGCTTTGGGACTCCACACACATATTTGGTGAAGTTAGCTACTTCAATCATCACACCCTTGGTCAGTAAAGATGGGTCTAGCTTCTGTCCCGCTGAACACTTTGGTTTTAGTCTAAGGTCCAGACCAATTTCCCAACACAAGGGGTAGAGGTCTCTCATTGTCTCAGTCAGGGATTGGCCCTCAGCAGGTCTGGGCACTGTTTCATCACTGCATAATGTTCCATCCATCTTAGTAGGGGAGGCGGGTTCTGTCTTGACATGCTGTGGTCTGGAAGTTTCTGGAAAACTGTCATTCTGGCTCAACTTCCTTCTTCTTGTATTCAGGTCAGGAAGATCAAACAATGAACCTAAAAATTCTGGTGTATCTTTTTTCTTTTTCATCAAGTCTTTTACTCTCACCAGGGCACGATTTGCGAACACACACCGTTGCTGATCATTTTCCAAACCAACATCAAAGTTATTTTCTAGGATACTACACATGAAATGCCTTTGAGTTTTACCAACATCTGTGGAAAAATCTGAGATGTCAAGCATTACACTATTTGTCAAGGAGCTCAAATCCAGCTTTTGCTTCTTACTAGATCCAGCATTGAAATGGAAGCCTACTTCCCTGCAGTGTGGGAATGTGTTTCGCGTCCACCCGCATCGAGTCAGTTGATGTGCACGCCACTGCCATGCAGCTTGATCCAAAGTGTCACTGTTTCCATTTTCTAACATGGCCTCTCCAGATGGTACTCTAGGGAGATGTATGCCAGACAAGTCAGTGGTTTGTATAGAAGCTTTATCCCTCCAAATTTCTGCAGAGGGTCTCAAATCCTCTTCAAGCTTATCCTCATAATTCTCACTCTCCACAAATGTTTTACTTGTTTCTGTGTTCTTATTGATTTCGTGATCATTTTCTGAGCACGTTTCTGGCTCATTGACCCAGCCTTCCAAATCTGACTCCTCTAGGGGGCGTAACAAATCTGACTCCTCTAGGGGGCGTAACAAATCTGACTCCTCTAGGGGGCGTAATAAATCTGACTCCTCTAGGGGGCGTAATAAATCTGACTCCTCTAGGGGGCGTAACAAATCTGACTCCTCTAGGGGGCGTAACAAATCTGACTCCTCTAGGGGGCGTAATAAATCTGACTCCTCTAGGGGGCGTAATAAATCTGACTCCTCTAGGGGGCGTAACAAATCTGACTCCTCTAGGGGACGTAAGAAAGAGAGTTCCTTTTCCTGGCCAGACATTGCAGAATTAGCTCTCAGTAGGACGTCACTGTCAGAAGTGGTGCATCTTCTTACATCCTGAGGACTTTGTTGTCTTCCTCGACAATATAATGCTTTTGTTTTCAGATTGGCTTGATCCTCTTGCTTCCTCTTTAAATCCAATCTCCTTGATTCTGTTACTTTTTTAAGTCTTGGACATTTAGAAGCTGTTGCATTAGTTTCCTCCGTGCCCTCTGAAGTTTTCCTTTTCATCCTGGGAGCAAGTGAGAACGGCTCATTTTGGAATTCAATGAACAAGGGTCTCTTTATTAGCCATGAAGACCCATTAGTGAAGTATTTTCTTCTCCTTTTTGTTTCGTATAATCTGTTCGTAAAAATGTTGGAGTTCAAAGTTCTCAATTTGTGTCGCTACCTATCTATCTATCTATCTATCTATCTACCTATCTATCTATCTATCTATCTACCTACCTATCTATCTATCTATCTATCTATCTCTCTCTCTACCTACCTATCTATCTCTCTCTCTCTCTCTACCTATCTATCTACCTATCTATCTATCTACCTATCTATCTATCTATCTACCTATCTATCTATCTATCTACCTATCTATCTACCTATCTATCTATCTATCTATCTACCTATCTATCTATCTATCTACCTATCTATCTACCTATCTATCTATCTATCTACCTATCTATCTATCTATCTACCTATCTATCTACCTATCTATCTATCTACCTATCTATCTATCTATGCCCCACTGATCATGTTCGTAGCTACATAAGCAAGAATGCAGCAGAACAAGTTTAAATCCTCAATGAATAATCTCACCAGTGGCGAGCTGCTGCTTGTTATTAAGAGGAGATAATCCAGCTGAGCAGGAAGCTTTAAGGTTCCTAGGCAACTAGACCAGATAACGTTAGCTTGTGGGTTAACCTATACTTCCGGTTTGATATGATAAGTTAGCAGCTAGGCTAACTAGTCAGCTTCACTGTTACCTCTGAAATACTGCAGGTCCCTCTGCCTCCAAAACACAGCGTAGGGTTATTAAACAAAAACAAAAACTTAAAAAATAAAATACAGCAAAGCTGAGCCCCCCAAAAACGTCGGATTAGTTTTATTTACTAGTTGAATGCCCATCGAGATCAACGACCACAACTATCTGCTCATTTCCACCACCGGTCTGAAAACATGCTGCTCCTCTTCTTCGTCCCTCTCGGGTTTCCTGAGCAGTGAAGAACTAGCGCCCCCCAGAGGACTGGAGGGAAAACGCTCTCTACTTCCCCTCAAGAGTCAGTGGAGATATGTGTGTAGCAAGCCTCAGATTGCTCTGCACACACAGTAATACATTAGAAAGACAATAAACATAAAAAGTGCCAAGGTTTATTAATAATACATAATTGTTGAGCAGGTCACAACATATAAGTACTTAGGAGTCCACTTTGACCACCAATTACAGTGGGCGCACCACGTATGCATGTTCACGTGTTAGTCAACTAATGCACTTTCTACGAACACTCAGGGTTCACGGTGTGGACAATAATGTAATGTTTTATAGAGCAGCCATTGAATCAATCATTTGCTATGGCATCACAACATGGTATGGCAAACTGTCTGTCAAGCTCAAATCACAACTGCTTAGCTTGGTAAATATGGCAGCTAAAATAACAGGCATGAAGCCCCCGCCCCGATATTTGATGAGACAATGAGGAGGCAGGAGTCAGGACCTCAACATTGTTGAGGTAATTGTAAAATATATTAAACACATTTTATTAATATTCAGAAAATAAGTATGCTTAAAGCCACGTTCAATAAAATGAAAATGAGAACAAAGGAAAATCAACAAATGAAATTCAAAATGAAATTAGATAAGACGATGCCCTCTCAGCTATGGCACGTCTTGGCACTTCGCATGCCAACATGGATTAAGCGTTTGTTACACGTGACAGACATCGACTCTGATCAACAATTCAGACCAAACAGGTGAAAAGACACTGAGAAGTGTGCTGCCGACCCACGCAAGGTCATGGTTTCCATGTGTTAGACAGGATGACACATGAATATAAAAGGCATGAAAACTTCACACAACCTGCTGGACTTTAGGACCAGACTGCTTTAAGGGTCCAAGCGGGATCCAATGTTCTCTGTGAGAAGTGGAATCATTTTCTTTTCTTTTTACACTTCAACATATTATCAGATGATAAAAACAGAACCATTTTTGGACAGAACCAAACAGTGCATTGTCCTTCAGATGTTCAGATGGAATGATACCAAGAAAAAAATTACAAAACGTCTTTTTCATCAGCTAGTATCTGACTGTGGGCTTAGATCAGAACTATGGAATCCATCGTTTGCTCACAACAGTCAGATGCTTTCAGATTTGCGAGCGCCCAGGAGGAAGGCACACAAGCCTTCTGAGTGTGGTGATGTGCAGCTCCACAGCAGATCTTCACAGACCAAGCAGACCTCACCTTGAAGACCAAGACATGGGAAGAAGATGTGTTTTTCTTTCCAATTATATATTCTCACAAATTTCACTTGACCAGTGATAGATTTCCAAACTGTAGCGTGTCTCAAGGTGCAAACTCACCACTGACCTCTCAGGAGGGCCTTCATCATTCAGGATGGAACATTCTAGCAGATCTGGCAGATGAGATGGACGTTTGAGTAGAATTGCTGAAGTCTACTGTGGTGTAGAAGTGGGGCTTCACAGACACTTTCTGCAGGGGAAAAATGAACATTTTTATTTTTAAATAAGCAGTTCTGGCATTAAAATCTTCAAAATGGCTCTAATACACATTTCACTTGACCAGAGATAGATTTCCCAGTTGTAGAGTTGAGGGGGCATACTCACCACCTACTGCACCACCTTGGTATGGCCTGGTGGCCTCACACAGGATCACACACATCTGGAAAGAAAAGCAAGGGAACAATCAGGGAAACACATCAGTTCAATAAACCAAAACAATCCATTATGTTTAAGTGATTACTAATGAAGTATTAATTGACCTTACCAGGATGGTGATGCTAGTGTTCCTGTTCTGGAACGTCTCTCTGTGGACGTGGCCCTGATTGAACAGCAGGGGGCTGCATCCTCACAGAGGCCAACAACCTTCTCCATGGAAAACAACAAGCATGACCAGCATCAGTCAAATACACACACTTGCCATTGGTTGAATGTTGACATTTCTATATTCAGCAATCAGCTGCATGATATCCTCCACCAAAGATCATCCAAAGCATTAGTTGACTTCTTCATTTCAGAACGCGATTATGACTGTTCATCTCAGTTATTACTTACATGGTGTCCAAAAGGCAAAGGCCTCTCTGGTCTGTGTCTGAGGGCATCTTGGAAAATCAGGTAGTGTTGCATAGCAACAGTAATGTCCAAGGCCAATTTTAGCCACTTGATGGACATTTTATATAACCATTAAAATAAATGGTTGACAAAATATATTTTATGAAACAAAACAAAAAAGGAAAAGTAGAATAAAAAAACTAATTTGAAGGTGGCAAGTCGAGCTTATAAAAACAGTCAATGTACCGATGGCCATAATAATATTAAAACTTTTTCAATGTTTCAGCTCTGATATTTTCAAAGTTAGAATATCATCATTAGTGAATTGGAGGCAAAGGGAAGCTGCAAAGTCCACCACTGAACAGCTGAGCTCTTATAGTAGGTGTTGTTCTCATAGCTAAACTATATTACTTTCTGTGAGACATTCTACTGAAAACAGAAAAAGCTCTCCCCCTTCCCCGTACCTACACTATCTTGGTGATCTTGATGGCTCCAGTACCTTTGTTCTTTAAAACAGTGAAACTGAAGACGGCTTTCTGACTGCACTTTGGTGAGTTTGAGCCACCTGATAGTCAGTTTGCATCGTAGGCATAGAAATTATATGAAATATTATATATGTTGTCATCCCCAATGGACAGCTTATTATATAGATGCCAAATAACTGGACTGTTCCTTAGAATGCAACTTCCAAGCCCACAATGACACAATACAACAATATGTTAATCAAAATATTGATGTGTTACTTGAAAAATTGCTGGCCAATAGACTATATTGACTGATATGTTGTGGGACGCACTTTTGTGATGTAGAATTACATGGTAACGTTTGTGAATGTTACCTTAAATCAGCATGTTTTGTTCAACTTCATGACTACTTTCTCTGTCTAATTCAGCAATTAGCTTTTGTTAATGGCTGGTCCAAGCCTAGCTCCACTGATTCCATGTCTTTTCCTTCCGTGGTTGGGTTGCTTGGATCTAAAACTCTTTTTACTTTGCCTCGGGCCAATGGTCCTTTCTGCTTTTACTGCTGTAGTGCTTTTAACAAAGTCAGTCTTTGTTGTTTGTCCAAAGATGGAAGCCATTCCCAAGTACGTTTGCTCTTGAACGTGACCATGCTTTCAAGCGCAATGCTAACCGCATTTATCTTAGCTTTGTGCAGACGTTCTACTCCTCCTAAATCCTTGCTAAAGCTAACATCCATCTTCAACACTGGTTCTAGATCCTCTGGCTGCATGCTACGACATACCATCCGAAAACTAGCCAACAGCAATTCAGCAATCTGGACTGTCAACTCATAAAAATCTGAGTCTGTCCACATGGTGAGTCTGTCAAACACCAAATCCTTGGGAACCTCAATGTCATCATATAGGCAAGCCCGTCCTTCCACCAAGTCTCTGCTGTCTTCTTGCCATTCCTTCAGTTTGGTCACCAGGATTTCATATCTGACCTCCATCTCTAGCAGGGTTCCTTTGGAAGTAAAGGCTTTCAGTAAAGGATTGATGACAAGCTTAGAAATCAGACCTAGAGCTCTGATTCCTGCTTTGAAGTGTGGAACCTCCAAATCACCAGCAACTTCTGCAAGATGACCACCGTCGTCCACATGGTCTCTGGTAAACTCACACAAGTCATCCAGTATGCTGTAGATCCCTGCTGCATCGTGAAACAACCTGTCAATTCTACAATCTCTGGGTGAAGTCAGAGGCACATCATCAAACTCTCCGTTGTCAATCAAAAAGTTCTTAAACGTCACTGGTTCACCATCCTTTGTGAATCCTTGTTTTTGGACAGCATCTCTCACATTCCTGACCAAAAGCATAGCTCCAGAATCCAATCTGTCCCCCTCTAAATTATAAGATCCTACTTGTCTTTCTTCAAACACAATCTTATCCCAGAGTAAAAGTGTTGTCCTTGCCTGGTGAGCAAAGCCATCAATCAAATGTAAGCCACAGAAGAGCTTGTTAGCCAGGGCCACCACTGTCTTTCCAGAGTCACTCAGGCCACCATATTCCTTGACCATCAGCGGTAGGATTTCTGATCTGTATTCGGTGAGGATTTGTTTGAAACCATCCTCAGAGGCAGTCCCTTCCCTGAACATACTCGCTAATCTGGAAATCATCTCCCCCGGCTTTACATCATCACCCAAAATGTCTTCGATCCCTTTCTTGCACATGTGTAGTTGATTGAGTCTGTGATTGATTGAGTCTGAGGGGTTCTCTGCATCCCAATGGTGCAAATCAGGCTCCTCCTTGATGTGAATGTCAATAGGCCAGTTTTCTTGGACAAATGTATAATCTCCATCAGTAGATACGGTATTTTCAGTCTGAATAGGCATTATGCATTCAGCTTGCTGAGGAAATGTAGCACCCTCTTTGTTTGTTGGCTCTGACTTTATCTCCCTATCGCATTCCACTGTCTCTACGGGCAATACATCTACAATCTGTTGTACTTGACTGTAAGGTTTGGCATATGGATGCTCTTGGGAAATGCATGACCAAGGCTCAATGGTGAGGGGGAGTTCCTCACAATTCTGCATTCTCAGCTTGGCTTGTTCTTCTTGCTTCCTTTTTAAATCCAATCTCCTTGTTTCTGTTACTTTTTTAATTCTTGGACATTCTGAAGCTGGTGCATTAGTTTCCTCCATGTCCTCAAAGGTTTTCCTTTTCTTCCTGGGAGCAAGTGAGAACGGCTCCATTTGGAATTCCATGAACAAGGCTTTCTGCCATGAGGATCCATTAGCGAAGTATTTTCTTTTGGTTTTTGCTTCGTATAACCTGCCCATAAAAATGTCACACACTTCAGGGTTCTCAATGGCAAGTTCAAAATTGTGCTTCAAAAGACCAAACATGATTTGCTTGGGGACTCCACACACATATTTGGTAAAATTAGCTACTTCCATCATTACACCCTTGGTCAATAAAGACGAGTCTAGCTTTTGTCCTGCCCAACCCTTTGAGTTGAGTCTAAGGTCCAGACCAATTTCCCAACACAAGGGGTAGAGGTCTCTCATTGTCTCAGTCAGGGATTGGCCCTCAGCAGATCTGGGCACTGTTTCATCACTGCATAATGTTCCATCCATCTTAGTAGGGGAGGCAGATTCTGTCTTGACATGCTGTGGTCTGGAAGTTTCTGGAAAACTGTCTGTCCGGGTCAACGTTGCACTCATTTTAATTGTATTCAGATCAGGAAGATCAAACAATGAACGTAAAAATTCTGGTGTATCTCTTTTCTTTTTTATCAAGTCTCTTACTCTCACCATGACACGACTTGCAAACACATACCGTTGTTGGTCATTTTCCAAACCAACATCAAAGTTATTTTCTAGGATACTACAAATTAAATGCATTTGAGCTTTACCAACATCTTTGGAAAAATCTGAGATGTCAAGCATTACACCATTTGTCAAGGAGCTCAAATCTAGCTTTTGCTTTTTACAAGATCCAGCATTGAAATGGAAGCCTACTTCCCTGCAGTGTGGGAATGTGTTTCGTGTCAAACCGTTTCGAGTCAGTTGATGTGCACGCCACTGCCATGCAGTTTGATCCAAAGTGTCACTGTTTCCATTTTCTAACATGGTCTCTCCAGATGGTCCTCTAGGGAGATGCATGTCAGAGGTTTGTATAGAAGCTTTATCCCTCCAAATGTCTGCAGAGGTTTTCAAATGCTCTTCAAGCTTATCCTCATAATTCTCACTCTCCACAAATGTTTTACTTGTTTCCGTTTTCATCTTGATTTCTTGATCATTTTCTGAGCATGTGGCTGGCTCATTGACCCAGCCTTCCAAATCTGACTCCTCCAGAGTTAATAACAAATCTGACTCCTCTAGGGGACACTCCAAATCTGACTCCTCTAGGGGACATAAGAAAGAGAGTTCGTTTTCCTGGCCAGACATTGCAGAATTAGCTCTCAGTAGGACGTCACTGTCAGAAGTGGTGCATCTTCTGACATCCTGAGGACTTTGTTGTCTTCCTGGACAATATAATGCTTTTGTTTCCAGCTTGGCTTGTTCCTCTTGTTTCCTCTTTAAATCCAATCTCCTTGATTCTGTTACTTTTTTAATTCTTGGACATTTAGAAGCTGTTGCATTAGTTTCCTCCGTTCCCTCTGAAGTTTTCCTTTTCATCCTGGGAGCAAGTGAGAACGGCTTCTGTTGAAATTCAATGAACAAGGTTTTCCGGCCTGAAGACCCAGTGAAATATTTTCTTCTTGTTTTTGCTTCGTACAATCTGGCCATACAAATTTCAGACTGATCAAGGGTCTCAATGTCAAGATCAAAATTGTGTTTCAAAAGATCAAACATGATTTGCTTTTGGACTCCACACACATATTTGGTAAAGTTAGCTACTTCAATCATCACACCATTGGTCAGTAAAGATGGGTCTAGCTTCTGTTCTGCCCACTTTGATTTTAGTCCAAGGTCCAGACCAACTTCCCAACACAAGGGGTAGAGGTCTCTCATTGTCTCAGTCAGGGATTGGCCCTCAGCAGGTCTGGGCACTGTTTCATCACTGTATAATGTTCCATCCATCTTAGTAGAGGAGGCAGGTTCTGTCTTGACATGCTGTGGTCTGGAAGTTTCTGGAAAACTGTCATTCTGGCCAAACTTCCTTCTTCTTGTATTCAGGTCAGGAAGATCAAACAATGCACCTAAAAATTCTGGTGTATCTTTTTTCTTTTTCATCAAGTCTTTTACTCTCACCAGGACACGACATGCGAACTCATACCGTTGTTGGTCATTTTCCAAACCAAAGTTAAAGTTATTTTCTAGGATACTGAAAATGAAATGTATTTGAGCTTTACCAACATCTTTGGAAAAATCTGAGATGTCAAGCATTACACCGTTTGTCAAGGAGCTCAAATCTAGCTTTTGCTTTGTACTAGAACCAGCATTGAAATCTAAACCTACTTCCCTGCTATTTGGGAACGTGACTTGTTTGGAGTCCTGTGACCTGTTTCGAGTGGACTGATGTGCACGCCACTGCCACGCCATTTCATCCAAAATGTCACCACTTGTATTTCCCAGCATGCTCTCTCCAGATGGGGTTCTACTGGGTTGAGTCCAAATACCTGCAGAGTTTCTCTTATCTTCTTCCATATTTACATCCATTTAAAAACTGAACTGCCTCAACAATATCCAAGGCTTTTAAGATTTGGTGTCTATCAAAATAATAATCAAACAGCTCTATTTGTTTCCATACTCAAATCACATGTTTTATCACAGGCTATCACCTAACACCTTGGGCTGCCAGAGCTATCAGAGGACTGAAACATCACCAAGAGTCACATGAAGGATTGAGTAACACAGCTGTGTTGGTTCAAAGAACAAAAGAAGTGGATCTGAGCTATTCAACACTGAAAAGGCCCTAACCCTAACCCTTCACCTTTGTCGAACCTGTGTCAATCAATCAATCAAAGCTACAGTAGTGCTAGATAAGCATCTACAGTAGCTAAGTTAGCTAGTAGCTAGTACAGTTACCAGGATAGCTAGTAGTTATGGCTTCCTACATTTAGCAAGAATGCTCTCAACCAACAAGCAAAATCTGCAACACTTGCATTGCATAAGCTTTCCAGATCTAAAGCTTATTATTGAGAAAATAAGGACAGAACACATTCCCTCTTATCAGCTGAGTTACCTGGACAGCTGTAGTTTATACTTCCTGTTAGCTCTGCTAGCAGTTAACTAGCCTCAGTGTTACCTCTTGGTGGTGGTGTGTGAAATACTGCATGTCCCTCTGCCTCCAAAACACGTAGCCAAGTAAAAAAGAAAGAAAGCCGAGTCTTTTCCCCCGGATCCTTAGAGATTATGCACTCAATCTACACTGAGATCAGGAGGCAAAACATTCCTGTAACCTTCAGATGCGGTGGAGGTGCTATCGCCCCCTACAGACCGGAGGGTGCAACAACAGGGCTTTAGACAGATCCAAGATTCAAGATCTGTTTTGATTGATCATGTTCATGGTTCACACATGCTAGTAATTTGACTAGGATAATAGCACGCTGATGGAGACGACACAGGACAGTTTACAGGACAGGACAGGGTACAGGACAGGACAGGGTACAGGACAGGACAGTGCAAATAACATGCAAAACAAAAAAACAGTGCAAATACAAAATATGCTGCAAACAAAATACGGTGCAATACAAAATATAATACTGTTAAAAACCTTTTAAAGTAATATCATAAATGCGTTCACCATAACTGTGTATATGGCTGAAGAGAACGATTCAGTTATGAGAGTGACATGATGCAGAACAAACATTTTATTAGAATAAGCCACAGATTTTCAAGCGTTCAACCAGTTTTATCTGTAGTTTTATTTAAATACAATGATCAAACAGAAGAAAAAAAATATTGAACACATTTTATTTATATTCAGAAAATAAGTGCTTAAATTAATGTTCAATAAAATGAAAATGAGAACTGAAATTAGATCAGACTACACCCTCTCAGATATCGCTCGTTTTAGCACTCCATATGCCAACATGGATTAAGCCTTTATTACATGTGACAGACATCGACTCTGATCAACAATTCAGACCAAACAGGTGAATAGACTCAGAAGTGTGCAGTTGAAAGAGAAAGAGAGAGAGAGAGAGAGAGAGAGAAAGAGAGAGAGAGAGAGAGAGAGAAAGAGAGAGAGAGAGAGAGAGAGAGAGAGAGAAAGAGAGAGAGAGAGAACCTGCTGGACTTTAGGTTCAGATTGTTTTAAGGGTTCTAGTGGGATGGAATGTTCTCTGTGAGAAGTAGAATTGTTTCTTCTTTTTTCTTTTTACACTTCAACATATTATCAGATGATAAAAACAGAACCATTTTTGGACAGAACCAAACAGAGCATCGTCCTTCAGATGTTCAGATGGAATGATACCAAGAAAAAAAATATAAAAAACCCTCTGCTTTTTCATCTGTGTATCTGAAAGTGGGCTCAAGATCAGACCAGAATTATACAATCCATCATTTGAGATGATCGGTGCCGTTGTGTTGTGGGTCAAATATACTGTCCATCTTGCTCACAACAGTCGGATGCTTTCAGATTTGCGAGCGCCCAGGAGGAAGCACACAAGCCTTTTGAGTGTGGTGATGTGCAGCTCCACAGCAGATCTTCACAGACCAAGCAGACCTCACCTTGAAGACCAAGACATGGGAAGAAGATGTGTTTTTCTTTCCAATTATATATTCTCACAAATTTCACTTGACCAGTGATAGATTTCCAAACTGTAGCGTGTCTCAAGGTGCAAACTCACCACTGACCTCTCAGGAGGGCCTTCATCATTCAGGATGGAACATTCTAGCAGATCTGGCAGATGAGATGGAGGTTTGAGTAGAATTGCTGAAGTCTACTGTGGTGTAGAAGTGAAGCTTCACAGACACTTTCTGCAGGGGAAAAAGGAACACATTTTTAAATAAGCAGTTCTGGCTTAACTTATTTGACTAATGAAGTATTAATTGACCTTACCAGGATGGTGGTTAGTGTTCCTGTTCTGGAACGTCTCTCTGTGGACGTGGCCCTGATTGAACAGCAGGGGGCTGCAGCCTCACAGAGGCCAACAACCTTCTCCATGGAAAACAAACAATCATGACCAGCATCAGTAAAATACACACACACTTGCCTTTTGTTGAATGTTGACATTTCTATATTCAGCAATCAGCCGTGTGATATCCTCCACCAAAGATCATCCAAAGCATTAGTTGACTTCTACATTTCAGAACGTGATTATGACTGTTAATCTCAGTTATTACTTACATGGTGTCCAAAAGGCAAAGGCCTCTCTGGTCTGTGTCTGAGGGCATCTTGGAAAATCAGGTAGTGTTGCATAGCAACAGTAATGTCCAAGGCCAATTTTAGCCACTTGATGGACATTTTATATAACCATTAAAATAAATGGTTGACAAAATATATTTTATGAAACAAAACAAAACAAAAAAGGAAAAGTAGAATAAAAAAAACTCATTTGAGGGTGGCAAGTCGAGCTTATAAAAACAGTCAATGTACCGATGACCATAATAATATTAAAACTTTTTCAATGTCTCAGCTCTGATATTTTCAAAGTCAAAATATCATTAGTGAATTGGAGGCAAAGGGAAGCTGCAAAGTCCACCATTGAACAGCTGAGCTCTTATAGTAGGTGTTGTTCTCATAGCTGAACTATATTACTTTCTGTGAGACATTCTACTGAAAACAGAAAAAGCTCTCCCCCTTCCCCATACCTACACTATCTGGGTGATCTTGATGGCTCCAGTACTTTTGTTCTTTAAAACAGTGGAACTGAAGATGGCTTTCTGACTGCACTTTGGTGAGTTTGAGCCAGTTGCTAGTCAGTTTGTATCGTAGGCATAGAAGGGGTTCTCTGCATCCCAATGGTGCAAATCATCAGGCTCCTCCTTCATGTAAATGTCAGTAGGCCATTCTTGGATAAATATATCATCTCTATTAGTGTGCACAGTGTGTTCAGTCTGAAGAGGCATTATACCTTCAGCTTGCAGATGAGACACTTGTGTTGCATCATCTTGAGGTGGGATCTTGGAGTTCACATCAAGGACTTCGCCCAATTTCGTGCAGCGCGCAAAGTCTTCACTTTTCCATCCATGCGTCCAGTTTTCCCTCCATCCTTGGTGATCTGCAGCTTGCTGAGATTGATCCTCTGTAGAGATGACTGATGAGTCTTCTACCTTTATTTCCCTAGGAAGTTCCACATGTAAAGTCTCATGTTTGATTTCTTTCAAAGCAAGGGTTTCACCGTCACATTTCTGAATATCTAGAGCTTGTGTAGAATCTGTTGGCTCTGACTTTATTTCCCTATCGCATTCCACTGTTTCTGCTGTAAATAAATCGAAATTCTGTTTGGCTATTTGACTGTAAGGTTGGGCATATGAATGCTCTTGGGAAACGCATGACCAAGGCTCAATGGTAACGAGAAGTTTGTCCTCACAATTCTGAATTCTCAGTTTGGCTCTTTCCTCTTGTTTCCTCTTTAAATCCAATCTCCTTGATTCTGTTACTTTTTTAAGTCTTGGACATTTAGAAGCTGTTGCATTAGTTTCCTCTGTGCCCTCTGAAGTTTTCCTTTTCATCCTGGGAGAAAGTGAGAACGGCTCATTTTGGAATTTAATTAACAAGGCTCCCTTTATTCGCCATGTAGACGATTGAGATAAGTATTTTCTTCTCATTCTTACGTCCTGTAATCTGCTCATAAAAATGTCAGACACTTCAAGATTTTCTATATCAAGATCAAAATTGTGCTTCAAAAGATCAAACATGATTTGCTTTGGGACTCCACACACATATTTGGTGAAGTTAGCTACTTCAATCATCACACCCTTGGTCAGTAAAGATGGGTCTAGCTTCTGTCCTGCCCAACACTTTGATTTTAGTCTAAGGTCCAGACCAACTTCCCAACACAAGGGGTAGAGGTCTCTCATTGTCTCAGTCAGGGATTGGCCCTCAGCAGGTCTGGGCACTGTTTCATCACTGCATAATGTTCCATCCATCTTAGTAGGGGAGGCAGGTTCTGTCTTGACATACTGTGGTCTTGAAGTTTCTGGAAAACTGTCATTCTGGCTCAACTTCCTTCTTTTTGTATTCAGGTCAGGAAGATCAAACAATGAACCTAAAAATTCTGGTGTATCTTTTTTCTTTTTCATCAAGTCTTTTACTCTCACCAGGGCACGATTTGCGAACACACACCGTTGCTGATCATTTTCCAAACCAACATCAAAGTTATTTTCTAGGATACTACAAATGAAATGCCTTTGAGTTTTACCAACATCTGTGGAAAAGTCTGAGATGTCAAGCATTACACTATTTGTCAAGGAGCTCAAATCTAGCTTTTGCTTCTTACTAGATCCAGCATTGAAATGGAAGCCTACTTCCCTGCAGTGTGGGAATGTGTTTCGCGTCCACCCGCATCGAGTCAGTTGATGTGCACGCCACTGCCATGCAGTTTTATCCAAAGTGTCACTGTTTCCATTTTCTAACATGGCCTCTCCAGATGGTACTCTAGGGAGATGTATGTCAGAAAAGTCAGTGGTTTGTATAGAAGCTTTATCCCTCCAAATTTCTGCAGAGGGTCTCAAATCCTCTTCAAGCTTATCCTCATAATTCTCACTCTCCACAAATGTTTTACTTGTTTCTGTGTTCTTATTGATTTCGTGATCATTTTCTGAGCACGTTTCTGGCTCATTGACCCAGCCTTCCAAATCTGACTCCTCTAGGGGGCGTAACAAATCTGACTCCTCTAGGGGGCGTAACAAATCTGACTCCTCTAGGGGACGTAACAAATCTGACTCCTCTAGGGGGCGTAATAAATCTGACTCCTCTAGGGGGCGTAACAAATCTGACTCCTCTAGGGGGCGTAACAAATCTGACTCCTCTAGGGGGCGTAATAAATCTGACTCCTCTAGGGGGCGTAACAAATCTGACTCCTCTAGGGGGCGTAACAAATCTGACTCCTCTAGGGGGCGTAACAAATCTGACTCCTCTAGGGGGCGTAACAAATCTGACTCCTCTAGGGGGCGTAACAAATCTGACTCCTCTAGGGGACGTAAGAAAGAGAGTTCCTTTTCCTGGCCAGACATTGCAGAATTAGCTCTCAGTAGGACGTCACTGTCAGAAGTGGTGCATCTTCTTACATCCTGAGGACTTTGTTGTCTTCCTCGACAATATAATGCTTTTGTTTTCAGATTGGCTTGATCCTCTTGCTTCCTCTTTAAATCCAATCTCATTGATTCTGTTACTTTTTTAAGTCTTGGACATTTAGAAGCTGTTGCGTTAGTTTCCTCCGTGCCCTCTGAAGTTTTCCTTTTCATCCTGGGAGCAAGTGAGAACGGCTTCTGTTGAAATGCAATGAACAAGGGTCTCTTTATTAGCCATGAAGACCCATTAGTGAAGTATTTTCTTCTCCTTTTTGTTTCGTATAATCTGTTCGTAAAAATGTTGGAGAGTTCAAAGTTCTCAATTTGTGTCTCTATCTATCTATCTATCTATCTAGCCATCTATCCATCTATCTATCTATCTACCTATCTATCTATCTATCTATCTATCTACCTACCTACCTACCTATCTATCTATCTATCTATCTATCTATCTCTCTCTCTATCCATCTATCTATCTATCTATCTATCTATCTCTCTCTCTCTCTCTCTCTCTCTGCCCCACTGACCATGTTCATAGCTAGCGTAGCTACATAAGCAAGAATGCAGCAAAACAAGTTTAAAGCCTCAATGAATGAATAAGCTCACCAGTGGAGAGATACTGCTTGTTATTAAGAAAAGGAGATAATCCAGCTGAGCAGCTTTAACGTGATCTAATTTGATCACCTAGGTAACTAGACAGATAACGTTATCTTGTGGGTTAACCTGTACTTCCGGGTTGATATGATAAGTTAGTAGCTAAGCTAACTAGAGATATGATAAGTGAGTAGCTAGGCTAACTAGGCTAACTAGGCTAACCAGGCTAACTAAAGCTTCAGTGTTACCTCTTGGTGGTGTGTAATACTTCAGGTCCCTCTGCCTCCAAAACACAGCGTAGGGATATTAAACAAAAATAAAATTTACAGCAAAGCCGAGCTCCCCAAAAACGTCGGATTAGTTTTATTTACTAGTTTAATGCAACAACCACAACTATCTGCTCACTTCCACCACTGGTCTGAAACATGCTGCTCCTCTTCCTCGTCCCTCTCGGGTTTCCTGAGCAGTGAAGAACTAGCGCCCCCCAGAGGACTGGAGGGAAAACGCTCTCTACGATCCCCCTCAAGAGGCAGTGGAGATGTGAGTAGTAAGCCTCAGATTGCTCTGCACACACAGTAATACATTAGAAAGACAAGAAACATTAAAAAGTGCCAAGGTTTGTTAAGAATACATAATTGTTGAGCAGGTCACAACATATAAGTACTTAGGAGTCCACTTTGACCACCAATTACAGTGGGCGCTCCACGTATGTATGTTCACGTGTTAGTCAACGAATGCACTTTCTACGAACACTCAGGGTTCACGGTGTGGACAATAATGTAATGTTTTATAGAGCAGCCATTGAATCAATCATTTGCTATGGCATCACAACATGGCATGGCAACCTGTCTGTCAAGCTCAAATCACAACTGCTTAGCTTGGTAAATAGGGCAGCTAAAATAACAGGCATGACGCCCCCGCCCCGATATATGATGAGACAATGAGGAGGCAGGAGTCAGGACCTCAACATTGTTGAGGTAATTGTAAAATATATTAAACACATTTTATTAATATTCAGAAAATAAGTATGCTTAAATCCACGTTCTATAAAATGAAAATGAGAACAAATGAAAATCAACAAATGAAATTCAAAATGAAATTAGATAAGACGATGCCCTCTCAGCTATGGCTCGTCTTGGCACTTCGCATGCCAACATGGATTAAGCGTTTGTTACACGTGACAGACATCGACTCTGATCAACAATTCAGACCAAACAGGTGAAAAGACTGAGAAGTGTGCTGTCGACCCACGTAAGGTCATGGTTTCCATGTGTTAGACAGGATGACACATGAATATAAAAGGCATGAAAACTTCACACAACCTGCTGGACTTTAGGTTCAGATTGTTTTAAGGGTCCAAGCGGGATGCAATGTTCTCTGTGAGAAGTGGAATCATTTTTTTTTTCTTTTTACACTTCAACATATTATCAGATGATAAAAACAGAACCATTTTTGGACAGAACCAAACAGTGCGTCGTCCTTCAGATGTTCAGATGGAATGATACCAAGAAAAAAATTACAAAACGTCTTTTTCATCAGCTAGTATCTGACTGTGGGCTTAGATCAGAACTATGGAATCCATCATTTGCTCACAACAGTCAGATGCTTTGAGATTTCCGAGCGCCCAGGAGGAAGGCACACAAGCCTTTTGGGTGTGGTGATGTGCAGCTCCACAGCAGATCTTCACAGACCGCACCAAGCAGACCTCACCTTGAAGACCAAGACATGGGAAGAAGATGTGTTTTTCTTTCCAATTATATATTCTCACAAATTTCACTTGACCAGTGATAGATTTCCAAACTGTAGCGTGTCTCAAGGTGCAAACTCACCACTGACCTCTCAGGAAGGCCTTCATCATTCAGGATGGAACATTCTAGCAGATCTGGCAGATGAGATGGAAGTTTGAGTAGAATTGCTGAAGTCTACTGTGGTGTAGAAGTGAAGCTTCACAGACACTTTCTGCAGGGCAACAAGGAACACATTTTTATTTTTTAAATAAGCAGTTCTGGCATGTAAAATCTTCAAAATGGCTCTAATACACATTTCACTTGACCAGCGATGGATTTCCCAGTTGTAGAGTTGAGCCTCAGGGGGCATACTCACCACCTACTGCACCACCTTGGTATGGCCTGGTGGCCTCACACAGGATCACACACATCTGGAAAGAAAAGCAAGGGAACAATCAGGGAAACACATCAGTTCAATAAACCAAAACAATCCATTACGTTTAAGTGATTACTAATGAAGTATTAATTGACCTTACCAGGATGGTGATGTTAGTGTTCCTGTCCTGGAACGTCTTCCTTTGGAAGCAGGGGGCTGCAGCCTCACAGAGGACAACAACAACCTTCTCCATGGAAAACAAACAATCACAACCATCATCAGTAAAATACACAAACTCTTGTCATTTGTTGAATAATGATGTTTCTGTATTCAACAATCAGCTGCATGATATCCTCCACCAAAGATCATCCAAAGCATTAGTTGACTTCTACAATTCAGAACGTGATTATGACTGTTAATCTCAGTTATTACTTACATGGTGCCCAAAAGGGCAAAGGCCTCTCTGGTCTGTGTCTGAGGGCATCTTGGAAAATCAGGTAGTGTTGCAGAGCAATCAATGTCCAAGGCAAAGTTTAGCATCTTGATGGACATTTTACATATCCATTAAAAATAAAGGGTTGACAAAAGATATTTTGTAAAAAAATAAAAAATAAAAAAAAAAAAAACACAAAAGGAAAAGTAGAATAAAAAGAGTCTCATTTGAGGCTGGCAAGTCGAGACTATAAAAACAGTCAATGTATATGACAATAATATGTCTCGGCTCCAGTCAAAATATCATCATTAGTGAATTGGAGGCAAAGGGAAGCTGCAAAGTCCACCGCTGAGACGCTGAGCTCTTATAGTAGGTGTTGTTCTCATAGCTGAACTATATTACTTTCTGTGAGACATTCTACTGAAAACAGAAAAAGCTCTCCCCCTTCCCCATACCTACACTATCTTGGTCATCTTGACGGCTCCAGTACTTTTGTTCTTTAAAACAGTGAAACTGAAGATGGTTTTGCCGACTGCACTTTGGTGAGTTTGAGTCAGTTTACGTCGTAGGCAAAGGTATTCACATGCAAACCAGGTGTTTGAATTACCCTTAATCAATATATAGAAACTAAATGCTGATGCCACATAAAGATCTGTCAGAGGGAGGCCTGTAGGATGACAGCGCTCGGCGTCTCTATGAAAGGTAGACATTTTCAACTTTAATATCTGGAGCTTGTGTAGAATCCGGTTTGTTGGCTCTGACTCCCTATCGCATGCCACCGTCTCTACTGGCAATAGGCTTAAATCTTTCTCTATTTCAACAAGGGAAATTAATGACTAATGCTCGATGCCGTGATCATATTGATTTCTTTATCATTTTCTGAGCATGTGGCTGGCTCATTGACACAGCCTTCCAAATCTGACTCCTCTAGGGGGCATAATAAATCTGACTCCTCTAGGGGGCATAAGAAAGAAAGTTCCTGTTTCTGGCCAAGCGTTGCAGCATTAGCTCTCAGTAGGACGTCACTGTCAGAATAGGTGCATCTTTTGACATCGTGAGGAATGATTGGTCTTCCTCGACAATTATATAACGCTTTTGTTTTCAATTTGGCTTGTTCCTTTTGTTTTCTCTTTAAATTAAATCTCCTTGATTCTGTTGAAGCTGCTGCATTAGCTTCCTTCAAGTCCTTGGAAGTTTTCCTCTTCTCCCTGGGAACCAGTGCGAACGGCTTCTTTTGGAATTCAGCAAACAAGGCTTTCTTCCATGGACTTCCATGAGCTAAGCATTTTCTTTTCTCTTTTGCTTCGCATAATCTGACCGTAAAAATTTCAGACAGATCAAGGTTCTCAATGTCAAGATCAAAATTGTGCTTCAAAAGATCAAACATATTTTGCTTGGGGACTCCACACACATATTTGATGAAATTAGCTACTTCAATCATCACACCGTTGGTCAATAAAGACAGATCTAGCTTCTGTCCCCCCCAATACTTTGAGTTTAGTCCAATGTCCAGACCAATTTCCGAACACAAGGGGTAGAGGTCTCTCATTGTCTCTGTTGTTGATGGCTCAGTCAAGGATTGGCCCTCAGCAGATCTGGGCACTGTTTCATCACTGCATAATGTTCCATCCATCTTAGTAGGGGAGGCAGGTTCTGTCTTGACATGCTGTGGTCTAAAGGTTTCTGGAAAACTGTCATTTCTGCTCAATATATTTCTTCTTGTATCCATGTCAGGAACATCAAACAATGCACTTAAAAATTCTGGTGTATCTTTTTTCCTTCTCATCAAGTCTTTTACTTTCATTATGAGACGACCTGTGAACTCACCCCGTTGTTGATCATTTTCCAAAGCAAAATGAAAGTTATTTTCTAGGATACTAAAGGTTAAATGCATTTGAGATTTACTAACATCTTTGGAAAAATCTGAGATGTCAAGCATTACACCATTTGTCAAGGAGCTCAAATCCAGCTTTTGCTTCTTACTAGATCCAGCATTGAAATCTAAGCCTACTTTCCTGCAGTGTGGGAATGTGTTTCGCGTCGACCCGCATCGAGTCAATAGATGTGCACGCCACTGCCATGCAGTTTGATCCAAAATGTCATCATTTGTATTTTCTAACATGGTCTCTCCAGATGGTGTTCTAGGGAGACTTCTATCAGACAGACAGAGGGTGGTTTGTGCACAAGCTGTATCCCTCCAAACGTCTGCAGAGGTTATCAAATCCTCTTCTAGCTTCATCTTTATGTCAGTTTCATTTTCTAACATGATCTCTCTAAATGATGTTCTAGTGGTTTGTGTACAAATGTCTGCAGAGTTTCTGTTATTCTCTTCCAGCTTTACACGTACGTCACATTTCTGCATATAGACCATGTCAGCTTTGCCATCTTCATTTATATACAAAATGGGTTCAATTTCACTTATTGGAGGAGAGAAGACATTTTCAGTTTTAATATCTAGAGCTTGTTTAGCATCATCTCTGTTGATTAGCTCTGACTTTATCTCCCTAACACATGCCACTGTATCTGCTGGCAACAAATCTAAAATCTGATTTGCTATTTGACTGTAAGGTTTGGCATATGAATGCTCTAGGGAAATGCATGACCAAGGCTCAATGGTGAGGGGGAGTTCGTCCTCACAATTCTGCATTCTCAGTTTGGCTTGTTCTTCTTGCTTCTTCTTTAAATCCTCAATTCTCAGCTTGTCTTGTTCCTCTTTCTTCCTCTTTAAATCCTCAATTCTCAGCTTGTCTTGTTCTTCTTGCTTCCTCTTTAATTCCAACCTCCTTGTTTCTGTTACTTGTTTAAGTCTGGGACATTCTGAAGCTGGTGCATTAGTTACCTTCAAGTCCCTTTTCTTCCTGGGAAGCAGTGAGAACGGATTATTTTGGAACTCAATGAACAAGGCTTTCTTCCATGGACACCCATTATATTTCCTTTTAGCTTTTGCTTCGCACAATCTGCCCATAAAAATGTAAGACAGTTCAAGTTTCTCAATGTCAAGATCAAAATTGTGCTTCAAAAGATCAAACATGATTTGCTTGGGGACTCCACACACATATTTGGTGAAGTTAGCTACTTCAATCATCACACCCTTGGTCAGTAAAGATGGATCTAGCTTCTGTCCCAGCCAACACTTTGATTTTAGTCCAAGGTCCAGACCAATTTCCCAACACAAGGGGTAGAGGTCTCTCATTGTCTCTATTGTTGACGGCTCAGTCAAGGATTGGCCATCAGCAGGTCTGGGCACTGTTTCATCCATCTTAGTAGGGGAGGCAGGTTCTGTCTTGACATGCAGTGGTCTAGAGGTTTGTGGCAAACTGTAATTCCCGCTCAATGTACCTCTTGTATTCAGGTCAGGCAGATCAAATAATGCACCTAAAAATTCAGGTGTATCTTTTTTTTTCTTCATCAAGTCTTTTACTCTCGCCATGACACGACATGCAAACTCGAACCGTTGATCATTTTCCAAACCAATATTAAAGTTATTTTCTAGGATACTAAAAATGAAATGCATTTGAGATTTACCAACATCTTTGGAAAAATCTGAGATGTCAAGCATTACACCATTTGTCAAGGAGCTCAAATCTAGATTTTGCTTTTTGCTAGATCCAGCATTGAAATCTAAGCCTACTTCCCTGCAGTGTCGGTATGTGACTTTTCCTGACCTGTTTCGAGTCAGTGGATGTGCACGCCACTGCCATGCAGTTTGATCCAAAGTGTCACTGTTTATATTTTCTAACATGGTCTCTCCAGGTGGTGTTCGAGGGAGATTTATGTCAGACAAAATGGTGGTTTGTGCATAAGGTGTATCCCTCCAAATGTCTGCAGAGTTTCTCTTATCCTCTTCCAGCCTTTTAGTTACGTCACATTTCTGCATATGGATCATGTCAGTGTTGCCGTTTCCATTAAGACACCAAAGCGGTTCCATTTCATTCGTTGTTGGGGGAGAGGAGACATTTTCAACTTTAATATCTGGAACTTGAGTAGCACCCTCTTTGTTTGTTGGCTCTGACTTTATCTCCCTATCACATGCCACTGTCTCTACTGGTAATAGGCTGAAATCCTTCTGGATTTCTACAAGGGAAATGCATGACCAAGGCTCAATGTGGAAGGGCAGTTCGTCCTCATAATTCTCACTCTCCACAAATGTTTTACTTGTTTCCGTGTTCATATTGATTTCTTGATCATTTTCTGAGCACGTGGCTGGCTCATTGACCGAGCCTTCCAAATCTGACTCCTCTAGGGGGCGTAACAAATCTGACTCCTCTAGGGGGCATAATAAATCTGACTCCTCTAGGGGACGTAACAAATCTGACTCCTCTAGGGGGCGTAACAAATCTGACTCCTCTAGGGGGCATAAGAAAGAGAGTTCATTTTCCTGGCCAGACATTGCAGAATTAGCTCTCAGTAGGACGTTACTGTCAGAAGTCGTCCATCTTCTGACATCCTGACGATTACGTTTTTTTTGTCTTGCTCGACAATGTAACAGTGCTTTCAGCTTGACTTGTTCCTCTTGCTTCCTTTTTAAATCCATTCTCCTTGATTCTGTTACTTTTTTAAGTCTTGGACATTTTGAAGCTGTTGCATTAGTTTCCTCCGTGCCCTCTGAAGTTTTCCTTTTCATCCTGGGAGCAAGTGAGAACGGCTTCTGTTGAAATTCAATGAAAGAGGGTCTGTTCTTTAAGCTTTTTTTTTTCTTTTTTGCTTGGCATAATCTGCCCATAAAAATGTCGGATAGTTCAAGGTTCTCAATGTCAAGATCAAAATTGTGCTTCAAAAGATCAAACATTATTTGCTTGGGGACTCCACCCAAATATTTGGCAAAATCAGCTACTTCAATCATCACACCCTTGGTCAATAAAGATGTATCTAGCTTCTGTCCTGCCCAACACTTTGATTTTAGTCCAAGGTCCAGACCAATTTCCCAACACAAGGGGTAGAGGTCTCTCATTGTCTCTGTTGTTGATGGTTCAGTCAAGGATTGGCCCTCAGCAGGTCTGGGTACTGTTTCATCACTGCATAATGTTCCATCCATCTTAGTAGGGGAGGCCGGTTCTGACTTGACATGCTGTGGTCTGGATGTTTCCATAAAATGGTCATTCCAGCTCAACGTTGCACTCATTTTAATTGTATTCAGGTCAGGAAGATCAAACAATGAGTGTAAAAATTCTGATCTTTCATTTTTCCTTTTCATCAAGTCTTTTACTTTCACCATGACACGACTTGCAAACTCATAATGTTGTTGATCATTTTCCAAACCCAAATTGAAGTTATTTTCTAGGATACTACAAATGTAATACGTTTGAGATTTACCAACATCTTTGGAAAAATCTGAGATGTCAAGCATTACACTATTTGTCAAGGAGCTCAAATCTAGCTTTTGCTTTTTACTAGATCCAGCATTGAAATCTAAGCCTACTTCCCTGCTGTGTGGGTATGTGACTCTTCCCGACCTGTTTCGAGTCAGTTGATGTGCACGCCACTGCCATGCAGTTTGATCCAAAGTGTCACTGTTATCATTTTCTAACATGGTCTCTCCAGATGGTGTTCCAGGGAGATTTGTGTCTGACAAAATGGTGGTTTGTGTACAGGCTGTCTCTCTCCAAATGTCTGGAGAGTTTCTATTATCCTCTTCCAGCCTTTTAGTTACGTCACATTTCTGCATATGGACCATGTCAGTGTTGCCGTTTCCATTAAGACACCAAAGCGGTTCCATTTCATTCGTTGTTGGGGGAGAGGAGACATTTTCAACTTTAATATCTGGAACTTGAGTAGCACCCTCTTTGTTTGTTGGCTCTGACATTATCTCCCTATCACATGCCACTGTCTGCACTGGTAATAGGCTGAAATCCTTCTGGATTTCTACAAGGGAAATGCATGACCAAGGCTCAATGTGGAAGGGGAGTTTGTCCTCACAATTCTCACTATCCACAAATTTTTTACTTGTTTCTGTGTTCATCTTGATTTCTTGATCATTTTCTGAGCATGTGGCTGGCTCATTGACCGAGCCTTCCAAATCTGACTCCTCTAGGGGGCATAATAAATCTGACTCCTCTAGGGGGCATAATAAATCTGACTCCTCTAGGGGGCACAATGAATCTGACTCCTCTAGGGGGCGTAAGAAAGAGAGTTCCTCTTCCTGGCCAGACGTTGCAGCGTTAGCTCTCAGTAGGACGTCACTGTCAGAAGTGGTGCATCTTCTGACATCCTCAGGACTGTGTTGTCTTCCTTGACAATATAATGCTTTTGTTTTCAGATTGGCTTGATCCTTTTGTTTAATCTTTAAATTCAATCTCATTGATTCTGTTGAAGCTGCTGCATTAGTTTCCTCCAAGTCCTCAGAAGTTTTCCTTTTCGGCCTGGGAACCAGTGCAAATGGCTTCTTTCGGAATTCCCTGTACAAGGCTTTCTTCCATGAACTTCCATTAGCCAAGCCTTTTCTTTTCATTTTTGCTCCGGATAATCTGTCTATAAAAATGTCGGAGAGTTCAAGGTTCTCAATGTCAAGATCAAAATTGTGTTTCAAAAGATCAAACATGATTAGCTTAGGGACTCCACACACATAATTGGTAAAATTAGCTACTTCAATCATCACACCCTTGGTCAGTAAAGACAGGTCTAGCTTCTGTCCTGCCCAACACTTTGATTTTAGTCTAAGGTCCAGACCAACTTCCCAACACAAGGGGTAGAGGTCTCTCATTGTCTCAGTCAGGGATTGGCCCTCAGCAGGTCTGGGCACTGTTTCATCACTGCATAATGTTCCATCCATCTTAGTAGAGGAGGCAGGTTCTGTGTTGACATGCTGTGGTCTGGAAGTTTCTGGAAAACGGTAATTCTGGCTCACTGTATTCATGTGAGGAAGATCAAACTGTGAACCTAAAAATTCTGGTGCATCATTTGGGGTTTTCATCAAACGTCTTATTCTCAGCTGGAGAGTAGATGCATGCAAACTAAACAGCTGATCATTTTCCAAACCCAAATTGAAGTTATTTTCTAGGATACTACAAATGAAATGTGTTTGAGCTTTGCCAACATCTTTAGAAAAATCTGACATGTCAAGTATTACACCATTTGTCAAGGAGCTCAAATCTAGCTTTTGCTTCTTACTAGATCCAACATTGAAATCTAAGCCTACTTCCCTGCAGTGTGTGTATGTGCCTTTTCCCGACCTGTTTCGAGTCAGTCGATGTGCACGCCACTGCCATGCAATTTGATCCAAAGTGTCACTATTGTCATTTTCTAACATGGTCTCTCCAGAAGGTGTTTCAGGGAGATTTATGTCAGACAAAATGGTGGTTTGTGTAGAGGGTGTCTCTCTCCAAATGTCTGGAGAGTTTCTCTTATCCTCTTCCAGCCTTTTAGTTACGTCACATTTCTGCATATGGACCATGTCAGCATTGCCGTTTCCATTAAGACACCAAAGGGTTTCCATTTCATTCGTTGTTGGGGGAGAAGAGACATTTTCAACTTTAATGTCTGGAACTTGAGTAGCACCCTCTTTGTTTTTTGGCTCTGACTTCATCTCCCTATCACATGCCACTGTCTGCACTGGTAATAGGCTGAAATCCTTCTGGATTTCTACAAGGGAAATGCATGACCAAGGCTCAATGTGGAAGGGCAGTTCGTCCTCATAATTCTCACTCTCCACAAATGTTTTACTTGTTTCCGTGTTCATATTGATTTCTTGATAATTTTCAGAACATGTGGCTGGCTCATTGTCCGAGCCTTCCAAATCTGACTCCTCCAGGGTTAATAACAAATCTGACTCCTCTAGGGGGCGTAACAAATCTGACTCCTCTAGGGGGCGTAACAAATCTGACTCCTCTAGGGGGCATAAGAAAGAGAGTTCCTTTTCCTGGCCAGACATTGCAGAATTAGCTCTCAGTAGGACGTCATTGTCAGAAGTGGTGCATCTTCTGACATCCTCAGGACTGTGTTGTCTTCCTTGACAATATAATGCTTTTGTTTTCAGTTTGGCTTGTTCCTTTTGTTTTCTCTTTAAATTCAATCTCATTGATTCTGTTGAAGCTGCTGCATTAGTTTCCTCCAAGTCCTCAGAAGTTTTCCTTTTCTGCCTGGGAACCAGTGCAAATGGCTTCTTTCGGAATTCCCTGTACAAGGCTTTCTTCCATGAACTTCCATTAGCCAAGCATTTTCTTTTCGTTTTTGCTTCGGATAATCTGTCTATAAAAAGGTCAGACAGTTCAAGGTTCTCAATGTCAAGATCAAAATTGTGCTTCAAAACATCAAACATGATTTGCTTGGGGACTCCACACACATAATTGGTAAAATGATCTACTTCAATCATCACACCATTGGTCAGTAAAGACAGGTCTAGCTTCTGTTCTGCCCAACACTTTGAGTTTAGTCCAAGGTCCAGACCAACTTCCCAACACAAGGGGTAGAGGTCTCTCATTGGCTCAGTCAGGGATTGGCCCTCAGCAGATCTGGGCACTGTTTCATCACTGCATAATGTTCCATCCATCTTAGTAGGGGAGGCAGGTTCTGACTTGACATGCTGTGGTCTGGAAGTTTCTGGAAAACTGTCATTCTGGCTCAATGTATTCATGTGAGGAAGATCAAACTGTGAACCTAAAAAATCTGGTGTATCATTTGGGATTTTCATCAAACGTCGTATTTTCGGCATGAGAGTAGATGCATACAACTCAAACAATTGATCATTATCCAAACCCAAATTGAAGTTGTTTTCTAGGATACTACAAATGAAATGTATTTGAGCTTTACTAACATCTGTAGAAAAATCTGAGATGTCAAGCATTACACTATTTGTCAAGGAGCTCAAATCTAGCGTTTGCTTTTTACTAGAACCAACATTGAAATTTAAGCCTATTTCCCTGCAGTGTGGGTATGAGACTTTTCGAAACCTGTTTCGAGTTAGTTGATGTGCACGCCACTGCCACGCTATTTTATCCAAAATGTCACCATCTGTAATTTCTAACATGGTCTCTCCAGATGATGTTCTAGGGAGATATATGTCAGACAAGAGGGGGGTTTCTGCACGAGCAGCCATTGCAAAACTATACTGCCTCAACAATATCCAAGGTGTCTATCAAAATGTGGTATCTATCAAAATAATAATTAAACAGATTTAATTGTTTCCATACTCAAATCACATGTTTTATCACATTAATTTAGACACCTTGGGCTCAGAGCTATCAGAGGACTGAAACATCACCAAGAGACTCACATGAAGGCTTGAGTAACACAGCTGTGTTGGTTCAAAGAACAAAAGAAGTGGATCTGAGCTATTCAACACTGAAAAGGCCCTAACCCTGACCCTTCACCTTTGTTGAACCTGTGTCATCTACAGTAGTTAAGTTAACTAGTATTTAGTTGCTAAGTTAGTTATCTAGTATCTACAGTAGACAGGTTAGCTGACTAGTTATGGCCCACTGACAGTTCCTCACTGACGAGCTAATGCTTATTCACTAAGAGAATAAGGACAGAATACATTCCCTCTGAGCAGATAAACCTGTGAGCTGTAACTATCTGGACAGCTTGTAGTTTCTACTTCCTGTTAGCTATGCTAGCAGCTAGCCAGGCTAACTAGCTCAGTGTTACCTCTGGGTGGTGGATACCGCGTCCCTCTGCCTCCAAAACGAGTAGCCAGGTAAAAAAGTAAACGAGCAAACAAACTATCCGAGTCAAAGACGACAGATGAGTATTTCTCTCAACTCAAGATAATTAAATACTGTTCGAGATCAAGCGGGTAAAACACTGAAGAGCTGGTTCCCTTGTTCTTCTTCTTCTTCTTCTTCTGGTTTCCGGCAGGCTAGACGCTGACGTGGCGTATTGCTGCCTCTCCCTGGCCAGACACGGTACTACACCCCCCCAGACACGGTACTACACCCCCCCAGACACGGTACTACACCCTCCCAGACACGGTACTACACCCTCCCAGACACGGTACTACACCCCTCCCAGACCCGGTACTACACCCTCCCAGACACGGTACTACACCCTCCCACACACGGTACTACACCCCCCCAGACACGGTACTACACCCCTCCCAGACCCGGTACTACACCCTCCCAGACACGGTACTACACCCTCCCAGACACGGTACTACACCCCTCCCAGACCCGGTACTACACCCCTCCCAGACACGGTACTACACCCCTCCCAGACACGGTACTACACCCTCCCAGACACGGTACTACACCCTCCCAGACACGGTACTACACCCCTCCCAGACCCTCACTCTGATGTAGGCCAGTAGCGAACATCCTTTTCTGTCAAAGCCAGGGCGACACTGGAGACGGTCTAAAGAGCTGGCCTGGTATAGAAAGAGATGGCCTGGTATAGGCTATTCACTGCAGATTGCTTTCTTATTTTCTAGGTTATTGGTTGGATTGATCAAATAACAAATAAATAATTAATTTCATTAATGCTGTTAGAATGTAATCCTGTCATCAGTGTCTCTAGAGGTTTCTCATCAAATAGCCAGGGGTGTCTTATCAACGCCCACCACCAAGGGGTGCTCACTAACCTATACTACGTGGTAGGTCGTGGTAGGTCTTGTAGTCCATTCCATGCTAAGGGAACTAAGTGTGAGAAAGCTGTCTTCTCTAGTTCAGTGACTACACTGTTTTTTTGTGTTTTTTATATATATACATATATTTTAGAAATAGCCATCTAGTGGACCTGGTAAGGTAAATACTTAAAAGTAAAGACAGTTGAGGTTCAAAACAATCTACACATTGACATTACTTCATATTGCAGACAAACATGACTGTGGAATATGTGCATGCAGGATGTGGTGGAGACCCAGCATTACATTACATTACATTACATTACATTACAGCACCCTCTACCGAGTCCTTGGACCTGAAAGCCCTCTGTAGGCCCTATGCAGACCTGTAACCTGTGTGATCCCTGTCAGACAGCTCCTGTGTCGTTACTGCCAATGTTTTGGTTTAGTATGACGTCACATCCTGCAGCACATCCATGATAGCACACCTCCCTCCACTGCCCTCTAGATGGCAGTATAATTACATGTTGTTCTGAACAGAATAGGTATCCCGTTCAAGGGATGGGAGTTATCCAATTCATCTACCACAGCATGCCCTGCTCTCTAACGCCAACTACTGCATTTATTTGCAGCTTGTCAGCATTGCTCAGACCTCTAGTCATCTATTTTGAAACTGATAATGGGGCCATTATCAGCCATTGTCTCTCTGCTTCCAGGATAGGACGGGAAGAGGAATCTCTCACAGTCAGAATCTAGACTTCAAACCTGGCCTTTGTTATTCTGCTTCCTCAACCAAACTGGTCATAAAATGCAGTTCACCAAACCACTAACTCATATATTATTAGTTAACTATAACAGTGACTGTAATATTTCCTTATGCATTTCTAACTGGTCAGTCAATGTCCCTGTCATGCACACAGTCACCAGAGGGTGGCGCCACTCTCAGTGCCTGTATTCATATGAGGGATAACCAGAGTCACGAGAGGTACTGAAGCAAATTAGAGACCAGCTCTGCTGACCTGCACTGTGCATCAGGACTCTGCAGTTTCAAGTCAAAACACAGCAGTGGGTATACTCCTAATACATCCATGGTATACTCTGACTAAAGACCTGGGTATACTCTGACTAAAGAAGTGGATATACTCTGACTAAAGAAGTGGGTATACTCTGACTAAAGAAGTGGGTATACTCTGACCAAAGAACTGGGTATACTCTGACTAAAGACGTGGGTAAACTCGGCCTAAAGCCTGGTCCTAACCCTAACCCTGGTCCTAATGCCTGGTCCTAATGCCTGGTCCTAATGCCTGGTCCTAATGCCTGGTCTTAATGCCTGGTCCTAACCCTGGTCCTAACCCTGGTCCTAATGCCTGGTCCTAAAGCCTGGTCCTAACCCTGGTCCTAATGCCTGGTCCTAATGCCTGGTCCTAATGCCTGGTCTTAATGCCTGGTCCTAACCCTAACCCTGGTCCTAATGCCTGGTCCTAACCCTGGTCCTAATGCCTGGTCCTAACCCTGGTCCTAACCCTGGTCCTAACCCTAACCCTGGTCCTAACCCTGGTCCTAATGCCTGGTCCTAACTCTAACCCTGGTCCTAACCCTGGTCCTAATGCCCGGTCCTAACCCTAACCCTGGTCCTAACCCTGGTCCTAACCCTGGTCCTAAAGCCTGGTCCTAACCCTAAGCCTAACCCTGGTCTTATGTGCTTACTGGCAGCTCAGAATAACAAGGGGGCAGACACTTATGAACTCTTATTTTAACACACTGATGGCTAAATACCACAGAACAGTTAAACCTCCATAGCGGATTATTCAGTGATAACAACTCCATGCCCACTGGAGCTAGTGGAGATATTCATAAACCGGCTCAATGTGAAGAAATGTCCTTGTTCCCAGCAGCAGGATGTGGGTAGGATGTTATTGAGCTCCCTTCATCACCATCACCCATTCACTCTTATTAATGATGTTCAATTGCAATCACTGCCAGCAAAACAGGTGTCTGAGGACCAAGACCAGACGGCTTCATGTCTGTAGCAGAGGCGCCTCTGAGGAGGTTTCTCAGCTACGGCTAGCTTGGCAGATGGTGACATCATTAAGGACGGAGAGGAATGCCTCCTCAAGTGAGGTGAAAACTATCTAGCTACTGAAAGGTCACTTACAATTCCAAATGGAAGGTTATGGAGACGTGACCGACGAAGTACTGGTTACAGAAAAATACTATTTCCTTGACCTAAAGCCATCTTTTATTGGTTTGAGCTCCTGTCTCTGACTGAAAACAACCTCTTTCCGTGAGTGCAGCCAGCGTCTCGACGGGCGTACAGAACCACTTCCTACCACATGCAGGCCGACCTATCTGGGAGCCGGGGGCTGTGGTTCCTCTGACCACCGGAGGACTGGCTCTCCTGTCAGCAATGCTCAGCAACGACAAAGTCCACAAGTGAGGGCGTTCAGAAGCAAGACTGAACATCAATATACGGCTGAAGAGATGAATGAATGCTTATTCCTATTTGATGAGTTAGGATGAATTCAAATGTATTCATGTAAGATGTTACAGTAGGCAGACAGGAGACGGTGTTCAGACAGGAGACGGTGTTCAGGTAGGAGAGGGTGTTCAGGTAGGAGAGGGTGTTCAGGTAGGAGAGGGTGTTCAGCCCTCAGAGGAGGGTGTTCAGGTAGGAGAGGGTGTTCAGTCAGAGGAGGGTGTTCAGTCAGGAGAGGGTGTTCAGGTAGGAGAGGGTGTTCAGGTAGGAGAGGGTGTTCAGGTAGGAGAGGGTGTTCAGCCCTCAGAGGAGGGTGTTCAGGTAGGAGAGGGTGTTCAGTCAGAGGAGGGTGTTCAGGCAGGAGAGGGTGTTCAGTCAGAGGAGGGTGTTCAGGCAGGAGAGGGTGTTCAGTCAGGAGAGGGTGTTCAGCCCTCAGAGGAGGGTGTTCAGGTAGGAGAGGGTGTTCAGTCAGAGGAGGGTGTTCAGGCAGGAGAGGGTGTTCAGTCAGAGGAGGGTGTTCAGACAGAGGAGGGTGTTCAGGCAGCAGACGGCGTTCAGCCCTCAGAGGAGGTTGTTCTCTCAGTAAAGACCTCGCTGATGTAATCACCTGCATCACCGGCCACACCGTGTTGCCTAGCAACAACAGGGATCCTGCACTGATGACGGCACTGCAGGACATGAACGTCACTTCCTCTCCCCGGGGGGCGGAGCCACACGCTAGCCTGAGCCACTTCCTCCCCCCGGGGGGCGGAGCCACACGCTAGCCTGAGCCTGCGCCGGGACACTCCCCCCAGGGGGCGGAGCCACATGCTAGCCTGAGCCTGCGCCGGGACACTCCCCCCAAGGGGGCAGAGCCACACGCTAGCCTGAGCCTGCACCGGGACACTCCCCCCAAGGGGGCGGAGCCAGGTCTAATCGTGTTCAGATATGAATTGATTTCATGCTGTTCCATATCTTAAAATCACACCAAATAACAACCAGACATCCTGTTATTGTATTGAGTATTGAGGGTTAGTTGTATTGAGTATTGAGGGTTAGTTGTATCGAGTATTGAGGGTTAGTTGTATTGAGGGTTAGTTGTATTGAGTATTGAGGGTTAGTTGTATTGAGTATTGAGGGTTAGTTGTATTGAGTATTGAGGGTTAGTTGTATTGAGTATTGAGGGTTAGTTGTATTGAGTATTGAGGGTTAGTTGTATTGAGTATTGAGGGTTAGTTGTATTGAGTATTGAGGGTTAGTTGTATTGAGTATTGAGGGTTAGTTGTATTGAGTATTGAGGGTTAGTTGTATTGAGTATTAGGGGTTAGTTGTATTGAGTATTGAGGGTTAGTTGTATTGAGTATTGAGGGTTAGTTGTATTGAGTATTGAGGGTTAGTTGTATTGAGTATTGAGGGTTAGTTGTATTGCTCTGCTGGGTCAGTGTGTCATGTGTTCATTATCTAACCTCGGGCTGCGACCCGTAATCTGCTCCCAGAGGGGATTCACAGGGATTACGTGTGCAGGACTCACTGAGCACATGCGCTGTGACTGAGGGGGTCCACACAGAGGGGCTGATGAGATTAGAGATTACACCACGTCTTCAGCATGGAGGTCAGTGGGCCTAGCGTGTCCACACTGATCACTCATCTGACCTCCCATTCATTCACTGCAAATCATATAGGATTTACTACCAACACACACAGATTATACACAGAAGTAACCTTCATAGATAAAGAAAAAGAGGTTAAAGTTCAATCTAGCATGACTCTTACACTCCTAACATCTGAGCAGAGCAGTGACAGGTGCTTCACGGTTCTGTGTAGCCATGGTTGTGTGTAGCCATGGTTGTGTGTAGCCATGGTTGTGTGTACCCATGGTTGTGTTGAACTTTTATGCGAGACAGAAAAACCTTCAGAGAAAGTAATTTTACAGAATTCCAAAAGCTTTTAACAGTAGTTGGACAAATATACTGTATTACAAATACATACATAGTATGAAGAGAAGTTTAGATGACATTTGCTGGCCTTTCGACGGACATGGGTCAACCCTGACAAGCCTGACGGGTTTGTTGTTTAATGGTTCAATACAACCAACTTCATTTCTTTCTCCGGAATCCGTCCAGCTCTTTTCAGTCTCTATGGAAATGACTTCTCGAAGGCAGTCATGTAACATGGAAAAAAGATTTATTTCAACTGAAGACGTTTGGTAATGTACAAGCCAACGCAGCGTGAACGAGGGATGGAAGAATAAAGGTCAGATATCTGCTGCAACTAAAAATAACACTGAGGAGTGGAGAGAATTCCCTGATGATGAAATTAATTTGTGGAAAGAAACGGCTCAGAGCAGATAGTTGTTCAGCTGTGCTGGTTATCATCACTCTGCAACAGGCCTGTGTTTGGGCCTGTGTTTGGGCCTGTGTTTGGGCCTGTTATCACTCAACAGGGCTGTGTTTGGGCCTGTGTTTGGGCCTGTTTGGGCCTGTGTTTGGGCCTGTGTTTGGGCCTGTGTTTGGGCCTGTTATCACTCAACAGGGCTGTGTTTGGGCCTGTGTTTGGGCCTGTTTGGGCCTGTGTTTGGGCCTGTTATCACTCAACAGGCCTGTGTTTGGGCCTGTTTGGGCCTGTGTTTGGGCCTGTGTTTGGGCCTGTGTTTGGGCTTGTGTTTGGGCCTGTTATCACTCAACAGGCCTGTGTTTGGGCCTGTGTTTGGGCCTGTGTTTGGGCCTGTGTTTGGGCCTGTGTTTGGGCCTGTGTTTGGGCCTGTGTTTGGGCTTGTGTTTGGGCCTGTTATCACTCATCATTCTCTCTCTCTCCAGCTTGTGCTTTTCAGCTGTCAAAAAACATGGACAACGTTCTCATTTAGACTAAATATTTGGGATAATCTTCCTTTTTTCCTGATAATGTACAATTAATAATAACCACGAATAAATATATATAACCACGGTTATTTATTATCATAAGATGAGACCTGTATTGATTTTTTTTTTTTAATTCCAATCATTCTGACAGAAACTATACAAAAAGTAGCAAAAGTAGCAAAACAGAGAAACAATAAATTAAAACAGCGTAAGCTGTGGCACACGAGGAACACAGTAGAACATAAAGCACTAACGGACCAACGAGGAACACAGGATGCCATCTTAGTGACTCATCCTTATAGACACTGATAAAGAATACAGCTCCAATTCCATTAGATGAAAATAATCATTTCCACTTAAATTCTTATTTGTGGCAAAATAATTGTATGTAGATGTGATTTCCAATTGAAAACACTTAAAATATTCATATAATGTTAATTAATATACTTTGAAGACTCAATTTTCACTGGCATTTTACAGCATTTAGCATACATACAGTACATAGTACCAAAGACAGCAAAACTGATATATCTTTTACAGCTTCTTAAAATGGTTATTAAAAAAAAATCTATCTAACTAATGGTCTTACTATGACCTAATTGTAAATTAATTCCGTCTTACAACTTTCTTTCCTCAGAACACGTATGCTTTAATAAAAACAAAACAAACAGTGCAATATCATACAATGTAATATTAAAAACAATGAAAATATGCTTTTGAACCTGAGCAAAATGTCTTGATGCTGAACAAGAGAACATGAGGAAGTCATCCTGCGCATTGGTGATGTCATCCTGCGCATTGGTGGTGATGTCATCCTGCACATTGGTGATGTCATCCTGCGCATTGGTGGTGATGTCATCCTGAGCACTGGTGGTGATGTCATACTGGCATTTGTTTGCGCTAACAGTGGGGTCGTCCTGGCCTCTACTACGGGGTCGTCCTGGCCTCTACGACGGCCTCAAGTTGTTCCAGAGACAAAAGAGGACATTTGCTTTGAAAGGTTTTTCTTTTTTGCTTCAAGGATGTGGAACATTCACGCACTCATCCGCCGTTCAAGCTGGAACGGAAGAGTTGGTTCTGCCCAGTGGAGTCATGGACTTATTTGAATGATCTGTTTACAGGAAGCCTGCTACACCAGCACCTTGCTCTACATCCCACACCTACCCCTACCCCCTACCCCTACCTCTACCCCTTAACCCTACCCCTACCCCCTACCCCTTAACCCTACACCTACCCCCTAACCCTACCCCTTAATCCTACCCCTAACCCTACCCCTAATGATCTGTTTACAGGAAGCCTGCTACACCAGCACCTTGCTCTACATCCCACACCTAATGGACCCTACCCCTACCCCCTACCCCCTACCCCTACCCCTACCCCTTAACCCTACCCCTACCCCTACCCTTAACCCTTAACCCTAACCCTAACCCATGTTACTGCGCAGCACGTCATGCTCTCCATCACCCAGGATCTGTCAAATGAAGTTCTTCAAAACATTTACAGCAGAAAGTGGAATGAAATGCAAGTTTGTGCCATTTCAACAGTTATTGTGTCTAATGATGATGGTTACGGAGGAGAAACCCAAGAGGAATGAGAATAGGAACCATGTAAACAACAACAACCAGGTAACAATCACATTCCTACAGGAGCACCAATCACTTTTGCCAGAGTCAAAACAAATACAGCTACAGACATTTTGGCACAGAAGGGCCGTAGCAAGCCACTTTTCACAAACCGCCATTCTGACTGCTTAGCCAGGTACCAAAAAGAAATATTCTGTTAATGAAAAAACTAAATGAATCAACTATTGTACTTGTAGGTTCCAGACCTTCACCAGCACTGATTCGACAATATGAACAAAGAGCTGCGTTTTACATGCTAGCGTCCGGTAAGAGCTGGAGGTGAGGGACACGAAGACAAGCGCTGCTGTCTGGCCTGGGCAGCGTCCGCGAGACGCGTGGACGGACAGACGGACGGACGGGCGGCGGAGCAGGGGGCAGCCTGGTTCCCCTGGGGGGCAAAAACGGTCTGTGTGTCTGTGCCGGTTGCAAGGGGGGGGTCAGAGGGGACCAGGATGGACAGCAGTCCCTGGAGGAGGACATGAAGGGACCAGGATGGACAAACGCTGACATGAAGAAACCTAAAGAGAAAAAAAAACAGTAAAGTAAAGTGTGTTCCTGAAATGATCCACAGAGATCGGAGCTCAGACGGCCGTGCAGGGATCCAGAACGAAGAGTTTCCAAACACATCCGATCCGTGAGATTGAAACTGGACCATCCGATCAACAGCAGAACAGCGCTGAAAACCGACGCTACCAATCAGAGCCACTGCCTTCGTCTCCAATAGGGTGAAGGATCTGCTTTACCACAAACAAACTGGAGTGGAAAATCAAAACAAAACATTCACCGCTCCATTAGGAAGGACTTCCCTAAAGATGTTAGATTTAGTTTAACATTCTGCTTCTGCAATGCAGGTCTCAATCTCTCAAACTGTTTCCAGTCACTTTTAGTGAGGAAATGTGGAGGAATTGAGCGCCGTTTTAGTTAGTCTAGTTGAGCGCCGTGTTGAGAGACTGACTGAGTCTCATGTAAACATCCTTACCTGGAAGCTCCTCCATCTCATCCTGCTTTGGTGTCCACCAGCTGCAGCTGCACATTGCCAGGCATGGCGTCACCCTCGTAGCCACCCTTCGACTGCATCTGGCTCTGAATGGAGTTCACCTGGGAAAGACGCAACACTCTACCGGTCAATAATAATAATAATAATAATAACTTTCATTTATATAGCACCTTTCATAAAACCCAAGGTCGCTTTACATAGGGGCAGAACAGACAAGAGACAAACTTGTAAGATTTGTAAGTGATGAGGAGGGTTTTGTAGGTGATGAAGGATTTGATGGTCAGACCCAGGACACCCAAATACCTGATCCAAGAAACGTTCACGATGCTCTACTCATGTTCCATCCAGTACTCGCCTAACGACGAATGTCGTTGATGAAACCTAGGTTTTAATGTGGGTCCAAGGGTAGCGTCTCCATATTAGAAGATCAAAGCGATCCATATCGCTACACGAGACACGTCAGGAACTTCTCATGCTGAAATAATGCAGGCTGGCGGTGGCCAGAGACCATCTGCGTGAATAATCGATCTTCCGTCTCTGAGGCTCAGATGTCCAGATGCGCTGGTGGAATCTCTGGCGCCGCGATGCACGCCACGCAGTCCGGAGGCCCGGGAACACACAGTCAACACACGCCACGCACGCCACGCAGTCCGGAGGCCCGGGAACCCTAACCCTAACCCTAACCCCAGTCCACAGAACGGCCAGGGGTCCGATCGCTAATGCGCACTGGAGAGTCTGACCCTTGTGTGTCCAGTGATAGGAGATTCATAGGTACTCTATGAGGATGTTTACTTCTACGACATGATAGGACTGAATTAGGGTGGAGATGAGTAGACTGGAAGAAGGCAGCTGGAGGTAGAATTCAAACCTCTAGTTGGAAAAGAGGCGTGTAACTACTACACCACCCCACCTCTATAACCTCTAAAACCTCTAACCTCTATAACCTCTAAAACCTCTAGAGCTTCTAAAACCACTAAAACCTCTAGAGCTTCTAGAACCTCTAAAACCTCTAAAACCTCTAGAGCTTCTATAACCTCTAAAACCTCTAGAGCTTCTAGAACCTCTAGAACCTCTAAAACCTCTAGAGCTTCTAGAACCTCTAAAACAGGGGTGTCAAACATACGGCCCGCGGGCCAAAACCGGCCCGCCAGATGGTTCAAACCGGCCCACGAGACGACGTCCAAAATTAATAAAAAGGAACAGATATTCCAAATTTGTCCAGCAGAGGTCGCACTGACATAACGAGAGATCCGGAAATAAACAGCACGTGACAGCAACGCGCCCAGAATCATCTGGCAATCTTGCCTTATCGTTATTAAGCTCTTGTTGTCAAAATTACCCACGGTTGCACCGTCATTACCAAAATGTCTGTCAAAACGGAGAAAAGTTGACACAGAGTGCAGAGTTTTCCAAGAAAAATTGACTGATTCTTATTTATTCACAGAAGTGAAAGGGAAACCTGTGTGCTTGGTGTGTAATCAGCAAGTTTCAGTGCTCAAGGAATATAATATTCGACGCCACTATGAGACTCATCATGGTGAAAAATACAACCATTTGCGAGGACAACTGAGAATAGAGAAGATAAATGAATTGTTAGTGGGTCTGAAGAAACAGCAGTCTGTTTTTACCCGTAGCCGAGAGGTCAGTGATGCAGCGGTGAAAGCTAGCTACCTTATTGCTAACGAGTTAATGTTAGGATCCAAGCCATTTTCTGAGGGCGAGTAGTGAAAACATGCTGAAGGCTGCAGAAATCGTGTGCCCTGAAAAGCGACAGGCCTTTGCCAACATTAGCCTAACGAGGAACACTGTCGCAGATAGAATTTCAGATCTCTCAGCAGACTTGGACAGCCAAATGAATCACAAAGTCAAGTCATTTGTTGCATTTTCGGTTGCAATTGATGAGAGCACTCTGAAGAATACAGTTCTGTTAAAAATAACATTTACTGTGGTAATGTAATATTTAAAGACCATGAACATTGTGCAGTATAATATCAGTCAGCAGCTTCAGCACAAAATAGTTTGGTCTGGTGTAACTCTATTGCTCATGCACTGCTATCACTTTTATGGGTTTTTGAAATGTACAAATTTAATACATTTACAAGGCAGGGTGATAACGTTCTTCATAGCTCCCACTTTAGTTTGTGCATAGTGTGGTGAGTCAGTTCAGGTGGTCAGATGTGAAAATGTATCTACTGTACATTAAAATAAACAAGTTGTTTTAATCAAAGTGAAATGCCATTTTTTCAGTTCCATAGGCCTATCTGTGAATAAATGTTTTGTGCCTTTGTAGATCCACTGTGATCTGTGAGTTATAATGCACATATATAGGCTAAATGATAAATTAAGGCATAATATTGAAATATTGAAAAACAAAGGTAAAGATTTGGAGTTGACGTTATTTCTAGGTTATTTTGCTATTATTTTACTGGCCCGGCCCACTTGAGATCAGATTGGGCTCTATGTGGCCCCTGAAGCAAAATGAGTTTGACACCCCTGCTCTAAAACCTCTAGAGCTTCTATAAAATCTAAAACCTCTAACCTCTATAAACTCTAAAACCTCTAAAAACTCTATAATACTCTATAAACTCTAAAACCTCTATAAACTCTATAACCTCTAAAACGTCTATAAACTCAACCTCTATAATCTCTAGAACCTCTCCAGGTCATCATCAGCAGTGGCTCGGACATCATCTTTCACACTCGTCAAATAGTTGGTAAAGTCTTGACAGCTTTTACTGTCTTCAGACATCTGACATGACGTGTGGCATTTCCTAACTGTCACTGTGGTGTTTCCTAACTGTCACTGTGTTCACACATCTGTCCTGTGGTGTTTCCCAACTGTCACTTTGGTGTTTCCTAACGGTCACTGTGTTCACACGTCTGTCCTGTGGTGTTTCCTAACTGTCACTGTGGTGTTTCCTAACGGTCACTGTGTTCACACGTCTGTCCTGTGGTGTTTCCTAACTGTCACTTTGGTGTTTCCTAACGGTCACTGTGTTCACACATCTGTCGTGTGGTGTTTCCTAACGGTCACTGTGTTCACACATCTGTCGTGTGGTGTTTCCCAACTGTCACTTTGGTGTTTCCTAACGGTCACTGTGTTCACACGTCTGACGTACCGAGTTCATGCCGCTGAAGAGGTCTCCTGATCCCACGTGGGCCGTGTGGACGAAGTTGGTGGGCTCGCCGATCATGCTCCTGTCGATGCGCCTTCGCCGTTTCTGGAGGGTGAGAGGGGGGGAGAAAGTATCAGGCCATTAGGCCTACAGTGTACGTCAACTTTTACAACTTGCGTGGTTTACATTTCCAATACTGTAGTAGAGTTGTGTTCAGATTCTGAGGGGTGAATTCACTAAAGGACTGCGCAGCTTTGTGCCAGCCTGTCCGCCGATCATGGCAGCAGTGATCGTTACGAGGCGAAGGCATCGCAATGCCAGGCATGTTGTTCGTGAGAGAATATTTAGAAGAAGAATGTCACTTTTTGATTTAACAATAGAACCACCGCGGCTCACTTTATAGCCTGCCTATATCAGCCAGTAGCCGTTCTATGGACGTAACGTAAGAACGCATAGTTATGTGAGCAGTATGGGTGATATGAGAGCAGTATGGGTGATATGAGAGCAGTATGGGTGATATGAGAGCAGTATGGGTGATATGAGAGCAGTATGGGTGATATGAGAGCAGTATGGGTGATATATGAGCAGTATGGGTGATATGGGAGCAGTATGGGTGATATGAGAGCAGTATGGGTGATATGTGAGCAGTATGGGTGATATGAGAGCAGTATGGGTGATATGTGAGCAGTATGGGTGATATGAGAGCAGTATGGGTGATATGAGAGCAGTATGGGTGATATGGGAGCAGTATGGGTGGTATGTGAGCAGTATGGGTGATATATGAGCAGTATGGGTGATATATGAGCAGTATGGGTGATATGAGAGCAGTATGGGTGATATGTGAGCAGTATGGGTGATATGTGAGCAGTGTGGGTGATATGGGAGCAGTATGGGTGATATGAGAGCAGTATGGGTGATATGAGAGCAGTATGGGTGATATGAGAGCAGTATGGGTGATATGAGAGCAGTATGGGTGATATGTGAGCAGTGTGGGTGATATGGGAGCAGTGTGGGTGATCCAGGATGGGAGATCCAGTAGGCTATGTGAGAGTGTGCACACTGAGGTGACTGGAGATGAGCCAGCGGGTGAATCGGTCCTCTGGGTGCAGGAATGCGGGCCCTAGGCGCCAGGGGCCCTGCGCTGTGTTTAATGTAAACAACTCCTTGACACCCAAAATAAAATTGACTTCAGCGACAGACAAATGAACTCCACTCTTAAAGGGTCTTAACTAGTTGTCAGAGTTATTCAGCTCACATGCAGTCCAGAACACACAACCTACTCAGCTGGTGAATAACGACCTGACTGGCGGTGTTCAGATGCATCTTGCAACATTACATAGTTGATTCAGGTTCCAACCCGTCGTGAGGCCTGAGGCTTAACATATTATCCCTACTGACAGCCAGGACATGGCCTCCTTCTGATAACGCTGCAGAGAAGAAGACGCGTACGTGTCGGTAATTGCTTATGCCTCACAGTGCAGTTGCTATGACAACTGCTTTTCTGATAACGGAGGCAGGGTGAGGCCAGGACTTCCTCCGTGTTCACACACCCCTGATCAGAGATCTACGAGTCACACACACCCCTGATCAGAGATCTACGAGTCACATCCCTGATCAGAGATCTACGAGTCACACCCCTGATCAGAGATCTACGAGTCACACCCCTGATCAGAGATCTACGCGTCACATCCCTGATCAGAGATCTACCGTCACTTCAGCGTTTCACACACTCTTCCTCCAACACGCCACAAAGCCGCTCAAACACACTGATGGCGCGTTCTCAGACCAGAGCCTGGCTCGCTGCTTTCTTCAGAAGACACATTCCCCTCATGTTTTCTGTGGACCAAAATAATCCTCGTCCTCGTTTGTATGTTGTTCTTTCAACTGAATCTCAGTTTAATGTCAGCCTGGCGACGGAAAACTGGATCTGCTATCTGTTGCTAGGGATGAGTCATCGGCAAAAACTGGTCCTCGGCGACCTCAGCGTTTCCATGGTATCAAGTGGCTTACCAAATAACTGGTTAATGGAATCCTATCCATCCTGGGAAAGTCTGCCTGTGTTCTCACTCCGATAAACTCTGTTCATACATGGAGATTTATAAATAGTGGGTTAACTAACTTTTGTTAGTATCAGAGAAAACGATGTTTACTGAAGGAATGATTGAAACAAATTGAGAGCACTGCTAATTCTAGCAACATCATTTGCATTAGATGGAGCAAAGCATGACAGGAAGTTGAACACTAGCGTTCTGGAGTTTTTACCTCTGATATTTTCTGGAGTGCTTCTGCTACTGATATAACAATGTTCACTGGATCACATGATTAATAGTTCACTGTCATAGTTTGGCCTACATGTATGACTTAACGAGCCGTCTGTTTACCTCAATTAGCTTAATTACTATGCCTCCAGGTTACCACATAATGCTAATTAGACAGCCTAGCTTGCATCTGGCAGTTCATCAGACGCCCTGATCCTCGACCCCCAGGACCCGGACCACCGGTTCACGGTGCACAGCAAGGCCTTCCACGCCTCGTTAAGCACTACAGTGAACCACACAGTCATAGAGCGCCTCATTAAGCACTATAGTGAACCACACTGAGTCATAGAGCGCACACATGCTGACCTGCGGTCAGAACTAGCCACAGTGAAAGATGATCCATGTCAGTGATGTCAATGTTCACCATTCACTGCAATCCTCACACATTCGGTGCTTCCAAGCCCAGTACTGTTTGAACTCAGTCGATGAGCCGATGTTGAGGATGGTCAGGTAGCAGGTGTGGTGGATGGTCAGGTAGCAGGTGTGGTGGATGGTCAGGTACCAGGTGTGGTGAGCAGCCTACATCGGAAAGGATAGTCTACAGTTTGCGATACAGGTCAAAGGTCAAACCATATCTTAAGTACCTACACTCCAGACTGGTCTATAGTCGTCCAATCAAAACTTCATCTGCTCAACCTAGTGAAGGATCCTGGGAAATGTTCCCTTGGCCTGGCGTCTCACAGAGCTGAGGATCCCTCATGATCTCTCCCCAAAGCCCCTGACCTCCTGCTGAGAGGTCACCACACTCACTAAATACTAAACTAATAGGTTTCAGGGCAGAATGCAAATAACCCATGATACCCAGGATGTAGCTAGACTACCGGAATCATCTAGAATGACAA
>NC_140263.1:6366618-6369118 GCF_949987555.1 Borostomias antarcticus | reverse complement strand
AGAGAGGAGAGACAGAAGGAGAGAGAGAGGAGAGACAGAAGGAGAGAGAGGAGAGAAAGAAGGAGAGAGAGAGGAGAGACAGAAGGAGAGAGAGGAGAGACAGAAGGAGAGAGAGAGAGGAGAGAAAGAAGGAGAGAGAGAGGAGAGACAGAAGGAGAGAGAGAGGAGGAGAGAGAGAGGAGAGACAGAAGGAGAGAGAGAGGAGAGAAAGAAGGAGAGAGAGAGGAGAGACAGAAGGAGAGAGAGAGAGGAGAGAAAGAAGGAGAGAGAGGAGAGAAAGAAGGAGAGAGAGAGGAGAGACAGAAGGAGAGAGAGAGAGGAGAGACAGAAGGAGAGAGAGAGAGGAGAGAAAGAAGGAGAGAGAGAGGAGAGACAGAAGGAGAGAGAGAGAGGAGAGACAGAAGGAGAGAGAGAGAGGAGAGAAAGAAGGAGAGAGAGAGGAGAGAAAGAAGGAGAGAGAGAGGAGAGACAGAAGGAGAGAGAGAGAGGAGAGACAGAAGGAGAGAGAGAGAGGAGAGAAAGAAGGAGAGAGAGAGGAGAGAAAGAAGGAGAGAGAGAGGAGAGACAGAAGGAGAGAGAGAGAGGAGAGACAGAAGGAGAGAGAGAGAGGAGAGAAAGAAGGAGAGAGGAGAGAAAGAAGGAGAGAGAGAGGAGAGACAGAAGGAGAGAGAGAGGAGAGACAGAAGGAGAGAGAGAGGAGACAGAAGGAGAGAGAGAGGAGAGAAAGAAGGAGAGAGAGGAGAGAAAGGAGGAGAGAGAGAGGAGAGACAGAAGGAGAGAGAGAGGAGAGAAAGGAGGAGAGAGAGGAGAGAGAGAAGGAGAGAGAGAGGAGAGACAGACGGAGAGAGAGAGGAGAGACAGAAGGAGAGAGAGAGGAGAGACAGAAGGAGAGAGAAGAGAGAAAGAAGGAGAGAGAGAGGAGAGACAGAAGGAGAGAGAAGAGAGAAAGAAGGAGAGAGAGAGGAGAGACAGAAGGAGAGAGAAGAGAGAAAGAAGGAGAGAGAGGAGAGAAAGGAGGAGAGAGAGGAGAGAAAGGAGGAGAGATAAGAGAGAAAGAAGGAGAGAGAGGAGAGAAAGGAGGAGAGAGAGAGGAAACATTCACCAGAAGAGCATCTGAGGATCTGGATGGAAAAGCACGTCTTAACAAGCTGAACGACCATCAGCAGCTTCAGAGTCCTGCCTGGTAGAGTCTCACCACACACACACACACACGCACACGCACACGCACACGCACACGCACACGCACACGCACACGCACACGCACACGCACACACACACACACACCACGCACACCACACACACACACACACACACACACACACACACACACACACACACACACACACACACACATGCACACACACACACACACACACACACACATGCACACACACATATGTATATATATATAATTTCCCGCTCAAGCTCCTGCAACTAAAACCGTGACCACAAACACAAAAGCCACAATCACCCCCCCCCCCCCCCAGACCCCCCCCTGAACCCCCCGGACCCCCCGGCCCAGAGGGGGGGGGGGGGGGCAGAGCGGGCTGAGGAGCGTCCAGAGGGGGGGGGGGGGGGGGGGGCAGAGCGGGCTGAGGAGCGTCCAGAGGGGGGGGGGCAGAGCGGGGCTGAGGAGCGTCCAGAGGGGGGGGGGGGGGGGGGGGCAGAGCGGGCTGAGGAGCGTCCAGAGGGGGGGGGGGGGGGGGGGGGGGGGGGGGGGGGGTGGGGGCAGAGCGGGCTGAGGAGCGTCCAGAGGGGGGTGGGGGGCTCTAACCCTAGGAGGCCTTTGTCCCCCACTCAGTCACGGATCACTGAGCCTGTGGTATTCACTCAGTCACCAACACTCCCTCCCTCCCTCTCCTCATCACTCACTCTCTCTCTCTCCCTTCCTCCCCCTCTCCCTAACACTCCCTCCCTCTCTCTCCTCTCTCCCTAACACTCCCTCCCTCCCTCTCCTCATCACTCACTCCCTCTCCCTCTCCTCATCACTCACTCCCTCTCCTCCTCACTCACTCCCCTCTCTCCCTTCCTCCTCTCTCTCCCTCCCTCTCCTCATCACTCACTCCCTCTCCCTCTCCTCCTCTCTCCCTAACACTCCCTCCCTCTCTCCCATCACTCCCTCCCCTCCCTCTCCTCCTCTCTCCCTAACACTCCCTCCCTCCCTCTCCTCATCACTCACTCCCTCTCTCCCTTCCTCCTCTCTCCCTAACACTCCCTTCCTCCTCTCTCTCCCTTCCTCCTCTCTCCCTAACACTCCCTCCTTCTCTCCCATCACTCCCTCTCTCCCTTCCTCCTCTCTCCCTAACACTCCCTCCCTCTCCCTTCCTCCTCTCTCTCCCTTCCTCCTCTCTCCCCAACACTCCCTCCCTCCCTCTCTCCCATCACTCAATCCCTCTCTCTCCATCACTCCCTCCCTCCCTCTCCTCCTCTCTCCCATCACTCCCTCTCTCTCCCTAACACTCCCTCCCTCCCTCTCCTCCTCTCTCCCATCACTCCCTCT
>NC_140263.1:6307767-6366418 GCF_949987555.1 Borostomias antarcticus | reverse complement strand
GCTGGGCTGAGGGGACAGAACCCATCATACAGCCCCGACAAAGACCCGCGGGACAGATCCATGAATGGCTCTCCTCCAGCCACGCCTCCCTCCCCAGCCCCGACCCTCCCCCCTCCCTCCCTCCCTCCCTCCCTCCCCTCCCCAGCCCCGACCCCCCTCCCCAGCCCCGACCCTCCCCCCCTCCCTCCCTAATCGGTCTGGTCTCGCTATGAAAGACCACTTCATTAATGATAACTGGTTGTCAGGGACAACCATGGCTACTGATGAATAAACAAACGGAGGACGTGACTCCGCCCCAGGACCAACTATCAGCTCCTCTCTCCTGTCTCTCCTCTCCTCCTTCTGTTACTCGCGGTCACCATGACAATGCAGCTCTGTCGTTGCGAGGTCAGAGGTCAGAGAACATCTGGGCTTCTCCGTCTCCTTTAATTCTCACATTAATCCTGACGAGACTCCGCCCCCGAAACAAAGACATTCTGAAGAGAGAGAGAGGGAGGAGAGAGAGAGAGAGAGAGAGAGAGAGAGGGGGGAGGGGAGAGAGAGAGAGAGAGAGAGAGAGGGAGGGGGAGGGAGAGAGAGAGAGAGAGAGAGAGGAGGGAGGGGGGAGGGAGAGAGAGAGAGAGAGAGAGAGAGAGAGAGAGAGAGAGAGAGAGAGGAGAGGGGAGGGGGAGGGGGGAGGGAGAGAGAGAGAGAGAACCACGCTAGGAGAAGAGGAGAGACGTAGAGAGAGAGAGGGAGAGAGAGAGAGAGAGAGAGAGAGAGAGAACCATGTTAGGAGAAGAGGAGAAGAGGAGAGAGAGAGAGAGAGAGAGAGAGAGAGCGAGAGAGAGAGAGAGAGAGGCTGTCACTGTGCTGGGAGAGAACTTGAAGAAAGAGAGGAATGAAGAGAAAGAGGGGGATGAAGAGAAAGAGGGGAATGAAGAGAAAGAGGGGGATGGCAGGAGAAGCCGACCCCCTGCTGAGCAGAGGACTTTGGGGAGGGCGAGAGAGACATGATGGAAAGTCCCATATAGGTTGGGTTTTCACCGACTACATCCGAGCGGTGCCCACTGAGTGTGGAGATGTGCAAATGCCGCTCAGCCGAGCTGTTCTGGGACAAGATGATCCAGCCCTTAAACACAGACCCTGAGTCAGTTTATACACCCCAACACCACAAGACCAGCACCTGACTAACATCAGCCTGGCGGCAGGTGGGGTGTGCTGCATATTCACTGTCCATGGGGTCATGTAGCACATAGAGGTCTAGTGACTTTAGATTAGATTATCTTCTACATGAGAGTCCCATAGGAGGAGAGAGAGAGAGAGGCTAACTGACACGTAGCATAAAGTATGTTCTAGAGGTTTGACCCTAGAGGTTTGACCCTAGAGGTTTGACCCTAGAGGTTTGACCCTAGAGGTTTGACTTCTACTTGGTGCGTCCGAGCCTAGACCAGGGATTGGCGTGATTGGCTGATTGACTTAATATATACGGCTCTTATTAAAACAGTCTTTCTTAAAGTATCGATACTTTAAAGTTGGGTATTGTACCGTTTTTGACGATAGAGTATCGCGGTACTTTCCTAGTATGGATACACCGTGCAACACTAGGGCTCTGAGCCAAGTTAGAACCCAAACTAGGAACCGTCCTTCCAGAAACATGCCTGGGGTCAGCTGTGATGACATCACCATACTGAAGAACAAGCAGGGCTTTTATCTGAGGAGAATCACAAGACAGCACAGCGTCACACACACACACACACACACACACACACACACACACACACACACACACACACACACACACACACACACACACACACACACACACACACACACACACACACACACACACACACACACACACACACACACACACACACACTCACACACACACACACAGGACTACGCCCTGGGTAGGCTTCTTAGCTACTGTGTGATGTCATCTTCAGGAAGACCAGATAACTTGAATAAGCAGTTAAGACTGTTTGCTTTAAAATGATCAACATTTCTCTCTTTAAGAATAACCAGCTTCAGTCCCCGTGAGGAGGGAGAGGTGAGGCCAGGGAGAGCTGAGGCCAGGGAGAGCGCTGAGGCCAGGGAGAGAGCTGAGGCCAGGGAGAGCTGAGGCCAGGGAGGCCGCTGAGGCCAGGGAGAGCGCTGAGGCCAGGGAGAGAGCTGAGGCCAGGGAGAGCTGAGGCCAGGGAGGCCGCTGAGGCCAGGGAGAGCTGAGGCCAGGGAGAGCGCTGAGGCCAGAGAGAGCTGAGGCCAGGGAGAGCTGAGGCCAGGGAGAGCTGAGGCCAGGGAGAGCTGAGGCCAGGGAGGCCGCTGAGGCCAGGGAGGCCGCTGAGGCCTGGGAGGCTACTGAGGCCAGGGAGAGCGCTGAGGCCAGGGAGAGCAGAGGCCAGGGAGAGCTGAGGCCAGGGAGAGCTGAGGCCAGGGAGGCCGCTGAGGCCAGGGAGAGCTGAGGCCAGGGAGAGCTGAGGCCAGGGAGAGCTGAGGCCAGGGAGAGCTGAGGCCAGGGAGAGCTGAGGCCAGGGAGAGCTGAGGCCAGGGAGAGCTGAGGCCAGGGAGAGCTGAGGCCAGGGAGGCTGCTGAGGCCAGGGAGGCCGCTGAGGCCAGGGAGAGGTGAGGCCAGGGAGGCCATGGCAATCAGAGGCAGATAATTGCTGTGGAGGGAGGGGCCGGGGAGGACATGCATGTCTCCGTCACTAATTTACTGCCTCCAATGTAAAGCCCTGAATGTGGGAGGGGCTCAGACCAGAAGACATGTGAATGAGCAGCGGTTGACCTTCTAGACACGACGGTGGTTAAGAGACTCGGCTAGAAAACCATCTCTGAGCGTCTACCAGCCTCACGCAGCCACGCGGGGTAAAGTCTGCTGGGATTAATAATCAATAATACGGATTTACACCGTAAAAACACATCTGACACCGGTCAGGAGGGGCAGGAAACACGGCTGTTTGTGTTGATGTTTTCAGGACCGTAGGAAAGTCAGATGCAGATTCCTTCATGTTTAGTCTGAAAGGTTTTTATATTCCTGCTCATCACACTAGTGAGGGTAACAGGGGGAGGAGCCATCAAAGCAACTGATTTAAGAACAGGTCTCAGAGCTGTAGCTCCTCTAACACCGTCGGTTCAACCATGTTGATGCAAGTTCTCTCCTGCCCGCTCCGCCTGGCGTGATGATGTCATGGATGACAGAGCTGCCCTCTCCGCCTGGCGTGATGTCATGGATGACAGAGCTGGGACTCATTAGGAGAGAGGACCCATGACCCATGACCCATGACCCATGACCCATGACCCATGACCCGGCAGGGCCTGATTCAGATCACCTCAGTTAGCAGGTATGCAAGGAGGAACTACAGGATGGAAGGGGGATGTATGGGGGGATGTATGGAGGGATGTATGGGGGTATGTATGGGGGGATGTATGGGGGGTGTATGGGGGGTGTATGGGGGGATGTATGGGGGGATGTATGGGGGGTGTATGGGGGGTGTATGGGGGGATGTATGGGGGGTGTATGGGGGGTGTATGGGGGGTGTATGGGGGGTGTATGGGGGGGTGTATGGGGGGTGTATGGGGGGTGTATGGGGGGATGTATGGGGGGATGTATGGGGGGTGTATGGGGGGATGTATGGGGGGTGTATGGGGGGTGTATGGGGGGATGTATGGGGGGATGTATGGGGGGTGTATGGGGGGTGTATGGGGGGATGTATGGGGGGTGTATGGGGGATGTATGGGGGGTGTATGGGGGATCTATGGGGGGTGTATGGGGGGTGTATGGGGGATGTATGGGGGGTGTATGGGGGATCTATGGGGGGTGTATGGGGGGTGTATGGGTGTATGGGGGGTGTATGGGGGGTGTATGGGGGGTGTATGGGGGGTGTATGGGGGGATGTATGGGGGGTGTATGGGGGGTGTATGGGGGGATGTATGGGGGATGTATGGGGGGTGTATGGGGGGTGTATGGGGGGTGTATGGGGGGTCTATGGGGGGTGTATGGGGGGTGTATGGGGGGTGTATGGGGGGTGTATGGGGGATGTATGGGGGATGTATGGGGGATGTATGGGGGGTGTATGGGGGGTGTATGGAGGGGTCTATGGGGGGTGTATGGGGGGTGTATGGGGGGATGTATGGGGGGATGTATGGGGGGTGTATGGGGGGTGTATGGGGGGTGTATGGAGGGATGTATGGGGTGATGTACGGGGGTAAGTATGGGGGATGTATGGAGGGATCTATGGGGGTAAGTATGGGGGTGTATGGAGGGATCTATGGGGGGTGTATGGAGGTGTATGGAGGGATCTATGGGGTATGTAAGGGGGGATGTATGGGGGATGTATGGAGGGATCTATGGGGGTATGTAAGGGGGATATACTGTATTTATATACTTTACTATATAGAAACAGACAGGCCAGCTACAGTACAATATCAAGAGATTTTATTTTCTTTCATTCCATTGTAATTCGGATGACTGACAATCTGACATGGGACACGTAACGCGCTGGGTGTGTTCCCTCGACCTGCTCACAAGCATGTCCTCCAGATGTGTGTGAACCCTTCTCACTGCAGGCCCGGCCAGGGGTATAAAACACACTCACCCCGCTGCTGGAACAGTAATGAAGAGTCATGGAGAAAACTCTGGACGGCTTATGAGCACCCAGGCACCAGATCTCCCCCCGCTGCCCCCTACCCCCGCTGCCCCCTACCCCCGCTGCCCCCTACCCCCGCTGCCCCCTACCCCCCCACGCTGCCCCCTACCCCCGCTGCCCCCTACCCAGGCTCCTAACATTCATCATGAGACCTAATACACATTTACACACAACCCTAACCCTAACCCTAACCCTAACCCCCGCTGCCCCCTACCCAGGCTCCTAACATTCATCATGAGACCCTAACACACACGTCCCCCCAAAAAACACTCTGCTGGTGTTTAACTTCCATTTACTTGCTCAATACCAAAGACCTTGAAATGAAAGACTGTTGAACAAGCTGTTAATGTGATGAAACAAGACAGGTAAGAATGAGCATGAGGAACCTCCGCTGAGAACCCACTAGAACAGGAAACTACCTCTGAGAACCCACTAGAACAGGGAACTACCTCAGCATGAGAACCCACTAGAACAGGAAACTACCTCCACATGAGAACCCACTAGAACAGGAAACTACCTCAGTCTGAGAACCCACTAGAACAGGAAACTACCTCCACATGAGAACCCACTAGAACAGGAAACTACCTCCACATGAGAACCCACTAGAACAGGAAACTACCTCAGTCTGAGAACCCACTAGAACAGGAAACTACCTCAGCATGAGAACCCACTAGAACAGGAAACTACCTCAGCCTGAGAACCCACTAGAACAGGGAACTACCTCCACATGAGAACCCACTAGAACAGGGAACTACCTCAGCATGAGAACCCACTAGAACAGGAAACTACCTCCACATGAGAACCCACTAGAACAGGAAACTACCTCAGTCTGAGAACCCACTAGAACAGGAAACTACCTCAGCATGAGAACCCACTAGAACAGGAAACTACCTCAGCATGAGAACCCACTAGAACAGGAAACTACCTCAGCTGAGAACCCACTAGAACAGGAAACTACCTCAGCATGAGAACCCACTAGAACAGGAAACTACCAGCCTGAGAACCCACTAGAACAGGAAACTACCTCAGCATGAGAACCCACTAGAACAGGAAACTACCAGCCTGAGAACCCACTAGAACAGAAAAACTACCTCAGCATGAGAACCCAACAGTTCTAAAGGTTCTCTATTCTGTAGAGCTTGAACAGTTAAAGGTTCATCTATTCGACGTGCTTCAAATCAAACATCGTAAATTTCATTATGACAGATTCCAAAAACTCAGAAGAGCCAAGAGACAATTATGTGTGGAATCCCTGTCTGATAGGGTTAGAGAGAGACCAGCTGATAGGCTTGAAGAGAGACCAGCTGATAGGCTTGAAGAGAGACCAGCTGATAGGCTTGAAGAGAGACCAGCTGATAGGCTTGAAGAGAGACCAGCTGATAGGCTTGAAGAGAGACCAGCTGATAGGCTTGAAGAGAGACCAGCTGATAGCCTTGAAGAGAGACCAGCTGATAGCCTTGAAGAGAGACCAGCTGATAGCCTTGAAGAGAGACCAGCTGATAGGCTTGAAGAGAGACCAGCTGATAGGCTTGGAGAGAGACCAGCTGATAGGCTTGAAGAGAGACCAGCTGATAGGCTTGAAGAGACCAGCTGATAGGCTTGAAGAGAGACCAGCTGATAGGCTTGAAGAGAGACCAGCTGATAGGCTTGAACAGAGACCAGCTGATAGATAGGCTTGAAGAGAGACCAGCTGATAGGCTTGAAGAGAGACCAGCTGATAGGCTTGAAGAGAGACCAGCTGATAGATAGGCTTGAAGAGAGACCAGCGAGGAGTCTCCTAAAGAGAAACATACGGGTGCTAGATGAGATTAGCGGGTTACTGAGCACCCTGCAGTGTTGACTACAAACAAACTGCTTAGCAGGACAACGCTCTCGGGGAAAAAATGTACTCCATGTTCAATGTCATATGTGTATGTGTGTGTGTGTGTGTGTGTGTGAGAGAGTGTGTGTGAGTGCGTGTGTGTGCTTGCCTGCTTGCTTCAAATAACAAAACCTCCACAATTTGAACAAGTTGAAACTAGATGCAGGGCTTCAGGTTTCCTCATTTAAAGAACAGTCAAATATTTCTCTGGTCCCCAATGCGCCTTAACGTATGAGTTATAGCACAGTAATAATATGAGTTATAGCACAGTAATAATATGAGTTATAGCACAGTAATAATATGAGTTATAGCACAGTAATAATATGAGTTATAGCACAGTAATAATATGAGTTATAGCACAGTAATAATATGAGTTATAGCACAGTAATAATATGAGTTATAGCAAAGTAATATGAGTTATAGCACAGTAATATGAGTTATAGCACAGTAATAATATGAGTTATAGCACAGTAATAATATGAGTTATAGCACAGTAATAATATGAGTTATAGCACAGTAATAATATGAGTTATAGCACAGTAATAATATGAGTTATAGCACATATCCTCATCCCCACCTATCCACCCACAGTAGATCCTCATCCACACCTATCCACCCACAGTAGATCCTCATCCACACCTATCCACCCACCGTTGGTCCTCATCCACACCTATCCACCCACCGTAGATCCTCATCCACACCTATCCACCCACAGTAGATCCTCATCCACACCTATCCACCCACCGTAGATCCTCATCCACACCTATCCACCCACAGTAGATCCTCATCCACACCTATCCACCCACCGTAGATCCTCATCCACACCTATCCACCCACCGTAGATCCTCATCCACACCTATCCACCCACCGTAGATCCTCATCCACACCTATCCACACACCGTAGATCCTCATCCACACCTATCCACCCACAGTAGATCACACAGCTGGTCACGGCCGCAGGGCCCCATCGAGCTCAGCCATGTTCTTGTGTACTGGACTTCCAGTCCCACAGGCTGTCCGGCGTCACCACAGCTGTCCAGGCAGCCCAACCTCCGACTGACAGGCAGGATTACCCCCTACTGATGATGTAACACCACAGCAGGCCGCGGGTCACTGGCCAGACCCACGCTGGAGGCGGAGGCTGGACACCGAGCCGTCATTGGCCAGATAACAGAGCCGGTTGATTGGACACCCCTTGCTTCAGCTGCCCCTGTGTGACCTCATCGCTGCCATAGGCCTCCGAACTTAGGATTGCTTCATGCTGAACTCTTGACCTTGTGAAGATAAGCTTTCATGCTTTTTCAGAGAGTGCTCGGGCCAATATATTGTCATATTATATTGGTAAATATTATGTCTGTATATTGTCATATTGGTAAATATGTCTGTATATTGTCATATTATATTGGTATATATTGTTAGCTCCCCATTTGTAGTGGAGTTGGATCTGGACCAATCAGAGCACTTGCTCTGGACTCTCACAATCATTAACAGATGAGGGGAGGAATTCCTCTACCAGTAAAAAACCCATTCATTTCCAGGACGTATTTCCAAACATGCCAGCGCATTACAACACCGGTGCAACGTGCAGTCAGGCTCAGATTAACCCTGATTCATGACCCAATAATACATGATAAAGGTGATAAACCCTCCAGAGTTCGCCATGGAAACCATTACACTTAAACTTTTTTAATCTTTCGGTTTTACACATTTTTTAGAAAGGGAGCTCATCCCTTCACATGCAGAAGGGTTAGGTTAGGGGCTGGGACACACACACTGACACACACACTGACACACACACTGACACACACACTGACACACACACTGACACACACACTGACACACACACACTGACACACACACACTGGTCCCAGAGGTCACCTGAACGCAGAGACAACTAGTTCACAGACTGACCCTTCTGAACTCTGACCCTTCTGAACTCTGACCCTTCTGAACTCTGACCCTTCTGAACTCTGACCCTCCTGAACTCTGACCCTCCTGAACTCTGACCCTTCTGACCCTTCTGAACTCTGACCCTTCTGACCCTTCTGAACTCTGACCCTCCTGAACTCTGACCCTCCTGAACTCTGACCCTTCTGAACACTGACCCTCCTGAACTCTGACCCTTCTGACCCTTCTGAACTCTGACCCTCCTGAACTCTGACCCTTCTGAACTCTGACCCTTCTGAACTCTGACCCTTCTGAACTCTGACCCTTCTGAACCCTGACCCTTCTGAACTCTGACCCTTCTGAACTCTGACCCTTCTGAACTCTGACCCTTCTGACCCCCAGCTCCCAGACCAGAGTCTCTGGTTGGTTCAGGTACTCAGCGGCTTCGTTAGTTACTAAGTTAGTTTCCAGCTAGTTCACTTCTAGAACCCTTCATACATAACAGCCACTGTCTGGAACTGCAATCATTATGAAATACTACTGAAATACTACCCTGTTACTGCTCAGTCTAATACTACCCTGTTAGTGCTCAGTCTAATACTACCCTGTTAGTGCTCAGTCTAATACTACCCTGTTAGTGCTCAGTCTAATACTACCCTGTTAGTGCTCAGTCTAATACTACCCTGTTACTACTCAGTCTAATACTACCCTGTTACTGCTCCGTCTAATACTACCCTGTTACTGCTCAGTCTAATACTACCCTGTTAGTGCTCAGTCTAATACTACCCTGTTACTGCTCAGTCTAATACTACCCTGTTAGTGCTCAGTCTAATACTACCCTGTTACTACTCAGTCTAATACTACCCTGTTAGTGCTCAGTCTAATACTACCCTGTTACTACTCAGTCTAATACTACCCTGTTAGTGCTCAGTCTAATACTACCCTGTTAGTGCTCAGTCTAATACTACCCTGTTAGTGCTCAGTCTAATACTACCCTGTTACTACTCAGTCTAATACTACCCTGTTAGTGCTCAGTCTAATACTACCCTGTTACCGCTCAGTCTAATACTACCCTGTTAGTGCTCAGTCTAATACTACCCTGTTACTGCTCAGTCTAATACTACCCTGTTACTGCTCCGTCTAATACTACCCTGTTACTGCTCAGTCTAATACTACACCGTTACTGCTCAGTCTAATACTACCCTGTTACTGCTCAGTCTAATACTACCCTGTTAGTGCTCAGTCTAATACTACCCTGTTACTGCTCAGTCTAATACTACCCTGTTAGTGCTCAGTCTAATACTACCCTGTTAGTGCTCAGTCTAATACTACCCTGTTACTGCTCAGTCTAATACTACCCTGTTACTGCTCAGTCTAATACTACCCTGTTAGTGCTCAGTCTAATACTACCCTGTTAGTGCTCAGTCTAATACTACCCTGTTACTGCTCAGTCTAATACTACCCTGTTACTGCTCAGTCTAATACTACCCTGTTAGTACTCAGTCTAATACTACCCTGTTAGTACTCAGTCTAATACTACCCTGTTAGTGCTCAGTCTAATACTACCCTGTTAGTGCTCAGTCTAATACTACCCTGTTACTGCTCAGTCTAATACTACCCTGTTACTGCTCAGTCTAATACTACCCTGTTACTGCTCAGTCTAAACATTAGCAATTAAAAAAAAGAAAAAAAAGCATAATCGTGGTTTAAAAATAAATACTTTTTTTCTCTTACTCTCCTTGGCGAGCACATCACTTACTCCGTTTTTTACGAGAATACGATGCGTTTAATGAGTTTTCTTGATATCACCAGCTGACTATCTGCTGATCAAGCACCCTGGGGGGGGGGGCGTAATCCCGCCAGACGTGTGTGTGTGTGTGTGTGTGTGTGTGTGTGTGTGTGCGTGTCCCGGCATCCAGCTGACAGAGCTGCCGGGGTTCGTCCACCCGGGGGTGAAGTGCTCTGATGACGACAGAGAAGTAATGCATCATGGGAATGAGTTCATGGTTCCGTTTGGCAGATGTTTGTTTCAGTGGGTTTATCAACCGCATATGAAGCACTTCCATGGTTTTCATTACAGCCTGGTCTGGGGGGGCGGGGCGGGTGGGGGGGGGGCTCTGGGGGGGCGGGGGCGGGGTTCGTCCTCCTGTGGGACTCTGGGGGGGCGGGGCGGGGCGGGGGGAGGGGCTCGTCCTCCTGTGGGACTCTGGGGGGGCCGGGCGGGGCGGGGCGGGGCGGGGGGCTCGAGCAGAGATTCAATCATGAGCATGACGCCCAGAGATGCTCCTCTACGTTATACCAGGACCACAGCCCTACTAGAGACCCAGTTATACCAGAACCACAGCCCTACTAGAGACACAGTTATACCAGGACCACAGCCCTACTAGAGACACAGAACCAGGACCACAGCCCTACTAGAGACACAGAACCAGGACCACAGCCCTGCTAGAGACACAGAACCAGGACCACAGCCCTACTAGAGACACAGAACCAGGACCACAGCCCTACTAGAGACACAGTGATACCAGGACCACAGCCCTACTAGAGACCCAGTTATACCAGGACCACAGCCCTGCTAGAGACACAGAACCAGGACCACAGCCCTACTAGAGACACAGAACCAGGACCACAGCCCTACTAGAGACACAGAACCAGGACCACAGCCCTACTAGAGACCCAGAACCAGGACCACAGCCCTACTAGAGACACAGTGATACCAGGACCACAGCCCTACTAGAGACACAGAACCAGGACCACAGCCCTGCTAGAGACACAGAACCAGGACCACAGCCCTACTAGAGACACAGAACCAGGACCACAGCCCTACTAGAGACACAGAACCAGGACCACAGCCCTGCTAGAGACACAGAACCAGAACCACAGCCCTGCTAGAGACACAGAACCAGAACCACAGCCCTACTAGAGACACCAGGACCACGCCCTGCTAGAGACACAGAACCAGGACCACAGCCCTACTAGAGACACAGAACCAGGACCACAGCCCTACTAGAGACACAGAACCAGGACCACAGCCCTACTAGAGACACAGTGATACCAGAACCACAGCCCTACTAGAGACACAGAACCAGGACCACAGCCCTACTAGAGACACAGAACCAGGACCACAGCCCTACTAGAGACACAGTGATACCAGGACCACAGCCCTACTAGAGACACAGAACCAGGACCACAGCCCTACTAGAGACACAGGCAGCTTCTAGTCTGCAGGTTTGTAGTAATGAATGTGGGGAAACGCATGTGACTTTGAGGATTTTCTATTATTTCTTTCCTTCTTTTTCCTGAGGCAAATGAGCGTCAGCATCGGTGATGGGGGCGCTCCCGCCCTGACGCACGCTGCGCGGCCCTCGGCCCTGGGAAAGGGGAGCGACTACAAGGGAAAGCAATTCATTAAACGTCCAAATCTTTTGTTCTGTCACACAGAATAGTAAATGAAGACATCTACGATGAGCGCCGCCTTTGTCTGCCGTTTAGAGCAGAAATGGCCGTGGGGAGTCAAGGTTTGTGTGTCTGAGCAGGTCAGGACCATGGATCTTACTTTCAGACAGACTGTCTCATCTAGAGGAGATTCTTCTGAAGTACGAGGCCTAATAACTTCACCACGGCCATAAACTAGGCTAAATGAAGTCATGTCCCAAACGTAATGTCAGCAGTCCACGAGACAGAGCTGGTCAGCCCTGGTCCATTAGTCCAGCGGTCATCTGATCCTGCCTGCAGGTCAAAGAGCACGATCTAGGGTCGAGGGTGAGGAGCCCCAGACCAGGTGTGGGAGTGTATAACGCAACGGGAGCTACTCTCACACGCTGACCCCTGATGGGACCTGAGGCCCCTGTGGGATCCGCCCCTTCCACGGATAACCGACCAATCACGCCGCCCATCTTCAGCTGTGTCCGGCTCAGAAGAACCCCAAACACAAGCAGGCCGAGCGCTCACTGACCAGACCAGCAGGGGTACTGACCAGACCAGCGGGGTACTGACCAGACCAGCGGGGTACTGACCAGACCAGCAGGGGTACTGACCAGACCAGCGGGGGTACGGGCTGGCGTGTGACTGACGCTTTTGTGGTACAAAGCTGAGAGAACGCAGGGAAAGAAGGTTCTAGAATGGTGCAGCGCTGTGGAGAACGTGATTGGGGGTCAGCAGCGCTGGTCAGCAGGGCCAGGGGGATTGTGGGTACCTGAGGAGAGAGAGGTCACCTGACAGCAGCAGGCTACCTGGGTTACGCAACAAAACACGGATCACTAAACAGCATGATGGGCCTAAGTCACTGGGTAAGACAGCCTAAGAATCACAAAAATACACAACTTTTATGAACAGCTCTTCAAAAGACTAATAATGAGACAGAAAATATGCCATTCATGTGAGATTTTCCTTTTTACACATTTTTGCCAAAACCGGTTTACTGGATTGCCGCTGCATCAAGCAACCTGGCTGGTAATCAGGGCCAACTTGAATCAAACCAGCCCACAGAAACACACCCGACATGGGATGAGCCTGATCTAGGGCTGAACCAGGGCTGAACCAGGGATGAACCAGGACTGAACCAGAACTGAACCAGGGCTGAACCAGGACTGAACCAGGACTGAACCAGGGTTGAACCAGGGCCGAACCAGGGCTGAACCAGGGCTGAACCAGGGCTGAACCAGGGATGAACCAGGACTGAACCAGGACTGAACCAGGGCTGAACCAGGACTGAACCAGGACTGAACCAGGACTGAACCAGGACTGAACCAGGACTGAACCAGGGTTGAACCAGGGCCGAACCAGGGCTGAACCAGGACTGAACCAGGGCTGAACCAGGACTGAACCAGGACTGAACCAGGACTGAACCAGGGCTGAACCAGGACTGAACCAGGACTGAACCAGGACTGAACCAGGGCTGAACCAGGGCTGAACCAGGACTGAACCAGGGCTGAACCAGGACTGAACCAGGGCTGAACCAGGACTGAACCAGGATGAACCAGCTGGGCAGTGAAAGTGTTGTTCACCAACGAACAGCAGAGGGATGTTTCATAATAAATGATAAATGCTCAGTTCTCTAACCCAGACCTCAGAGAGAGAGATGACATCTTCTAACCACAGGCTCCTAAACCCTCAGATAAAGACACCGGACACTCAACCTGTCATTCCTGGAACCATTAAGCAAGAACTAAATCTCTAAATTACCATCTAACCTCGTATGATGAGAGCAAGTTGAATACTGACTCAGCAAATGAATGAGGACTTAGATACTAGTCGAGGAGCTAGAGAAGAAAATCTCTGGTTTAAACAGCAACATTGGTTCCGTGATCAGACGAGAGGACAGGTTGAGCATGGAGGCCTATTCTGTCTTAACACACCCCATTTAGATCTGCACCCCATCTAGAAACCTAACCAAGCGAAACATCTTTATTCGGGGTAGATAAAAGCATCGTTCCTCCTCTGAACGTCTTTCTTACCGATATCGACCCCGTTCTTCTGCTGGAGTCCCAATGAGATCCTCCCAATCCTCCTCTTCACCAATCCTCCTCTTCACCAATGCGGAAAATGCTTGTTCATCACCTGCGGAGCCGTGGAAGAGACGGGTCCCTGGATGAACCAAACCTGCGGTCCCGGAGGAGGAGCAGATATTTAGAAATTGCAAAACTACGACTACAGAAACCCTGGAGCGAATAGAGTCTGTGCTCGGGGTTAGAAGAGAGAGAGAGACCCGAACCAGAGAGAGAGAGACCCGAACCAGAGAGAGAGAGACCCGAACCAGAGAGGAGCGGAACGGAGCCTGGGAGGAACTGGAGGTTTGACATGAGAATCCTCCCCCTGGTTATTACATCTCAGTCATGCCTCAACAGCGACACCTGGTGGTAGAAATACCTCCCATCTCCCCCATCAATAAGAGAATTACAGATCAACAAAATAAGCATAATTCTTGTGCTTTTGAATGGAAGCAATTCACAATGGATGCAACAACAGCGTTTTTATTCAATATATAATGACAGCTTTGCCCGTAACGCACATAATACACTATACAGTGTAAAACGACGCCACAGCCCAGTTCCATGACAATCAGCCAAGGGAAACTTGGAGAGGGAGCTGAGGATTCATTTGCTCTCATGGAAACCCATCAAATAATCAACCAGAGACATAACATTAAAAAAGCGTCTTAACTCTGATTTAATGACCTACTTTGTGGCTCGAGATGTGGTTGATGAAGAGGGTAGAGAGGAGAGAGAAAGAGGCAGAAAGTTCAGCCTAACATAAAAAAAATAATAGTTTATTCCCCTGGATGTATCTAATGTATGTAATATGTATCTGTATATGTATCTAATGTATGTAATAAGTATCTGTATATGTATCTAACTGAAGCCCCGCCCTGGTAGGCATGTGTGCACACACGCTTCTCAGAAACAGATCTGTAGACAGGAACACGGTCCCCTACCAGGAAGAGTCTCCCAGGAAAGCACCCAGGAATGAAAGCACACAGGAATGCCCCAGACGACATGACATCCTGCTCCACACGGCCTGCTCAGATCCTCTAGTCAAGCTGCTCATACCGCCCAGCAGGATAGCAGGGGTTCAACCACCGGCTGGGTCTCAATCCGCGGGTTTAAACACCTTTTCTCGTGTCCTTTCCCCCGTGACCTGTCTGATGGAGGTAGTGTTGTGGTGCTTCCACCCCTCAGAAGCAGCAAAGCTGGGGAGGCCAGATGAAAGTGTTGGTAGCCTAGTTTACACACCTCTTATGTAAAGACTTGACAATCTGGATATGCTTGTCACAATTAAACCTGATTTAGCAGGATGAGCTGGTTCCCACCCTGCAGTCCAGAGACGTCGCTTTGAAGCTCAGACAAAGTTGTTTCGCAATAGTATTTTTAAGCCGTAGAGACATGACACTATTTCTATTTAACTTATCTGGCTTTAGCTGTCAACAGCACAGAGGTCTGAATGACATGCAGATGTGGGTGATTGAACACACATGGGTGGGTCTTAATGAATGGTAAATTGACGGTAGGCTACTTATATAGCGCTTTTATCCAGTTTACAATGAAGGCCTCTCATTCACCCATTCACACACATCAATGGCGGCAGCTGCTGCAAGGTGCTAGCGATGCTCATTGGGAACAGTTTGGGGTTCAGTGTCTTGGCCAAGGAGGACACGTCTACATGTGGACAGGTCATTGGACGACCCGCTCCTCCTGAGCTACAGCCGTCCCTCATAATACTCTATAGTCATCCTGAGACAAGATTAATCTACTTGACAGGAAAGGGTGTGGGCCTCCAGATTCACATCAGCATAATCAAGGAAACCACTGAAGACTATTAAGACGGACCCATCCAGACGACCTTGGCACCTATAGAAGCAGGGGTAGTGCAGCGCTGTTATGTAATGCTCTCAGGTTACTGCTCTGCTGCAGAGGGGCTGGCAGACTGATGGACGCACTGCAGATTCACCCTGCAGGGTTAGAAACATCCACAATATGAATGAATGACAAAATCACTCAAGGTTGAATAGGGGTCATTTGTGTTTGAATGGATGTACTGTCCACGGAATGCCAGAAGAGGCTGACTCATACAGTATTAGGACTGAAATGCAGTAGACAAGCTGAACACAGTATTCCATGACAATGAATGGATTATTTAATTAGCTCAAAACAGACACGGAGAGAACATGGCCTAGCTGCTAGACTCCAGCAGATTCATGTGATCAGAATCCCTTTGGCAGTGGAGAATGCATGTGGCACCAAACATAACCAGCCAGGTGGGCCTACTGCATTCGCCCATAGGATACGCAAATTTACAGAAAGATAAAACCATTGCTACTCACGGACACGGTCGCCACCTGGTGTTCATATTGTGTAACAACAGTCAAATGCACATTACATCATCAATTGTATATTTTTTGTTGGGATTCAAGTCTAGAAAGTTTAGGGACATTTTTAAATGTGATAACTAATCAAAATGTAAAAAGGGCTTCATGACATTCCTACGTATTTATCTTAAATATTGTAAAATGCAGATTTCTGTTTGGTTAATGACACATTCTGAAATCTATCAATCAGTCAATCATTTGAGCAAGAAATACAAATCCACACATCAGTTTAGGCATTTCATTCATCCAACAATAAATCAACACGTACATTCAGTAGCAGCGGCAAATAAAACAGAGGTCTATTTACAAAGCACTGTGAGCGCTCATAAAGAAATCAATAGCTACCACAGTTCTATGATGGATTCACAGTCACAAGTCCTCATATCACACCTGCCAAGACACTGAACACAAGGACATCAACCTCAAATCATGAACACATGAATATCGATCTCAAAAATACTGGTATTCATTCAAGTAGTGAAAACCGTCCCATTGTCCTCGGTGACCACCGCTCGTCTCCAGGTGACGTGGTCTGGACAGCGTTGCAGTGGCACCGTGACAAACCTGGCTGGTGGTGAGTCTGTATTGTTTCTGTCAGCATTTTTTTCGGGGTTCATCAGAATAGGGGTGATTCTCCAGGAGGAGGCTCTCTCTGGGTCGAAGCTCTGTGAGAACACAAGTAAACAAACTCACTTGTTCAGTTCGGGCGAGCAAATCTAATCCTGCATTCTAATACTGGGCCTTATTATAGCACCAAGACAATCAGTAAAAATACACAGCAGAAAGAACTTACGAATCTTATCTTCTGCCACATGCTCAGCTTGAATGACCGTTTGACGAAGAAAAGTTTCCACATCTGAACCCATTCTAATCATCTGTAAACATATGGAATGAATACAAGTCTGTTCAAGTTATGCAAATGAGCTCATAGTCTAGACACATGACAGTATGTTCATAGAGAACTCTGTTCCTGCAGTCGTGTTTGGTTCTGCAAACCGCAGAACCTTGGGAGGATCTGACACACACACACACACACACACAAACACACACACACACACACACACACACAGAAGATACTTTAGAAGATGTATTGCCATAATGTCAACAATGACAGCCAATGCCGAAATTCTGTTTAAATTAAAAAGGACCCCTTTGATCGCCAATCATGATCCAGAAAGGGGGTTCTGCACTATGATGCAAAATATCTTCTGATTCTGATCTCAACAACGGAGATGTTGGATGTGTAAACTTCAGACCCGGGCGATGTGAGTTTATCAGGCTAACATTGACATGATACCTTCTGTATGTTCTCTTCCGAGGCTTCATCCTTGTTTTTTCTGAATTCCTCATTTATCTTTAACCTCCCAGCTGCAAGGGACACAAATACATGAAACATGACATGAATGTTACACAGTAGACTATATATATATATAGTGTCCACCTTCACATAAAAGGCTATAACATGCCCTTAATGTAGGTTACTTGTCCTATTAGAGGCTAAGACTGACTGCACATTATAGAATGCATCCAGAAACAGTTTAAATCTACAGTATGATCAAATATCATTATCATCATCATCATCATCATAGTTTTACAGCAGCAAAGCACACAAGCATCCTCTTTAGGGAGGTCAACCTGATAAAGCTCTGTCGTCATCTTTGAACACATCCATTCTTGTCCTGTGCAAAGCTTTGAACACTCTCAGTACCTACACACAAACACAGAAACACAACAATGACAAATTACATTTGCTTAATAGCTGCTACTACTACAGTACTAAACACAATTCTACCTAACTAGCAGAACAATGCAGAACAATGTTAAACATGTGAGCTGATTTATCCGTATTTAGCGTATAATGTAGCTTGTGTAGTCATAGATTAAACACATGTTTGAAAGCTTTATGGGATAAGATCTAATATAATGATAAAACATCTAGACTTTTCCAATACTCACCTTCACACGAGTCCCCATCTTGACGTCTAAAATGACTTCCGGGTTTCCTGTGCGGAAGTGTGAGAACAGCCAATCCAAACACGGGCTGCCTTATTTTAAGCCAATCGTTGTTCAGTATTATGTAGCATGGAGGTAGTGGCTAGTTCCCATAGCTGCAGAGACCGGTCAAACCTTAACCCAAGCCCTAAACTAAACCCTAACCTTCCAACCCTTACCTAAACCTAACCTTGACCTTAACCTTTAACCTTACCCTTACCTTAATTTAATCCCAATCCCAAATTTAACCCTAACCTTAAAGTCGCACTGAAATTAAAAAAGCATTCTGTCCCATTTTGGTTCACATAATTGGTCATAATGTTCACCTATTCAACGATGTATGCCATAAAATGTACAAAATTCTACTTTTGTTGTAATCTTATATCAAAGTATATAATTTCTTACTTCCTGGAAAACGGTAGGTCACGTGCAATGACGACAACAGGTACCTTCGATTTTAGGCCAATAATCTCACGACATCCACCCGTCAATCAACGCTATCCTCCTATCGAATCTGTCTAAAGTTCTTAAAACCCGCCCACTTGTCAATGTTCCAATCAAATTCCTCTAAACGCATGTCCCACCCTCATAGCTTGTTTGCGTCGGAAATACGTCAAACTACGGAAGTTAGATGATCTCAAACATAGAAGTATATATGTCTATGATCTCAAACGTCCGTTTCAGTGCGACTTTAACCATGGAGGTATAATATAAACGACTTTGACCCTAAATGGTCTCTGCGTCTATGGGAACTAGCCTTTAACATGTTTGGACTCTGAGCTCTGGGACTCCGCCCCTTCTTCCGGCTAGAGCCTGTAGAGCCCGCCTCCTACTTCCGCTTGCTTTATTTACATCGTACATCTCCTCGCATCATCATCATCATCATCATCATCATCATCATGTTCTCCTCGCATCTTCTTTTACAATCTTCCTCTCGGTGTTCTGCCTGGTGATGTGATGCCTGTAGTCTGTAAGCACTAGGATGATGACATGGTGATGCACACTCTCTACAGTAGGTGGCGGTATGACTATGCACCTTTAAGCTGCTTGCGATCCGCCATAAACCCAAGGAAGAAGAAGAAGAAGAAGAAGAAGAAGAAGAAGAAGAAGAAGCAGAAGCAGAAGCAGAAGAAGAAGAAGCCCAGTCTCCCAGCGTGCAGAGAGAGAGAGAGACTCAGCCCAGCCCAGCCCAGTCATGTCTGACGAGACCAGTAAAGCCCAGACCGCTCAGCCCGGGGGAGACACAATCTTCGGGAAAATTATCCGCAAGGAGATTCCTGCTCAGATCTTCTTTGAAGATGATCAGGTGTGCATGCATTAATGGAAATCTTTCATGCCAGACATACAGCGACCATTAGCTTGCTGGCTAGTTAGTTAGCTAGTAGCCTGTTAATCAACATGTAGCCTTAACGGGAACACTGGATTACATGTTTATCCCAATTCCTGGCTTCCCTGGCATGTTCCCTGGGTTCCCTGGCATGTTCCCTGGGTTCCCTGGCATGTTCCCTGGGTTCCCTGGCATGTTCCCTGGCTTCCCTGGCATGTTCCCTGGGTTCCCTGGCATGTTCCCTGGGTTCCCTGGCATGTTCCCTGGGTTCCCTGGCATGTTCCCTGAGTACTGCACAAAACAGAAATACTTTAACTTGTACTAGTCAGATACTAGGGGACATAGTATTGTGTACATGTCCTTTAATGACGATTTGTGTTTTGTGTTTCAGTGCATTGCCTTCCACGATGTTTCCCCCCAGGCCCCCACTCACTTCCTAGTGGTCCCGAGGAAACATATTGTCCAGCTGTCTAAAGCAGAGGACTCTGATACAGCAGTAAGTAACGTTGTGACTTGTGTCGGAGGTGTGTTGAGTTGTTAGTTACTGCAGGGGTCTCTGGGAAGCTACGGGTGTTCAGTGTGCGCTGCCAACACTAGAGACCCAACCCAGGGTCATATGATCCCATTATAAAAACGGATGAACTGATCGAGTGTGTGGGTTGAGCTGAGCTGGAACCACAGACCGGTGTTAATATGACTGCCAATGTTGACTATCTGCAGTGGCGGCCATGACCAGCAGATGGCGTTCTTCGCCTCTAATTGGCCTCGGTGCCCAGAACCACGATGACTCACACACTCTGAACAAGGGGCTCAAAACATACTGTACTTGATATTCATATTATGCATAAGATGCTCAAGCTCTTTCACGACCTGCTCATCTTGAAGCCGCAGTGTCGGTGGATCGGTGTGTCACACTGTCGCCTCACAGCAGGAAGGTGTTCTGTTGAGTTCTCCCTGTTCTCACTCAGGTTCCCTCCACATAGAACCCCAATATACAAAAATATGTTTAAGAAAACATGAGAAGAACACATATTGTTCAGTCCTGTACCTGACCAGGACCTAGACTGAGCACCTGGTCCCCAGGCACCATGAAAGATGGCTGCCCACTGCTCCTGGCTGCCAATGGAGGAGGACGGCTTGGATGGGGGAAATGCAGAGGATACATTCCACTGGCAACCGCTGAAAATGCATGTGTGTGTGTGTGTGTGTGTGTGTGTGTGTGTGTGTGTCGCCACTCACTCACATGTGTGGCCAATATGTTTTCGGTGCTGTGTGTTTGTTAGTTTGTCTGAAACAAACCGTTTTCCCTTCATACCAGAAACCAAAACGAAAGCACCCTTGAACAACCAACTACTGATGTACTGACCGTAGATGAGATTTCGTTTTAAGATGTATTGCGGTTCAATATGCACTTGCCATGACACAGTTGCGTCTACAAGTTTGCTGTATCAAGGCAGCAGTCGAGTAAGACCGTTTTCACAGAGCACCTCAAACCACGTATCCATCCTGATTTACTATGACAACATTTCAATCACTAAAATCTTACATACTGCAGCTTTAAACAGGAAAGACTGACTCTTTCACAAAAAGGATTTCCCCCGTCAGCATGTTAATATGATACGAACATCCATCTCATCATGTTAAGATAATAGGAATATGTATGCCCTCATTTTGAGTGTTGTTTGTTTGTTTGTTTGTGTGTTTGTTTGTCGTCTCTCCCCGTCGCGCTGCAGCTGCTGGGACACCTGCTGACCGTGGCCAGGAAGTGTGCGGAGCAGGTGGGGCTGCCCAAGGGCTACCGGGTGGTGGTCAACGACGGGGTGGACGGCGGGCAGTCAGTCTACCACCTCCACATCAACGTGATGGGAGGACGCCAGCTGGATTTAAATGTTTACGATGGAAAGGGAATTGAAGTGGATTGCAACTTAATGGAAGTGGTATTGCGAGCTTGGCTGTTTGCATTCAGGGCTGGTAGTGACGCACAGAGGTGTGTAATTATCCCTGAGCTTCAAGACTGGAATCGTTCATTTGGCTTTTTAATTATAGACTTTTCTGTTTCCATTGGTCTTCTTTGTTAAGACCTGGTCATTAGCATGTGCATTAATAAATTAAAGGTCTTAACAATATTCTTGAGTAATTCCATTTAGGTCCACTTAACCCAGCAGTCTGAAACATGATCACGTTACATGAATACCTTTTACGTAAATACCAGGAATTTACATAAATACTGTTTGCTGTGCTCCAGGGAGGCATGCGGGTATTCATACATGATGACATCATTGAAAAGGCTTTTACATGTACAGGCCATCATTGGGTTATAAACACTAAATCCTACTGGGTTGTGTTCTTGTTATCACTGCATGTCAAGAATATCAACAGCCTTTTGAGGCTGTAAACTTGCTACTAAACATCCCTGTGCAGTCGTCCTGTAGCCTAGGACGTGGATCCGTGTTGTTGCATCCCAACAGGCAGACGGATCAGAGTCAGAGTCCATAGAGAGAAGAGCTCCGGTAGTTCTAAAAATAGCTGGGCTGCAGTGCGCATGTCCGGCCACCAGGGGGCCAGTGAGTCGGCATGCTGGGCTTCCGGCTGGTGTTGAGGAGAAGACATCAGTATTTGAAGTCAGGTGCCAGACAGGCTCTTATCTCCTCGCACTATTAATATGCTAATTTAAAACAAGTTTGCCTTTCAACAACTCATTTGACTTCTCAATCATGCCTATACGAGCAAACGGCTATTTATGGAAATAATTGTACTGCTTCCACATCCACTTTTCTTCTGTCTGTCTGTCTGCCTGTCTCTCTCTCTCTCTCTCTCAGCTATCTTCACCTCATGACTCAACAGTTCGGTGTTTGAGGCAGTTAAGAAATATATTATGGATCCATATCAATCATCACCACCTGTGAATAAATTGGAAGTAAACTAAATCCAATCAGTTTTACAATGTCTGAACCAGATTGCCTCTAGATTGCATTAGGCCTAGGCTACATTCATTCAAATTTGTTTTGTACAGAGGCATGAGAATCAGCTCTCAGGTAGTACTGCAATTAACATTAGTAACCTAACCTAACCCTAAATAAGCATTAGTTAACGGTTAACTAATGTTTTTGTGACCCTTATTGTAAAGTGTGACCAATGAACCAGTGAGTATGACTCATTGCAAGATGTACTGTACATGATTCTCCAGTAGAGACCGCTACTGTTGATGAGTCATTCTTCTAATCGCTTGTCCTTACAATATCTTTTTTATAGTTCAATATCTAACTTTTTTATAGTTCAATATTCACCTTTACTTGCTATTAGTTAACATAAATAACATTAGTAAATGGTCAATAGAGACAACTGACAGAGTTAACTGTTACTTAATGCTTAATAATGCATTAACTAATGCTTATTAATGTACCCTTATTGAAAAGTGTTACCGGTTCATTACATCGTGACTCCAGTCCTGTACTGGTTCATTACATCATGACTCCAGTCATGTACTGGTTCATTACAGCGTGACTCACTGACTACTCAGTATGTGACATGCAGCACCAGGGAGAATGAGCCCCTGGACTGACTGTATGCTAACGTGAGGAGACACCCAGCCCCCCCCCCTCTGGGAAGATCTGACCACAACTTGATTCACCTGTCCCCAGGTACACGCCTGTTGCTAGGCAGCAGCGAGCCACCAGGACTGTGGAGGTGTGGACGAGAGAACCTCTCACTATTCACGCACTGAGATCATTTTGAAGTTCCATGTGGAATCTTAACACCCAATGACTTTTTCCAAGTGAATTGATCGGTCAGCGGGCAGTGCTTCATACGCTTGGATCCATAATCTGGAATTTAACCTGCCCTGGAGCAGGTTAGCTCGGCAGCATCAGTTACCATGGCGATATAGCACGGTGAAAAGGAGGAGGAGGAGGAGGGACAGAGCCATCCTGGGGGGGGGGGGCTTGTGACTAAGTGAAAAAAATCTCACTCCAAACTTTTGGTCACACTTGGCGGCCTGCTGGCAGGACACAGTATGTCTGTCTGCAGGGCTGCTGTCCGATGTGGTGATTAGCTACACGGGCGCCCCCCAAGGAACAGTCCTGTCAGCTTTCCTGTTCACCCTCTACACCTCCGACTTCAGCCACAACTCTAGACCATGCCACCTCCAGAAGTTCTCAGACGACTCCTCTACTGTCTATCTATCTGTCTGTCTGTCTGTCTATCTGTCTGTCTGTCTGTCTGTCTAATCTCATCACCATCACATCCATGTAATGTACTGGTTCCTTAGAGCATCTCTTATCACCATCATCTCTTGTTGGCGTGAGTCAGACGTTGACTTGTAAGATTATGCCAAACTAATCTTTGAATCATTCCTAATCTTTGAAACTCATTTGCTGTGCTGTCTCTGAAGTTGGGTTTCTCTGTAATGATTCTTTCCTTTGACATTTACCAATCACTTCCTCTCTTTAGAAATAGTTTTCTTTGTGTTCGCTCTCTTTGATCGTCTTGATGACATTTTAGAGGCTGATACAAAACTCTTTTTCAGGGCCACGTCAGTCTCTCTCTCTTGGTTTCTTAACAAAATAACTTTTTTTCTAAGCGTTTTCAAGTTGTATAAATCTTCAACTCAGGTCTTCAGTTGCTCTGTGTTTCCATGAATAACCCTTGAGATGTGAGAACATTCATTCTCCAGCCTGTCTTCTGGTCCCGACGGGCGGATGTGCTTCCTGTATTGATCCTATGTGCATGGCACCGCTCGTCTGCTCTCTCCTCTCCGGCTGCTCTCTCCTCTCCATCTCTCCTCTCCTCCTCTGGGGTATAAAGCACTTCTCAGTCCATTGAAGGAGACTCAATCATTCTGACGGCTCTCTGCTCCTCTCTGTTGATGTTAGACATCATCGGTTCCCACTGCCCCCCCCCTCCCAGACTCTGGACCGGAGTTACAACTTAAACAGAGCGTAGTGTTCTTTACAGCCCCTCCCGGCCTCTCCTCCGGCGCATGGCCTGTTCTTGAGGTGTTCCTCAGGGGTCAGTCCTCTCACCAGTACCTTTCCTGTTCTTGAGGTGTTCCTCAGGGGTCGGTACTCTCACCAGTACCTTTCCTGTTCTTGAGGTGTTCCTCAGGGGTCAGTCCTCTCACCAGTACCTTTCCTGTTCTTGAGGTGTTCCTCAGGGGTCAGTTCTCTCACCAGTACCTTTCCTGTGTGTCTGAGGAGCGTTCTCTCCCTCCGAGCCCTGGGGTGAAGTTAACCTGGGGCTGCGTGGTCTGCGGGGCCCCGCCCTCTCCGCTGTGCATCCATAATCACATCTATCTGAGGCCACAGGCTCCCCAGGGACCCCAGCAACGCCGCCTCAGGCCTGATTAATCTTGCAGTACGGGGTAACCTATCTATTTTTGCCTTAACCCTCCATCCATCACACGTGACAACATCCAATCGTTTTCAGTCTGATGTAGCCGACTGTAATTATGCTGATAACGGTCTCTAGATAAGGAAAGGAAGTGAGGAACATCAGATTTGTGTAGTTATTCCAATCTGTTCGTTTTATGTGATCAATGCTGATCCAGCTGGTGCTTTAGTGTAGAGGAGAGCACAGCGTGATGTGAAGAATGAGACCTTCACTCCGCACAGGCTCCCATGATGCACTTCACCCTTGAGTCATAGACAGAATACAAAAATAAATCACTTGTAATAAAACAAGGGACCTTGCCGGCACACAATTTAATAAAAGTGCCCTTGATGATGTTGGGGTGAACGTAGCGGACGTCGTGTGTAGCATACTCCATACCAACACAAGCCTGTACGTCAGGACATCGAGGGGAATTAATGAATTAAATCAAGGAGCCAAGCTTTCCTCAGGGAAATTACCTTTACTGGTAATTACTTTAGGGGTCACTCGGGCTATGGAGTATGCGTTCACCACTGAGAGCTATTTAAAGGTACTCTGTTCCGGCTAGCCTACCTCAGCATGCTGATTAAAATGGCCGCTTGGGCAACAATACCCTGCCAAGGCTGAGACCAGCGCTTCTTGCTGCGAGTCCAGGAAAGAAAGAATATATCTGAATTTGAGTCTGATTAGGCTTTAATTGCCTGGTTTATTTAATCAGATGATTGACTGAAGTGCTTCGGACTTGGACGGGCTGATGAGAGGGACGGTACAGAAGGAAATGTGTCTCTGGTTGAGACATGCCAGATGGACCCTTAATGAAATAGTTAAGGGGTTTAAATTAAATATCAGTCTTTCTCCTGAGAACTGCTGAATGCTAGGTAAGTGTGTCTTTGCTATGGGCATGTTCCGGGATGCTGTTACTGTAAAGCTATTACTCTTCACCCAACAGAACTACAGTAGGCCTGTGCCTACAGCCTACACACGCGCATCACCATGAGAGAAAGCCCTCGGAAGGAAGTTACTTAAGCTCACTATGACTGAATTCCATCCCGAATAAAATGAAGACCGTAGGCCCACAGGCCCACAGGCTCGGGGGTGTAAAGCTGACCATCGTACTGAGGTGTTAAGCCTGGGCTCTGTGTCTGTTGGGCCAGGTGTCACTGTCCTGCCATGTAGAGACCGGTCTGACGGAGCCAGCAGAGACACCAGCAGACCCAGGGAGAGAGCAGAGACACCAGCAGACCCAGGGAGAGAGCAGTAACACCAGCTGAACCAGGGAGAGAGCAGCTGAACCAGGGAGAGAGCAGCTGAACCAGGGAGAGAGCAGACCCAGGGAGAGAGCAGACCCAGGGAGAGAGCAGACCCAGGGAGAGAGCAGACCCAGGGAGAGAGCAGCAGTAACAGGGAGAGAGCAGCAGTAACACCAGCTGACCCAGGGAGAGAGCAGTGAAAACATCCTCCCACTCCGTCTGTCTGGAACACCTCCCTCATGCCTTATTCTCTATTAAAAAGTTAATAGAATCAATTTTTATGCCCTTTAAGTGAACTGACCTCTCATAAGAAAGGCAATGAAGGGAGATTTGAGGTAATATCAGCTGCAGTCAGAGTAGTAAAAAAAAAAAAGAAGAAAGGTACATTTCCTTACTATTCAGTCGTTCCTTCTCCGTAATACATTTGTTCCCTCTAATTAAAATATCTCCCCAGGTCTTTAAAAACTATTCTGTTATCTCCAGCGATATGGTTGTGGATGGACCGTTCAATATGAATGATGGACATGTTTTAATTTGTGAAACCTGGACCAATTGCTCACAAGGATAATCTCTTTATGATTTGTGGAGGATCTACTAGCGCTTTCCTAGTCTAGCAGCCTAATAGGATAGCTAATAGGAAACCATCCATCACTGTCAGACACACACCTCCACGCTGGGAGCCTCTCCTACCTGGGCTAGCTTCAACTAAGCATGCAAATAGTGAAAGTATATTATACATCAGTTCATATAGTGAAAGTACATTATACATCAGTTAATATAGTGAAAGTACATTATACATCAGCTGATACAGTATGTCAGGTGTTTGTACCAGGTGCAGCTGGCTGGATGTACCAGGTGTCTGTACCAGGTGTAGCTGGATAGATGTACCAGGTGTCTGTACCAGGTGTACCAGGTGTCTGTACCAGGTGTCTGTACCTGTCTGGCACCAGAGTGAAAGATACATCTGCTTCTGTATTCTCCCTCCCAGAGATGAATTCAAGACGAATTCAAAAATGACCAAGCTGTTCTCTTTTTAGTAAGTTCCTTCAAGATCCCATCCTCATGATAATCACCCTAACCCTTTTCCCTTCATTACGTGGCACCATTACAGAACTCTGGTTACGCTATAAGGAAATAATTGGCTTTAATGTTCTGCAATTATAGGATAATTGTTTATTAAAATGTCAATGTTGTCATCGCACAACCAAATTCACACACACACACACACACACACACACACACACACACACACACGTGCACATTTAGTACATTCATGCCAGCACACATAGATGCACATACATTGCTAATGGCAACTCCATCCTGGGCTGTGAAGCCTTCATCAGCTGTTTAAAGCTGCATTCATTCATTGATTTAATTCACATTGTCAAAACTAATTAAAACCTCCTGATATCAGATCGTTTCACTGAGCCATAGCGTCCTAATTACGTCCTTCCTGCAATGACTCATCCCTACCGGTGGCCTGCCTGTGTTGTCAATAGCCGGCCAGTGACTTAGCTCCACCCCCTACCTTATATGGCTCTGGGGCCTCATTTATCAAAAAGGGTGTAAATTCAGGTGTAAAAGATGAGGTACGCCGAAAACGCGAAAAAGGCGGACTGCCGCGTACGCCGAGAATATTTAGACACTTTTCGGATCTATCAAACATGGCGTACACGCTGCTGCGCCGATTTCTCAATGATAAATCCCAGTGTCCTAGAAGAGTGCGGACGTGAACGCGCCTCGTGTTCCGCCCTCTACACGCCCACATTCAACCATATATGGTGAAAACCATGACAGTGCACAACGTGGTTCACCGGAAGGAACTGACATAAAAAGGTAACTTGGAGCAAAGGCAAGACAATTACATTTATGGAAAAACAGGGAAAGAAGAGAAACTTTTCGTAGACGGAGGTGCATGTGCTTGTTGGTGAGGTCCACACGAGGAAAATAATCCTCTTCGGAAGGTATTTGTACTAGCCTACCTTTATCTGATTGCTCCTACAGTTTAGGTAGCCTACTGTACGTTTTGTGCATCTTATATTTGGCGTACACGGACTGTATTATGTGGCTGTGAGGAAAGCAAACATTCCACACATTCTGTGGTAGGCTGATTTAGGACCAAAAACAGGGAACGATAACACAGATGACCACTTCATAATGTTGGTCCACATTAAACATTTTCCCCTCTGGGAAATTAAAACTCTCATCTAAATCACCCGGTAAATCACACTTAAGCATTCATTTGGCTGCCAACAGAAAAACATATCAAATGAATATGGCTACACAATAAAATGTTTAATGGAAAATAAAGTTTACAGACAAACTCAAAGAAAGTTAACTGCCACTGATAAATCACCTATCATGACATGGTCACACCTGTGAGGGCCAGGGGCCTCATCTATCATGACATGGTTACACCTGTGAAGGCCAGGGGCCTCATCTATCATTGTGGATACACCCTTTTTCATTTACACCTGATTTTTGTACTTGCTTTTCTCCGCAAATAATGTGATATACTGTATCATGACAAAACTCAATGGGAAATATTGTGTATATATCTCACAATATTTCCCATTGAGTTTTGTCATGATACATGAGGCCCCTGGTTACACCTGTCTGTCAGGGCTCAACCACAAACACCATGGACCAGCACACAATCATGCAGCCAGGCAAACGTGCGCACGCACATGTACACACACACACACACACACACACACACACACACACACACACACACACACACACACACACACACACACACACACACACACACACACACACACACACACACACACACACACACACACACACACACACACACACACACACACCAGGGCCTTCATCAATCTCAGCTTCCCAGCGGTTAGTGCAAATGTAAATGGAGGACACACACCTCTGGATGAGCAGCAGGTCTTCATGGACCTGGAGACGTAGCGTAGACTTCTAACGATGTCTTCATGGACCTGGAGACGTAGCGTAGACTTCTAACGATGTCTTCATGGACCTGGAGACGTAGCGTAGACTTCTAACGATGTCTTCATGGACCTGGAGACGTAGCGTAGACTTCTAACGATGTCTTCATGGACCTGGAGACGTAGCGTAGACTTCTAACGATGTCTTCATGGACCTGGAGACGTAGCGTAGACTTCTAACGATGTCTTCATGGACCTGGAGACGTAGCGTAGACTTCTAACGATGTCTTCATGGACCTGGAGACGTAGCGTAGACTTCTAACGATGTCTTCATGGACCTGGAGACGTAGCGTAGACTTCAAACCATCTGTAGACTCAGAGATGTGACGGCGCCTGAGCTTGACGCGCTTGTTCTCCAACCAAGTAATCCACAACGTTGAGTATATCAGAATAACAAAAGTGTATTTTAGTGTGAGATCCATACTAGAAGATCCATACTAGAAGGCTCGTTGCAAACAAATCATAGATCAAACTTCCGTCCGTAGACTAAACCAAAATAACAAGGCCGTGTAGGAACCACTATGAGCTTAGCGGTCAAAAACTGTATGATACCTCCATATCTGAGCTCCAACTGTATGATACCGCCACACCTGAGTTCCCTGTGCTTCTTACCCCCCAAACATTTTAACAATGAAATGGGGAAAGCCAAACAAAAAAGGGCGTGTCCAATTGACATTCCTAATTGACTCAGCATGTTAACCCCTTAATGATCAACAAAACAAAAATGGCATGCAATAGGCTACACACTTTCATATTCTTATTAGTCAGACCATATTCAAATTCATAAATGAACACTTAGCACATAAGCCCTTAACTTTAAACTAAAGTAGGAGAACGTTTGGCTCCAAAACGATCCGTTTCCTGTGAAGACCGATGTGCTGCCACTGACAACCTGAGCATCCCGAGGACTCGAGCAGGAGACCTGCTCATTATGATGTTCATAACCCTAACCCTAACCCTAACCCACACCCTCCTCCAGCTGCTCGCCTTATCCAGGCTGTGTCTAAGAGATTAGTCTGAAAGAGTATCTAACATCCCGACATATTCCAGGACAAGTCTCTTTATTTACAGCACCAGGTAGTTTAAAGGAATCTACTCCGGATGTCCGTATCAGTGCTCAACACCTATTGGCTCATTGCTGCTTTGAATTAAAAAAAAACATCCATTCTGTATCAATTTCATTTACACAAAAAAACAACAATGGCTGAAAAGGTGCAGCCAGATATGGAAATGTGTTCAATAATGACTTGAAACTGCCAGGAACTGACTAATCGAGCGGTTAAAGATAGGCTAAATTAGGTGATTTTACTCAGGGGTCTTGGGTCAGTTTATGAATATTTCTTTAACAATGTGTATTACATGTCTTAGTTATTAGGGTCGATACCGGCCTGGTTAATGTTAATGCCTCCTAAAAGCTCCACAACTAATGGTAATTCATGATAATGTGCTAGATAAATGATCACTATATAGTAGTCCTAATTAGCAAACATAATATAACCTGACATTTTGGAGCAGTTTAAAAGTGAATAATCCTGTTGACCAACCTCATAATTTAGGGTATGAACTCAAATGAGGTCAGTTTTAGCCTTTGATACTCTGACGTACAGTATCAAAATGGCGCAGTCAAAAGACTGGACTATAGATCCTAATTGGCTGAGTTAACATCCAGCTTTACTGAGCTAAATCTGCTTGCTGCTCTCTGGTTGGGGGAGAATCAGTCACATGACTCACTCATCAATGTTTGATCACCTTCCTGCCTCTTCATGGAGGAAGAGAAGCGCAGAGCGTCATCAGGCCCTTTCTCAAAGTATCTGGGCTCGACTTTGATGCCTAGAGCCTCTTTTTGTTCCTGTTTAAAGTAGACATGGTGAAGAAGACAAAGTGAAAATTCATAGATTTTTCTGTGGGGTGAAACCGTCTGTGGTAGACAGTATGCTGTGACTGTTATACAATATATGACACTACAGGCTATATTTATCAGGCTATTGACCGGTTTTTCAATACGGTGTATTTGTGGAGGGGTGTTAGGCAGGAACCAAACCCAAAGTCCTGTCAGGATGTCTCACACCTGCCTACTGTATCACCTAGAGGCCTCCCTCTCTCTCCACCAGGTCCACTACTGACCTTTCTGGATGGTCAGGCAGAGAGATCGTTTACGCCAGAGAGGTGGACCAATGCTACATGCCATCAATACTCCACCTCCAAAGGTCAAGAGGCTCATTTGCCAACCTTATCGATAACTGCTGCTGTTGGCCAGCTTTTAATTGCCTCAGTGAAGTGAAATCTGAATACATCCGCTGAAGAGCTTAACATCATGAACATTTTCAAGTTTGAATGAGGTTTCTAGCACAAAGTATGAAGAAGTTATAAAGCGGCAAAAAACTGAGGAGAATAATAATAAGAAAGAAAGAAAGAAAGAAAGAAAGAAAGAAAGAAAGAAAGAAAGAAAGAAAGAAAGAAAGAAAGAAAGAAAGAAAGAAAGAACGAACTTATAGTAGACATGCCCACAAGTCAATATGCATGTGCCTGTTTTCAAAGTCAAAACCTACAATAGAGGATGAGGTAAAAACAAAACAAAACACATCCAACCAAATTTTTGTCCTGACATGATATAATAATAGAAATTAATAATATAGATTTTTGATTCTGCTCTTTACTGATGCTCCCATGTGAAGGGCCCCTCTGTTTGTGAGTCAGTCTGTAAAATGCTTGTTCCATTCTCTCATCTTATAGACTGCATGTCCAGTCTATAGAGAACCTACTGTAGTCCCTTGTTTGGTGAATAAGACTTTCTGTGCTGTTCCTCTAGAGGGTGCTGAGTAACGATCACTATTACCTTCCTACCCTGCGTACATCAGGCATAATGCAAGTACATACCGTCTACATGTACTCCTGTAAAACACGTTTAAACATGCGAGAATGGAAAACTATATTTAGTGGAGGTGGAACAGTAAGTTACTGAGTTAAAAAAGGTTCCCGGCCAACTTGGCAGCTTTCAAGCTTTGGAACTTGGCAGCAGATACATCCTGTTTTATGTTCCGGAGTCAGACACTAGAGGTAATGTGTGTGTGTGTGTGTGTGTGTGTGTCTGTGTGTGTGTGCGTGTGTGTGTGTGTGTGGTGTGTGTGTGAGAGAAAGTGCTGACCTATAAGATGGCCCTTGGATTTCTGGGACGGATGCACCAATTAGTGTTCTTAGGCTCCGGGTGTCTGACAGGGTGCTAAAGTCTGACGCGGTGCTGAAGTCATCTCAAAAGGGGCCCAGCGGAAGATAATATTGGGCTTCCTGTTATTTCAAAGTTTCAAACATTTTTGCTACATGAATCTCTTTCATTATGACTGTTGTTTATTATCACCTGAGGTGACGCATAGAGTACAGAGATGAGCAGGTCCATGTGTGTGATTCGTGTGATGCTATTCCATGTATCATCCTGAAGACTTTACATCAACAAACAGTGATGCGACTGCAACTTCCATCACTTTTACCAATCAAGGGATACTGTCACGTAAAGCACTTTTGTTCATTAACTAACTGGCGAAGTTGATTTGCTTTGATAAGTCATCACTGGTATTAATTACCCTTTAAAGTGTTGACAGAAGTCGAGCTAACGAGGGCTTCAGTGTATTTTCAGGTCTTCATATATGCAATGTGTTATACAGTATATTACTCAGACATATATCAATTATACTTAATATTGTAATTGCCCTTTTGCTCTCCATTCAGTCTCTGGAGAACAAATACGCAGAGAATTCAAGAAAAGAGATAAGAAATGTCTGAATTTCAACATTTGTTTTATTATAAATAACCCATTTGTATATACCTTAGTTGTTGTTGCCAGCAAACTGAACGACTTTAAAGCCACGAAGCTAAAGTAATGGAGACGGATGCGTTTGCATGGTCACACATCAGACGGGATGACAGCATGGTCAAACATCAGACGGGATGACAGCATGGTCACACCTCAGACGGGATGACAGCATGTGGGCCTCGGCAATGACGTCAAGAACACAGTGAATGTTGGACGGTATCCAGTACCTCAAATCCATGTAAATATTTTGACAAGAAAATAAAGATACAATCATCAAAAAATGATTCATACACTTTCTTTAAAAAACACTGGATGAAGTACTTTCAGTTCTTCTTTGTATAAATTAGAAAACCCTTGTTTACAGTCTGTTTCCCATTGGGATCTTTAAAGCACATTTGTGGTACTTTCAGTACATTGTTACTAGCATTCCTGTCATCCTTTCAGTATTATTATCAACATCATCGCTGCTTTGCTCTCACGTTGTTGGAAGCGTCCATTTCACAGCAGGTGAAGGGCACTCAGTGACGCCCACACAGCCAACAGCTGCATTGTACACATTCATTGTTGATGGCCAGGTGATAGAATATGTGGTCCTGAGGCATACGTGTGAATCTAAAGATAACAACGGAAGTAAGAACAAACAAACCACATCACAGTATTCGACAAGCCGTGAGTGAAGGCCGACACATGACAATGTCCTTTGGAAGACGCTGTAGAGAACCAATTTCTGGATGATAGAAAACAAGTAACTTGGGGGAAGAAAACAAATTGCACCAAAGATAATTGAACGTACCATTGAATGCTCTCTCTCTCTCTCTCTGTGTCTCTCGCTTGGGCTCTTACTCTCTCGCACACACACTTGCACAAGAATAAGCACAGCCCAATGCTGCCTGCACTCATGCAGAACTGAGGTAACCTCCCATGGAGGAGTCAAGGGGAGCTGTAATGTCAGGAGGAAGTTCTGTTGTACCCGACCCCTAAGTGTTTCTCCAGCCACAGCTCTGCCAGCTGCATGGCCGATGCGTACGTACTCGCTTTTGACCCGAGGCACATTTTGTATTGCTTGGGCTCAAGGCTTGTGTCGCATTGAACGGGATGATAAATGTGGACGATTCCCGGCTCCTGACTGCGGAACACTTTTAAACCAGAGTTAATGACTTTTGTGAACAGGTCTACGTCTTCTAAGCCCCAGCCTTGGATTGACGTATCGAAACCACCGGCCTTTTGCAAGTCACTTTTAAATATGCAGGTGATTCCAAAGCCATAATCCCTCCAGAAACCGCTCTTCTTGGTGAAGACAAAGTTGCTGTCGTCAGGGGTGTTTCCGGAATAGACGATTTTAGGATCGTACTGGCTGAAGACTACAGGGAAATAGGCCTGTTTTCCTTGGATGGCGTTGACCCTACAACGCTGCAAGGCATCTCCGTTGAAGATGAGGTCCACATCACAGAAGAACAGTAATGTGTCGTTATGGAGCTGGGAGGAGCCCAGCTCCAGGGCCAGCCCCCGGGAGAACTCTCCCGCCATGGGGATGACGGACACGTCTGCTTTTGGATACTTCTTGTGGTACTCCTTGATCAAGTCCAGGTGCTTCTCCCTGTCTTGGTTGCTGTCATTGTCCACCAATATGATGGCCAGCTTGACGTTCTGGTTAGGAATCAGGCAAGTCTTCTCAAAGTTCTCCATGAAGCGGACGAAGATGTCGTACCTTCCTGTCAGCGGGACCAGGATGTTGACCTTCTTCTGGCTGCGTTCGCGCATCTCCCTGGTCGACTCAGAGAACTGGAAAGGAGAGAAGATCTTGAGGGAGTTGGAGAGGAAAGAGAAGGACTGCGATTCGGTGTTAATGGCCTCAACCAGCTCAGGAATGTCCAGCTCTTCGGATTCACTGAAGAAAGGCCTGCTGAAGGACTGCTGTAGGTAGGCGTGCCTCCGCACCGGCACCGTCACCTTGCGGCCCTTGTGTTTCTTGTAGAGGAGCAGCAGGTCCAGGATGTACTCTGCCCCGTGCGTGGGGTCCACCCTGCGGTAGCCGTACTGGATCTCCTTGAAGTCAATCACGCGACCCCGGGCTTTGGAATTCTCGTTGATCATCTCCATGACCTGGAGCACCGTGTCTTCCAGGGCGCTGCGCAGCAGGCTCCCCAGGCCCTGCCGGGGCATCTGGTTCTCCCCCGTCGAGTACAGGTGGCGGCCGGTGAGGAAGTCCCACTCGATGACCTCGCCCCTGTCGGCCGGCTGGTAGCGCGTGTAGGAGGGCGGCGCCCCCAGCTGCTGGTCCTCCCACTGCACCTCGGTGTTGCTGAGTCGGCTCATGGCCAGGCTCTCTCGGTGCAGCAGGATGGAGCGGTAGCGCAGCCCGGAGATCTGCCGGCTCAGCATGTAGCTGTGGAGCCGGTACTGGTAGGCGGGCCTCTTGTTGGGGTGCAGCGTGATGGCGTTGTGGATCTTGCTGCTTCGGAGCTCCTGGATGAAGCCCTTCTTGTTGTGCTCGTAGTTCTCGTAGAACAGCTGCTGCATCTGTGGGAGGAGCATAAACACGGACGTCAGCTCAGTGGATCAATACACCGTACCGCTCTGACAGTGAAGGTTGTCTGTAAATCAGAGAGGTAAACACTCAGATCTCTTCAAAAGATTCTCTTGAAAACCACAGCTGTTTGACATGATTCTCAATGTTTGGACTTGACTATTTTGAGTACTAATTTCAATGATGATGGTTTTATAAGTTAACAACTGGTTCGGTTGATTGACCAGTAAATAAGCTGTTTAATTACAGCCTTTCTGGGGGTGTCCTCTTCTAGGTGCACCAATAAAACAAATACGTTTTAACAGCAGGAGAGCAGAAGGGCTCATTACAACAAGCAATCAATTACCCTTTTGATACTTTGTGATACACGTTTTTAGAAAACATGTTATTTGTGTGCAGTCAAGGTAATGGCTGCGATGAGGAGGGAACAATGACTCAATGAGATGTGCATCGGCTGGTCTTTCTTGCATCTTCCTCACACTAATGTTCCAGACGTTACAGGCCAGATTCCTCTCTGCTGTAGCTCGCCAAACACACAGCACTCAGCCAAGCAGTGACTCTACAATGAGATATTTAGCCCTTGTTTCAATAATTGTAATTAAATGCAGTAACATTGAGATTAATAGCAAGCAGACATGAGTTACGCATGTGGAAAAGAAGAAACATGACCGATGAAAGTGAGAGTGGAGGCACTTAATCACTGCCTTCTTTTATCTCAGTATTATAATGCACTTACCAAATAACTTAATAACTTAATAATGCATTATTTGGTAAGTAGAAATACTTTGGAGAAACAAAATGCTCTTGTCAATAGCATCCGTCAATAAACAACAAATCTGTTCTATTCCTCAAAAAGGTGATGAATGAAGTTGTTGATTCTACATTATATAAATCAATCTTTGTTGAGATCAAGTAACTAAGTGAGTAGATGATGATAGACGTGGCAGCATTTGAAAACATCCCAACAGCTTGTCATAAAAAAGAACACGGAAATATCTAGAAAAAATGTCATTTATCCCAGATTTTCCCAGAAGGCAATTTCCAGACAGAAAGTGACGCAGCTTGTCGATTGCTTTCGCATCAAACATCCAGTTTTGATTAATCTGCATTTCTTCCACACATGTGAGTTAATCAATGGCGCAGGACATGGCGCTCTGGCCGTTCTGCTGTGCTTAGTAATCACATCTGATGTTTACAAGAACGGCGCGCGCTGATTCAGTGTTTGCCGATAGAGGCTGCTGGGAGCTATTGTTACCCTCTGACCTCTTTATCGACCACACTATAAAAGAGCAGTTCATTAAACTGATGATGACATATCTAGTCTCTCTCTGGTTTCAGATGCTCTGTGATTGGAGCAGATCGAAGGCCTTGTGATTGGAGCAGATCGAAGGCCTTGTTCATGGTTTGCTGTGTGGATACGGTAACTCTCTCAGCCAGGACATGAGACGCCTAAAGTGCTTCATTAGAAATACAGTAGATACCATGAGTCATTTTGAGTTGTCATTAATTCATTTCCTACAGTAATAGTCATTTTGTTTTAAATCAAGTGGTTTTGGGGAGACTAAAACAACTAAAGATTTTTCATCTCCAGTATATTTACTCTCCAATCCATACAAAAGTCAGCCACAACCATTTTTTCTACCTATGCTTTCTGTGAGTCCAGCAGACGAGTCAGAGAAGCTTGAGAATGAAGTCAATCCCACGTCAGAGACGCCTTCAGCAGCTCAGCTTCATCTCTCTGCTCCATCTGTACAGAGATTGGCTGCTTTTGGCAACTGCACTGAAATGGCTAATTAATAGTTTTAGCGGAAAAGGAAAAAAAAAAAAAACGCCAGAGAAGCAATTTGTCAATGTGAGGCGAGGGCCCACGGAAACATTCAGTTAACTGAGAACATGTGTTGGTCGATTAGGACCTGGCGCTGGAAGCTCAGCTCGGGTTCTGATTAAGCTTGTCCTTGTTGAGAGTTAGAGTTAGGAGTTAGAGTTAGAGAGAGTTAGAGTTAGTCAGAGTTAGAGTTAGAGCACCAGGGCTCCTTTCCTGTCCTTCCTGGGTTTGGGCCTTCATGTATTTAAAGGGGAAGCAGACCTTTAAAAAAAATTTTCTCTCTTTCTAATGATCTCCTCCCACAGAGTAACAATATCCCTCCTCTCCTCCCAGAGTAACGATATCCCTCCTCTCCTCCCAGAGTAACGATACCCCTCCTCTCCTCCCAGAGTAACGATCTCCCTCCTCTCCTCCCAGAGTAACGATATCCCTCCTCTCCTCCCAGAGTAACGATACCCCTCCTCTCCTCCCAGAGTAACGATACCCCTCCTCTCCTCCCAGAGTAACGATATCCCTCCTCTCCTCCCAGAGTAACGATATCCCTCCTCTCCTCCCAGAGTAACGATACCCCTCCTCTCCTCCCAGAGTAATGATCTCCTCCCAGAGTAACGATACCCCTCCTCTCCTCCCAGAGTAACGATACCCCTCCTCTCCTCCCAGAGTAACGATACCCCTCCTCTCCTCCCAGAGTAACGATCTCCCTCCTCTCCTCCCACAGAGTAACGATATCCCTCCTCTCCTCCCAGAGTAACGATACCCCTCCTCTCCTCCCAGAGTAACGATACCCCTCCTCTCCTCCCAGAGTAACGATACCCCTCCTCTCCTCCCAGAGTAACGATCTCCCTCCTCTCCTTCCAGAGTAACGATCTCCCTCCTCTCCTCCCAGAGTAACGATACCCCTCCTCTCCTCCCAGAGTAACGATATCCCTCCTCTCCTCCCAGAGTAACGATCTCCCTCCTCTCCTCCCAGAGAGTAACGATATCCCTCCTCTACTCCCAGAGTAACGATACCCCTCCTCTCCTCCTAGAGTAACGATATCCATCCTCTCCTCCCAGAGTAACGATATCCCTCCTCTCCTCCCAGAGTAACAATACCCCTCCTCTCCTCCCAGAGTAACGATACCCCTCCTCTCCTCCCAGAGTAACGATACCCCTCCTCTCCTCCCAGAGTAAGGATATCCCTCCTCTCCACCCAGAGTAACGATACCCCTCCTCTCCTCCCAGAGTAACGATATCCCTCCTCTACTCCCAGAGTAACGATATCCCTCCTCTCCTCCCAGAGTAACGATACCCCTCCTCTCCTCCCAGAGTAACGATACCCCTCCTCTCCTCCCAGAGTAACGATACCCCTCCTCTCCTCCCAGAGTAACGATACCCCTCCTCTCCTCCCAGAGTAACGATCTCCTCCTCTCCTCCCACAGAGTAACGATATCCCTCCTCTCCTCCCACAGAGTAACGATACCCCTCCTCTCCTCCCAGAGTAACGATATCCCTCCTCTCCTCCCAGAGTAACGATACCCCTCCTCTCCTCCCAGAGTAACGATACCCCTCCTCTCCTCCCACAGGTCCTTATATAATGTATTATACCATTTATAATGCTGTGTGAGTTGACATTTGCCCACAGACACACAGTAGATGAACCAGCGTCCTAAGGGACTCTCTGGTGTGGCTGGTATTGTGAAAGGCTTTGACCTGGTTTGGCCTGGTTTGGCCTGGTTTGGCCTGGTTTGGCCTGGTTTGGCCTGGTCTGACCTGGTTTGGCCTGTGTGCTCTCAGGTAAGGTTGTTCGGAGGGAAAGCCACTACAGGCTCCTGACGGATGGTTTTACGAGGAACGGAAATGCTAAACAGATAAAACAACACCATTAACAGTGAAGAAGCTGGAACACCAATGAATATAAAGCAGCTTGTTGTAGTCATATTATCATAGCTGCGGTAGAGCCATCCTAAAAGATGTCACTGGCTGCTATCATGAAGGATGGTTGCGATAAACATATTGTTTATAAACAGAAAAGTTGTCTTTTTTGCACACGTTGCACTCTGTGTGAGGCCGTCCACCGGCTGTGCATCGGCTGGTCTTTCTTGCGTCCTCCTCGCACTAATGTTCCAGACGTTACAGGCCAGGTTCCTCCCTGCTGTAGCTCGCCAGGCGCACAGCACTCCGCCAAACATTCGTCTTCAATCAGAGTTTCTCCTCACTAAGGTTAACGACCTTCTCTGTTACCCTGAAATAATGGCGGTCACTGTGCCAGGTTGAGCTTTTAACTGAGTGAGGTTGAACGAAGGTTCAGGCTGTAATGAGAAAGACGTTTTAATTGCATAGACATGGTTTCTTTCACTGAATGAGGGGAATGGATGTACGGTATCTCATTCATTTAATATTACATTATTAAGTATTCATTGCAGTTTTCGGCTTTATATGGACCCAGTGTCGACCTACTGTATCATGTTCAGTGAAGGCTGAACCCTTATTAACACAAAACTCAAACCTTCCCATAGATACATAACGCATTGATTTGCATGGAATTTTTCTCTAGTAATAGTAAAAAGTGAGTAAAGTAATACATCTAGTGAAACGGATTCTCTATTGACATCCAAAGGGCCAGGAAGCTCTGGGGAAATGAAGTCTCCGTTTCTAACCAATACAAAGCGCCCACTCAGGAAGCATGACAACCAATACGTCTGGCACCCTGCTGTGACAGTCACCTGATTCTGCCCGCTGGCATCTTCCACTTGGACACATGCTGATGCATCATGGGAAAGGGGACATGCTGATCAGTTCGCTTGAAGACGAAGCACGCTCCTTGGAACCGCGCAGGAATCGCCTTTAGCTAGAGGCAGACCTTTTGATCAGACTGCCATGGGAAAGAGAGAAGCATCCTTGTTCCTGTAATTTTCCGTGCGCACACTAACAAAACACTCCTTGTCAGAGTAGCCCAGGATGCATGCTGGGAATATATTTCATGTGACACCATGCAAATCGTAAACACAGTTCTGCAGATGGGGATCGATCGGTCTTGTTCTGTCATGTGCTGCCACACTGAAGAAGCCTCCCTATAAACACACTAGCCAGAACCATGACTTCCCTTCTTCTGAACTCTGTCCAGCCCTGGTCATTGAGCAGCCCACTTAACAGATCAATATCTGTCACGGGGTCCTGGGGTTTAGGAAATGCAGATTATACGTGGAGCACAAAACCTCTGGAGTATCAACACAGGACAGGGCAGTAGCATCTAGTATCAACACAGGACAGGACAGGTACCGTGTTAAACGTTGAGCTAACTCTTCTAATGTGTGCCTCTCTTTTCTTCCCAATGCACAGGGGGAAAAACTCATTACACAGTAGTTCCTCTCACAGTAGTTCCTCTCACAGTAGTTCCTCTCACAGTAGTTCCTCTCACAGTAGTTCCTCTCACAGTAGTTCCTCTCACAGTAGTTCCTCTCACAGTAGTTCCTCTCACAGTAGTTCCTCTCACAGTAGTTCGTCTCACAGTAGTTCCTCTCACAATAGTTCCTCTCACAGTAGTTCCTCTCACAGTAGTTCGTCTCACAGTAGTTCCCCTCACAGTAGTTCCTCTCACAGTAGTTCCTCTCACAGTAGTTCCTCTCACAGTAGTTCCCCTCACAGTAGTTCCCCTCACAGTAGTTCCTCTCACAGTAGTTCCTCTCACAGTAGTTCCTCTCACAGTAGTTGCACTCTCACAGTAGTTCCTCTCACAGTAGTTCCTCTCACAGTAGTTTTCCTCACAGTAGTTTTCCTCACAGTAGTTCCTCTCACAGTAGTTCCTCTCACAGTAGTTCCCCTCACAGTAGTTCCTCTCACAGTAGTTCCTCTCACAGTAGTTCGTCTCACAGTAGTTCCCCTCACAGTAGTTCCTCTCACAGTAGTTCCTCTCACAGTAGTTCCTCTCACAGTAGTTCCCCTCACAGTAGTTCCCCTCACAGTAGTTCCTCTCACAGTAGTTCCTCTCACAGTAGTTGCACTCTCACAGTAGTTCCTCTCACAGTAGTTCCTCTCACAGTAGTTCCTCTCACAGTAGTTTTCCTCACAGTAGTTCCTCTCACAGTAGTTCCTCTCACAGTAGTTCCTCTCACAGTAGTCATTACTTCACCTTCAATAGTGTTCTATGGAGGTGTACTGTGATGTCAGGCAAAATCAATTCTTAATGTTATGTTAAGGTTAAGCTAAGTAGCCGTATATAAAGTTTAACATCACCCATTGACAAACTGAAAAATGCATGCTTTCTGTTTGAGTTTCAATATTTTCATTATAAGTTTTAATCAAGAAAGGTATCAGTGTGACTAAGCTGAAAATGGCTCTTATCTTGTTCTGTTCCTCTAAACAGAGATGTGTGTTTCCTGCAGGTCCGCGCCAACGCGCTACATCACACCTCCAGCTCCCCGCGCTGCCCGGCGGCCAAGAGACGGGCGTGGCGTCTGCAGCACCTGCTGCCTCTCGCTGCCTCTTATCTCTCTTCTTAAGATGCCAAACTCGCCTCAAAAATAATGTTGCTGCCCGCTAGCGACAATCCCCGCTACCACCCTCCTCCCTCTCACTCAGACGCCCACCAACACCTCTACTACCCACTAGCTCTGCCTACTACCCACTAGCTCTGCCTACTACCCACTAGCTCTGCCTACTACCCACTAGCTCTGCCTACTACCCACTAGCTCTAACTACTACCCACTAGCTCTGCCTACTACCCACTAGCTCTGCCATCCTCCTCAAAGCCTCTACTACCCACTAGCTCTGCCTACTACCCACTAGCTCTGCCTACTACCCACTAGCTCTGCCTACTACCCACTAGCTCTGCCATCCTTCTCAAAGCCTCTACTACCCACTAGCTCTGCCATCCTTCTCTAAGCCTCTACTACCCACTAGCTCTGCCATCCTTCTCTAAGCCAGACTCACGGACGGAAGTAAACACCAGAACAAACAGCAGAAAGCCTTTGTTGGTTGAAAGGGAACGTTGCTCTGTGGGTATTGGATGTGTCTGATGACAAGGCAGAAGCAGAACAGAGGGGGTTGTGGGTAGGAAGCCAGGACTCCCGTTCTGCAGCAGATGGCAGCGGAGACGTTGCAGTGACAGAGCACAGCAGGCTCTGTCTGGACATCATCCCTTCTTCTTCTATCAGTTACTCTTCCTCTGTCTGGACATCATCCCTTCTTCTTCTATCAGTTACTCTTCCTCTGTCTGGACATCATCCCTTCTTCTTCTATCAGTTACTCTTCCTCTGACTGGACATCATCCCTTCTTCTTCTATCAGTTACTCTTCCTCTGTCTGGACATCATCCCCTCTTCTTCTATCAGTTACTCTTCCTCACTGACCATCATCCCCTCTTCTTCTATCAGTTACTCTTCCTCTGTCTGGACATCATCCCCTCGTCTTCTATCAGTTACTCTTCCTCACGGTCATCTCCCCACACAGGCTAATTACAACTAGCCTAGTAAACAACACAGGTCAGCACACTGACGTCCAGTCAGTCCGACCTCTCTCTCTCTGCCATCATCTGGGGGCGTTCTCAGTGGGTGTGGCCAAAAACCAAACTCACCCCGGCTGGCGAGCCGAAGCTTCTCCACTGCTGCTTCCAGAAACATGAATCCGTACTCTGCGCCGAGAACAGAGTGCATTGAGAATACTGTGGGATACACAACTCTGAAACCCAAACACATACAGCAGCACGGACCACGCTGTAGCGCAGAGCACGTCTGTGGATCCCAATCATCAATATTGCAAAAGGAAGAAGGAAGCAGGGAGATTCACCCTCAGAGCAGCGCTCAGACTAAACAGGATTGATTTCCCAGTTGCTAACGCACAATGTGAGGCGTCTCCAGAAGGATTTCCTGTGAGTATGGGGGTGGCCTCCTCTCTCAGGCAGGTCAAATGATTGTTTTCATGTTTCATATTTCATTTTCCCACCTGAACAACAGCCACGATCGCAGGGAAATATGAATACCAAATATACCAGCTGCATCCCATCATCTCCCCATCAAGATCAACAGACCTGATTCAAGATCATGATTATTCACTCAAACTACCTGATTCAAGATCATGATTATTCACTCAAAAACTGCAACCGTACAGTATGTTAATTTATCACATTCACTATTCAAGTCAAACTTTTTTTTAGCACATATAAAACAACCATGGTTGACCAAAGTGCGGAAATACCAAAACAGATATAAAAGAAATAACAATCAACTTGATTATAATAAAATAAATAACAATCAACTTTATAATAATAATACACACGACATCGAGGGGTCTAGCTCAACTCCAGACTGAAACGGCTTAGTGTAGGCCTACTCCCACGCTCAAACAACCTATTACTGAACGCCACAATCAGTACTGATACAACATCAATACAACAAGAACTTCAAGTTCAACTAAGCAGACAAAACGCTTGACAAAGCCCTGCACAAAAAAACACATACTTCTATGCATTATGGGAAATACAGGTTATGGCATTAAGGCCACCATGGCAATTAGCCGTTATGAGAAGCTTCGATCATCCTTAAAGTCTTGCAGAGGAACTCGTTTTCCCAGGGAGCCATGGGTCACTGTGGTATCATCAATAAGAGTGTGTTATTGCTGCTTAACTGTGTCCAGGCAGAGACGGGAGTTAACAGCCCTCAGATGCACTTGCCCCGGGGCGCTGCTGGGGCCGTGGCTTAGCAAGGGACTAGAACTCATTCTGAATAGAACTCAGAGCCTTTGAAGGTCTCCGGCTTAGGAGAGCATCTGCACAACCCCCCATCTACATACCCCCCATCCCCCCCCATCTACACCCACCCCCCAACCCCCCCCATCTACACCCACCCCCTACACCCCCCCCAACCCCCATCTACACCCACCCCAACCCCACATCTACACCCACCCCCAACCCCCCATCTACCCCATCTACACCCCCCACCAACCCCTCATCTACCCCCCCCCCCCCCCAACCCCCCATCTACACCCCCCCCCAACCCCCCTTCTACACCCCCCACAACCCCCCATCTACCCCATCTACACCCCCCCCCCAACCCCCCTTCTACCCCATCTACACCCCCCACCAACCCCTCATCTACCCCCCCCCCCCCCCAACCCCCCATCTACACCCCCCCCCAACCCCCCTTCTACACCCCCCACAACCCCCCATCTACCCCATCTACACCCCCCCCCAACCCCCCATCTACCCCATCTACACCCCCCAAACCCCCCATCTATACCCCCCTCAACCCCCCATCTACACCCCCCAACCCCCCATCTACACCCCCCCCCAACCCCCCATCTACACCCCCTCCACGAACCCCCCATCTACACCCCCCCCAACCCCCCATCTACACCCCCCCCCCAACCCCCCATCTACACCCCCCCAACCCCCTATCTACACCCCCCCCAACCCCCCATCTACACCCACTGGCCCTGGTACTCCTCTCTCTCCTGCCATGCTCTCCCTGGCCCTGGTACTCCTCTCTCTCCTGACATGCTCTCCCTGGTACTCCTCTCTCTCCTGCCGTGCTCTCCCTGGCCCTGGTACTCCTCTCTCTCCTGCCATGCTCTCCCTGGCCCTGGTACTCCTCTCTCTCCTGACATGCTCTCCCTGGTACTCCTCTCTCTCCTGCCATGCTCTCCCTGGCCCTGGTACTCCTCTCTCTCCTGACATGCTCTCCCCGGCCCTGGTACTCCTCTCTCTCCTGCCATGCTCTCCCTGGCCCTGGTACTCCTCTCTCTCCTGACATGCTCTCCCTGGTACTCCTCTCTCTCCTGCCATGCTCTCCCTGGCCCTGGTACTCCTCTCTCTCCTGACATGCTCTCCCCGGCCCTGGTACTCCTCTCTCTCCTGACATGCTCTCCCCGGCCCTGGTACTCCTCTCTCTCCTGCCATGCTCTCCCTGGCCCTGGTACTCCTCTCTCTCCTGACATGCTCTCCCCGGCCCTGGTACTCCTCTCTCTCCTGACATGCTCTCCCTGGCCCTGGTACTCCTCTCTCTCCTGCCATGCTCTCCCTGGCCCTGGTACTCCTCTCTCTCCTGACATGCTCTCCCTGGCCCTGGTGCTCCTCTCTCTCCTGACATGCTCTCTCCCTGGTACTCCTCTCTCTCCTGCCACGCTCTCCCTGGCCCTGGTACTCCTCTCTCTCCTGACATGCTCTCCCTGGCCCTGGTACTCCTGGAGGAGCACCTACTCACATCACCAACCACAAACCCTGTGTGCTTCTTCTGAGGCGTTAGCAGCTGGTCATGTGACAGCGTTTAGCATCTTTTAGCGAGGCGCCGCCTGTGCTGTGAGAACGTTTTACATGTTCAGGGAAGAACCGCCGATATCGAGGGAATTCATAATATCCTCGGGGTTGGTGTTAATCTCACACTATAAATACGAGATACTAAATTATTTAAATTGGGCTTCACCTAAAGGGATGCATTTTTGATGTGAGGACAATTAACAGTCAAGTTCGCTTCATTTTGTGCATACTGCTTAGACTAGTTATTCGGTTGATCATGGAAGCAGAGATGCCTACAAGGTTGCATTTTGAAATATACATATAAACCACAGACTAGATACTTCACACTAGATACAAGGCCGTTAGCTACTTAGCTGCAGTAGCGCTGTGATAAGGTGGAATGGTCCTTGAGGCAGGTCGGTCTGGAGGATTCTCTGAGAGCTCGAGCGCCGTCGTCTAATGAACACCTGGTGAACCTGGGACACCACAGCTGGACTGAGAGAATCAGCAAACGAGAGCTATGATTGAGTAGGAAGGACCTGAGGTGGGCAGGGAACACACACATCGTCCCGGGTGGACGGGCGAGCGGAGCGTCCACGCTCCTTAACAGCCTCCTTTATTGGCCATAATGAGAGAGCGTAATTAAGGCTCGTTAATGCTACACTAGACTGGCTTGTGCAATATTAGACTGCAGATTACAGAATGATAGATGGATGGCCTAGATAGACACCGTCTTACCTCACCGTTATTTGAACAGTCTCATTGAGAAATACAAGTATTATTGAAAAGCAGACGGATATAGACGGAGAGAGGGAGAGGAAGGGAGAGAGACATAGGGCATGACTCACAGACTGGCAGACACAGATACGGTAGGTACAGAAAATCGAAACAAACTACAGATTTCCCCTTAATTGTTGTTGTATTGGCACGGAAGCACAATTCCACAGGGACTCAACAATCCTGAGAGCCGCAGGGCCCCTGGCATCCCGAAGGCACGCTGTGCGCATCAAATCAAATCAAATCAAATCAAACTTTATTTGTATAGCGCATTTCATACACAGGGGCAACACAATGCGCTTTACAGAGAACAAGGGAGGTGGGCATACTGTAGGTCCCACCCCTACATACTCCAGAGGGGAAGCAAAAAAAACAGTATCACCCAGGGGCCAGAAAAGTGTCTCTACTAAAGAGTCCATACTAAAGAGTCCATACTAAAGAGTCCATACTAAAGAGTCCATACTAAAGAGTCCATACTAAAGAGCCCATACTAAAGTCCCCCCATGGCAGCTCAACATACTGTCTCAAGGTAGCCGTGTCTCAACTCGTCTGTTCCAGAGAGATGATAATTATCTCCGCCTGCCGAGCAGATGTCTGGTTTCCCCTGAGGAAGGGACACGCCGTCAGGAAGGGACACGCCGTCAGGAAGGGACACGCCGTCAGGAAGGGACACGCCGTCAGGAAGGGACACGCCGTCAGGAAGGGACACGCCGTCAGGAAGGGACACGCCGTCAGGAAGGGACACGCCGTCACACCGGCGAATAGGAGAGTGCATGAAGCAGGAATGCACCAATCAGACTGACCGTCTTTCACACATTTACATTTACAGGTACACTACATAGAAGATATTGACACACTATTATTAGGATGGTCTGGACCAAATGAGATGACCACAATTCAAGTTCTTGTCAGTATGAGAGGTGTTATGTCCAGATGGAGACACTGAAACAGTCCAGAGTAAATAATCTGCTCGGGGTCGCATCTGAGAGGTGATGGAGTTTGACCACACCGTTTATCAAACAGGAAACTAATTTCAAGGTGAAGCATTTGTGTGTGTGTGTGGTTGTGTGTGTGTGTGTGTGTGTGTGTGTTTGTGTGTGCAAGAAAGAAAGAGAGAGAGAGAGAGAGAGCGTGTGTTGTTTGTGAATATGTGTGTGTGTGTGTGTGTGTGTGTGTGTGTGTGTGTGTGTGTGTGTGTGTGTGTGCGTGTGTGTGTGTGGTGAGAGAGAGTGTGTTGTTGTTTGTTTGTGTGTGTGTTTTTGTGTGTGCGAGAGAGAGAGAGAGAGAGAAAGAGAGAGAGAGAGAGCGTGTGTTGTTTGTGTATATGTGTGTGTGTGTGTGTGTGTGTGGTGAGAGAGAGTGTGTTGTTGTTTGTGTGTGTGTGTGTTTGCGTGTTTGCATAAACGTGTGGATGCATGAGTTGTTGTTGTTTTTTTGCCTTGGCCAGACAAAGAGGAAAGCTCTTCTGCGTGATGCAGTAAGACCTGAGGGAATTGAATGACAGGACCTGAGGGAATTGAATGACAGGACCTGAGGAATTGAATGACAGGACCTGAGGAATTGAATGACAGGACCTGAGGGAATTGAATGACAGGACCTGAGGAATTGAATGACAGGACCTGAGGAATTGAATGACAGGACCTGAGGAATTGAATGACAGGACCTGAGGAATTGAATGACAGGACCTGGAGAATTGAATGACAGGACCTGAGGGAATTGAATGACAGGACCTGAGGGAGTTGAATGACAGGACCTGGGGAATTGAATGACAGGACCTGGGGGAATTGAATGACAGGACCTGAGGGAATTGAATGACAGGACCTGGGGAATTGAATGACAGGACCTGAGGGAATTGAATGACAGGACCTGAGGGAATTGGACTTGGGACACATATCAGTAGTGAGAACTGTTAAACCCGTGTCATCTGGAACGAGATAGGACACAGAACAAGAAACCATAACTTGCAAGATCCAGGAGACATTGGAATATTCCCTATAATCTAAATGAATAACTATCCCTTACAGTACATCTTCTAATGATTTTCAAACGACTGTAAGAAGACTGATTTCTTGTTGTCTGTCAGCCATATAATTCAACATAATAATGTGATATCAGACCAGCGAGATGGCGAGAATGTTCTGGGTTATCTGCTAACGGGGAAGAATGATGTGACAGCAGTCCTACATTTAAATCACACAGTCCATTAGGTGCATATATCATAGTAACTGCTGCTTTGTAGTCAAACAGCCCAGCTGGTCCTGTAGATTCTCCCTGGCGTTCTCACACTCAGCAACCATAGGATCAGACATCCATCAGACTCAGCGCAGGAAGACCTGCGGCTGTACTAGAGAACTAGCAGGGCTGCTGTGCTCAACCCTGTCATATCACTGTGCTCAACCCTGTCATATCACTCTGAGGATGTCTGAGAACAAACCCTGTCATATCACTCTGAGGATGTCTGAGAACAGACAGTTCACCTGCAATCAGGATGAAAGTAGTCCTGAATGTGTTGAAATTGCATGTAACACGTCGTAGATGTCACACCAGGTTGGGAAAATAGACAAAATGTAAAAACAGTTTGAGGCCAACTGGAATAATCTATCAACTGTCTGTAAAGAGCCCCCTCATCTTAATATACCTCCTCATCTTAATATACCCCCTCATCTCAACAGTATATTAATATACCCCCTCATCTGAACAGTATATTAATAAACCCCCTCATCTTAATATACCTCCTCATCTTAATATACCCCCTCATCTCAACAGTATATTAATATACCCCCTCATCTCAACAGTATATTAATATACCCCCTCATCTCAACAGTATATTAATATATCAGTGATATTTACATGTGCCCTATCATGTACCCTATCATGTGTCCTATCATGTGTCCTATCATGTACCCTAGCATGTGTCCTATCATGTGTCCTATCATGTGTCCTATCATGTGCCCTATCATGTACCCTATCATGTACCCTATCATGTGCCCTATCATGTACCCTATCATGTACCCTATCATGTGTCCTATCATGTGTCCTATCATGTGTCCTATCATGTGCCCTATCATGTGCCCTATCATGTGCCCTATCATGTACCCTATCATGTGTCCTATCATGTGTCCTATCATGTGCCCTATCATGTACCCTATCATGTACCCTATCATGTGCCCTATCATGTGCCCTATCATGTGTCCTATCATGTGCCCTATCATGTGCCCTATCATGTACCCTAGCATGTACCCTATCATGTACCCTATCATGTGCCCTATCATGTGCATTGCCAGTAATGGTGCTGGCTCTCTGTGCCACTCAACTGGATTCATTAGAGCTGACGGCTTTTTCAATAGTGTGGTTCAAGAGTGTGAACATGATGTTAATGAACACAGAGGCTATCTCCTTGGAAAATTAAATTATATTTGACGTTTCATACACAGCAAATCATTAAGCTGCATTGATTTGATAACATGTAGTTGTTATTTTTTGACACAGTAAACATTGTTTGATTAATTCATCTGAATAATCCCTTGATGTACGAAGAGGGTTGTGTGTTGTCCTACCCAGAGATCAGCGGTTTCCAGTGAAAGGCCATGGAAGCGCTCTGCCTGGGGGCAAAACAAATGTCCAGAATCGTACTGTGGAGACCCATAACCGAGGTGAGTACGGAGAAATCAATGCCAATATGCTATAAACGTTCCCTACTCTCCACCGCTACCTCAGACAGACCCGTTCAGACAAGGGTCTTATTTCCTGTCACAGTCTTTTTTCTTTTGTTCCGGAACTTTCCGAGCACCTAAATGTCATTTGAATGTTCTGTCGACTCACTTGACCTCTAGTCTAACAAAAAAGGAGCTAATTATATTCCAGAAGCATCAAGAAACGTTCAAAGACGACTCTTCAGATGAGTAATAATAATAATAATAATAATAATAATAATAATAATAATAATACCTTGTATTAAAAAACAAACCTTTGTCGTCTTATACACTATAAGCTTTTCTAAACGTTAGATCCCATTTTTTATGACTCCTGCCTACTAATTTGAGGTACCTTATAAATATTCATAGATTCTGTATTGATTTGTTCTTCAAAATGCAATGGGGGATCTCTGGAGGGGGAGCGAGGCTGCTACCTAACCTACTCAACACCACAACCCAACACCACAACCCAACACCACAACCCAACACCACAGAGAACAGTCCCCTAACCCACAACCCAACACCACAGAGAACAGTCCCCTACCCTAACCCACTACCCAACACCACAACCCAACACCACAGAGAAGAGTCCCCTAATTCACTACCCAACACCACAACCCAACACCAGAGAACAGTCCCCTAACCCACTACCCAACACCACAGAGAAGAGTCCCCTAACCCACTACCCAACACCACAGAGAACAGTCCCCTACCCTAACCCACAACCCAACACCACAGAGAACAGTCCCCACTGTCTCCACACAGTCGGAGCTCCACTCCCCTCCAGGCTGAACGATTACACATCTGCTGAGGCTTTGATCTCTCCAACCCCAGCAGCGTGAGCTCCCTCTGACAACAACCCCCCCTTCCCCCTCGCTGTTTATTTACTCAATCATTCAGCCATTACGCCCCCAGCGCCCCTCCACATCCTCCACTCTGTCCTCACCACGGAGACGAAGACATGGCAACAAAGCCCATGACATCGTCATTTCTCAGTATTAAGTCGCTGACAGAAACTGAGAAGAGGATGTATCTATGGTAACGTATAGAGGATGTACCTATAGTAGCGTATAGAGGATGTATCTATGGTAACGTATAGAGGATGTATCTATGGTAACGTATAGAGGATGTATCTATAGAAGCGTATAGAGGATGTATCTATGGTAACGTATAAAGGATGTATCTATGGTAGAGTATAGAGGATGGATCTATAGTAGCGTATAGAGGATGTATCTATAGTAGCGTATAGAGGATGTATGTATGGTAGCGTATAGAGGATGTATCTATAGAAGCGTATAGAGGATGTATCTATGGTAACGTATAGAGGATGTTTCTATGGTAGCGTATAGAGGATGTATCTATAGTAGCGTATAGAGGATGGATCTATGGTAACGTATAGAGGATGTATCTATGGTAGCGTATAGAGGATGGATCTATAGTAGCGTATAGAGGATGTTTCTATGGTAGCGTATAGAGGATGTATCTATGGTAACGTATAGAGGATGGATCTATAGTAGCGTATAGAGGATGTATCTATGGTAGCGTATAGAGGATGGATCTATAGTAGCGTATAGAGGATGTTTCTATGGTAACGTATAGAGGATGGATCTATAGTAGCGTATAGAGGATGTATCTATGGTAACGTATAGAGGATGGATCTATAGTAGCGTATAGAGGATGTATCTATGGTAGCGTATAGAGGATGGATCTATAGTAGCGTATAGAGGATGTTTCTATGGTAACGTATAGAGGATGGATCTATAGTAGCGTATAGAGGATGGATCTATGGTAACGTATAGAGGATGGATCTATGGTAGCGTATAGAGGATGTATCTATGGTAGCGTATAGAGGATGTTTCTATAGTAGCGTATAGAGGATGTATCTATGGTAACGTATAGAGGATGGATCTATAGTAGCGTAGAGGCCTCCTCTCTGATCTCCTGCCAGTCCATCCTCCTCTGACTCCTCAATAAACACATCGACAGGCCGTCACTCTCGCACAAAGCTGTGCTTCGATCCCCCTTCTTGATCTACGGACTGGAAGCCGTGTGAATTAAACCAGCGTTACGTAAACGCTGATCAGGAGGGCTGATCCTCCAGCCCTGACCCAGGAGGGCCGATCCCCCAGCCAGGACCCAGGAGGGCCGATCCTCCAGACCCAGGAGGGCCGATCCTCCAGACCCAGGAGGGCCGATCCTCCAGACCCAGGAGGGCCGATCCTCCAGCCCAGACCCAGAGGCCGGTTTGCGTCAGCAGGCTGAGGTGTTCAGAGACCCGGGCTGGAACTCAGCTTAATGAACCAGCAGATGCTGCTGCCTCTGATTAGGAGCCCCCAAACCTGCCCCCCCCATCCTGCCCCCCCCAAACCTGCCCCCCCCATCCTGCCCCCCCCATCCTGCCTGTCACACATTGGCAGCGGGGGCTTCGGCCAGAGTGCCAGGTACGTCCGCTGCAATAAGGAAAATGGGTTTAATCAGGGGATTGGCCGGCTGCTTTGTATTCCGGGCGCGTGTGAGGAGGCTGGTCTGGTGGATATGTAGTTGTTATCTGCGTTCCCCCATGCAGGTGTTTGGGCCTCCGGACGCGACAGCGCTGAGATCCTGGTGCTTCCTGCTGCTCTTAACCAGACGCCACCTGACTGCTGAAGATTACAACAAGGACAAAGGAGGAAGGAATAATCCACGTGGGAGCTGAGAGCGTGGAGGAGGCGCTGTGTGAGCACGCCGCCGGGACAATGACGGTCCTCACGGCCGGGTTTCAGGACGCTCAGGGGCGGAGTCAGAGATTATAATGGCGGGTCAAATAGAGTGTGGGATTCTGGGAGGTCCGCATGTCTAAATTTGATGACACTATGATGTTCCTTATCTGGCAATAACATAAATAAAACATAGTCCTGGAGGTTGGCAGGACACGCAGCTGTTCTGAGCCTCTGCTCACACACCATCTTTAAAGCGGCATTCACTTATTTTATTCACATTGTCAAAACGAATGAAAGCACCTGATATCAGACTGTTTCACTGGGCCATAGCGTCCATAGCGTCCTGCTTCAGTGACTTACCTCTACCAGTCGCCTGGCTGTTGTTGTTCCAGCATTTCTGCCTGTGTTGTCAATAGCCGGTCAGTGCCTTGGCTCCACCCCCTGTACCTTATATGGCTCTGGCTGCTCGTTTGTAAACGTTCTCAACACTGAACTTGACTTCATCTCTCAACACTAGAATAGACTTCATCTCTCACCTCAACACTAAACTCGACTTCATCTCTCAACACTAGAATAGACAAGACTTTCCCTCACGTCAACACTAGACTTCCCTCACGGCAACCAACACTAAACTAGACTTCCTCATTCCTCACCTCAACACTAAACTAGACTTCCTCATCCCTCACCTCAACATTAGACTAGACTTCCCTTCCCTCAACCCAAAATAAATCTAATTTCCTTAGCATCAGCATTTCCTACTATATTTCTCCCAGCTGAAGGGATAAACATACTGCTTTTTTCTAACCATGTTCACTCCTGATTAGCCGTGCACACACACACACACACACACACACACACACACACACACACACACACACACACACACACACACACACACACCCCTCACCTCATCCCAGGCCAAATCAAATTCCATTAGCATTAGCATGTCCTGTATTTCCTATGGGACCTGCCGCTCAGTGGGCCGCGGCGTTTCCTGGCCTCACCCAGCGCGGCTCTCAGGGCGGGCTGTCTGAGCAGCGCTAATGACACAGGCAGAGGGCAGCTGAAGGGCCGGCCTACCTGAACAGAGATCATATTCATCCACCTCGCTGGCACCCGCAGAAGCAGTTACCGTAAAAGCTCAGCACCATTTCTGCTGACTCCATCAACAGAGAGGGGTTTAATTGGGCAAAACCACCAGGACTGTTAATATGGGCTTTTTTTAATCACACTTGTTAGCTCAATTATTATTAATGAGTGGATAGATAATTACTGCTATGACGGCGATGCGTTTCAATGGGTTTTTCACCTAAACGTTTGTGAATGGATAAATGGTGCTGAACAGTTCACCTGCTGAACTGAGGTGGGTGTGGAGGAAGACACAGTCAGGAGGTTCTCATCATTACTGGAGAAGATGAGACTCAACAACAGATCAGGCTTAAATGAGCCCAGCTCAAACCCCTATACTGACCACTGTGAACTCACTTAAGTGAATCAATGCTTAAAAGTTGTGAAAGACTGGTAAAAAAAAAAAAAATCCCCCTTAAAATGAATAATTGAAGATGTTGAAAAGTTGGAAACTTCAAGGAGATAGAATCAAAAGACACGTGTGCTAACAACCTCGCCAACATCAGATCAACCTCACCAACATCAGATCAACCTCACCAACATCAGATCAACCTCACCAACATCAGATCAACCTCACCAACATCAGATCAACATCAGATCAGTTCTAACGTATTACCACTGCTAACGTACTACCACTGCTAGCGTACTACCACTGCTAACGTACTACCACTGCTAACGTACTACCACTGCTAACGTACTACCACTGCTAACGTACTACCACTGCTAGCGTACTACCACTGCTAGCGTACTACCACTGCTAGCGTACTACCACTGCTAACATACTACCACTGCTAGCGTACTACCACTGCTAACGTACTACCACTGTTAACATACTACCACTGTTAACATACTACCACTGCTAACATACTACCACTGCTAACATACTACCACTGTTAACATACTACCACTGTTAACATACTACCACTGTCAATTAAATCAATCGCACACAGAGAGAAACCAGAACGAGGGAAGATAACTTTGGAGTGAGACAGACTCTGAAACACACAAATAATTGACAGTGAGCCAACAGCAACTCTCCTAACTGTGACTGCAGCCAGAACAGCCAGGTGCAAACCGTGGGGACGGACCAGCTCGGCCGGCCTTCCGGAGGCTCTGCTGCTAATCCTCTCTGCTGGTTAGTGGTCACCCACCGCTGTCTGAACCCAAACCGTGATCAAGTCCACTGCCTTTGCAGTGGATTAAGACAGCGGTCCACAAGCTGTTTATGCCCAAACTGACGCCAGGCGGTGCTTCTGTTTGTGAGCTGAAGATTTGGTGTACGCAATTGCAACTGAGTTATCAGAACTGCTTGAAGTGAACAGTTGAACTGTTACCTCCGCTTACTTTTTGTTTGGTGAGTGGTTCCCAAATATGTATTTTAAATGATTCAGTAGGAGTTCAATTTGCCAAGATCCACTCCTTACAAAACCCAAGTGTTTGTGCTTCCGGGACAGAAGCGCAGGCCGAGGGGTGTTGCTCCAGGAAGCACGTCACACTCTAAACTAACAGCAGTCTGTAGCTAGCGCTCCATGAATGACTGGGCTAGCAGCAAATCCTCAATACCAACAGTGTGGTTCAAACAGACGTGGAGCTAAGCTTCAGTTTGGTTCTCTGAGATGGTTCACAGCCAACAGTGTGTCTCTTCATGGTGAAAGCAGGTCCAGTTCAGCAGCGTGTGGGGGAGAGGGAAGCCATGCTCATGAATGTGCTCAGTGTGATTCCAGGACTTGGTAACAGGCTGGCTGTGTGCCTCTCGTACCCTGGTCCACTGCCTAAACAACCCCAGCACAGCTGAAGGGATAAACACAACACTTTTTTCTAACCGTGTTCACGTGGAGAACTCCTGACTAGCCATGCGTTTGGTCGTTTAAACATGAATGATAAGTGATGTGTGAGTGAGTATTGGTCAGGTGTGTGTTGTGTGGTAATGCTAGCAGCAGATTGCAAATGTTTTCCCAACCACACACACACACTCACACACACACACACACAGCGGGCATGCCCGCACAAGCATGCAGGTACGCACGCGCACACACGCACACACACACACACACACAAACGCACACACACACAAACACACACACAAACACACACACAAACACACACGCACACACACACACGGCTTGTTACAAACTCATGGAAAATAAACATCCAGAGAACTCACTAGTAACCAGTACGGACCAGAAAAAGGACTTCAATAAAATATAATAAAACAAGAATAAATAAAAGAAAGTAAAGTAAAGGAATACTTTCAATTAAATGATAACATTTAATTCAACTTTGTGGGAGGGGGGAAAGCAGTGATAAGAGGGAAGATAATAGAAATAACATCACGGTTGAGTCAAAGAACGAGAAGCATAAGAGGACAGATCAGATAAGGCCACGCCAACTAGAGGAGCTATTGATGTCATTTACAAAGGAAAAGACGATAAAAGGTTTTATATCAAAAATGTATAAAACATTTGATGACGATAATATGATAGTCAGAGAAAAATGGGAATCGGAAGCAAATATTATAATAACAGATGAAAAATGGGAGGAAATATTTAGAGCAGGACATAAATGAACTAACAGCCCCTTATGGAGGGAGTTTGACTGGAAGGTGAAACGGTACTTTGACACCCAGATTATCACATCAAAATACAACAATACGTGTGTCTGTTGGAGAGGTTGTGGATTGGTTGGGGACTTTGCCCAAAGCTCATTGATTTCTGGAAAAATGTTCAAAAGGAGATCAGAACGGATTTAAAGTATTGACTTAACTTTAGATCCAGCTCTGGTTATAATAGGAATACTTCCAGATAATAGGATGGATATGGATTTGGTGTCATTATTGAGAATTATGCTTCTAGTAGCTAAACAAATGATAGCAGTGTACTGGCTGAAGCCACAGCGCCCTGGAGAGAGAGGTTCAACATGTCTATACAGTATGATAGAGAAAACACAGCAAGATTACAGCTGAACCTGGATCTGTTTGCGGACAGATGGTCACCATTAATACAGGTTGTGATATGGTTCACTTTTAATGGCATGAAGGCTGTAGCATCTGGTATAGGTTTTGGTTTTTGTAGAGTGTATTTATACTAACATAACATTACCAATGAAGATGACTTTTATTACAGAAACACTTGTTGATATAGATGTATCGGTATGCTTACATAGATTTATGTATTTAGATATGCCAATTATAATGTCTAGGTTTCCCGATAAAGAACCTTCTTAAGCAACTCTTTGTATGGGAGTTAAGAAGTACTTTGGAGTTAAGTGCTTCTTAACTCGTTCGGGAAACCCGGCCAATGAGTGTAATTGTATATGAATCTCCTGGAAGTTGTATTTATGTTTTGAATAAATAAGTGATCTCAGGACCACATGAACGTCGTCTCACTCTGGGCCTGGGTCGTGGGGGTCAAAGTCTGGGTCTGGTACACAATAATTGTATTCCAAGTCACGGTATCACCTTAATTGCATGTACTATAACTGCTATTGTCAACCTGAGAGATGTAACTGAATAATACAATGCAAAGAATCCCGGCTGAAATCGACAGCCTATAATGTGCGTTCCTGCCCAAGAGAGACTGGCCTCAGATCAGATCAGAGACGCTACCCTGACCTCACCTGGCCCTCTGCTTCTGGGGAGGCTACTCAGAAGGAATGAGTGTCTGTATGAGAGTGTGTGTGTGTGTGTGTGTGTGTGTGTGTGTGTGTGCGTATATGTGTGTGTGTGTGTGTGTGTGTGTGTGTGTGTTAGAGGGTTAGAAAGAGCTTGGCCGTATCAGCGTTGGGAAACGGGGAAGAAGGGAGTGGTGTTTCACATAAAGCAGTTCCTCACGGTCTTTAACTCGGTCGGTAGTGTGAGTGGCTTTGGAACTTAGATATGCATGAGAATGTACTGTGCATTCAGGAGAGAGCTGTGCCTTTCAGAGTATGGGTATGAGAGTGTGGTGTTGTTCCTTATTACCAAGAGGAAGTGCATGTGACAGAGAACATCTTTTAGAAGTTGTTTTTCCCATAATGCAGAGCGTTAGGGAGCAGACTTTCAAAGCAGACTTACAGTGAGAACATACAGAGGTACGGTTATGCTCTTTCAACAACACAAAGTCATGTAAACACACACATTCTTGCAAGCGCACGCAGCGAGCGAGCACACACACACACACACACACACACACACACTAAACTGCTCGATACATCCTGTAGCCCCACCTGAGTGGCGAGCAGAGGCGGTCCGCGGCCGTTCCTTGTCCTTCGCCGGCAAAGGGACGATCAATAATCAACCATCTTAGGGCTTCACTGACATTTCAGCGTGCCGATGGATATCGCTCGCATCCGCAGGAACAGAAGGTCAGCGGATCAGACCCTCTCTCAGGTGGTCAGCGGATCAGACCCTCTCTCAGGTGGTCAGCGGATCAGACCCACTCTCAGGTGGTCAGCGGATCAGACCCACTCTCAGGTGGTCAGCGGATCAGACCCACTCTCAGGTGGTCAGCGGATCAGACCCACTCTCAGGTGGTGGTCATTGGATCAGACCCACTCTCAGGTGGTCAGCGGATCAGACCCACTCTCAGGTGTCTCCAGGTCATGTTGTCTGTGCTGTTTTGATCATCAGGGCGTATGGTGGATGAACTGGAGACTTTAAGGATTTTCTCGACGCCGCGGGTAGCTGTAGCAGCGTGGGGAGGCGGCGTGCTGCAGCAGCGTGGGGAGGCGGCGTGCTGGAGCAGCGTGGGGAGGCGGCGTGCTGGAGCAGCGTGGGGAGGCGGCGTGCTGGAGCAGCGTGGGGAGGCGGCGTGCTGTAGCAGCGTGGGGAGGCGGCGTGCTGTAGCAGCGTGGGGAGGC
>NC_140263.1:6257621-6307567 GCF_949987555.1 Borostomias antarcticus | reverse complement strand
GGGCTAGTACAGAGAACTGATAGTCCTGTTATAGGGCTAGTACAGAGAACTGATAGTCCTGTTACAGGGCTAGTACAGAGTACTGATAGTCCTGTTACAGGGCTAGAACAGAGAACTGATAGTCCTGTTATAGGGCTAGTACAGAGAACTGATAGTCCTGTTATAGGGCTAGTACAGAGAACTGATAGTCCTGTTATAGGGCTAGTACAGAGAACTGATAGTCCTGTTATAGGGCTAGTACAGAGAACTGATAGTCCTGTTACAGGGCTAGTACAGAGAACTGATAGTCCTGTTACAGGGCTAGTACAGAGAACTGATAGTCCTGTTATAGGGCTAGTACAGAGAACTGATAGTCCTGTTATAGGGCTAGTACAGAGAACTGATAGTCCTGTTACAGGGCTAGTACAGAGAACTGATAGTCCTGTTATAGGGCTAGTACAGAGAACTGATAGTCCTGTTTTACAGCCTCTAGGCCAGTGGGCCAATAGTTTTCCATGCTGAGTGTTGCCAGTCTGGAGACGGTGCTTCTGAGATCAGAGACGGCTTGAGAGAGCTTGGCTGTATCGACATTGGGAGGTAAGAGAGAGTGTTTCACATAAAGCAGCCCTTCAAGGTCTTCAATTCAGCCTCGCTCATTCTCAGTAATTGCCAAGGCCGTGTATTACAGAAAGATAGGAGCTGTAAATACTGTATGAACTGTAAATAGTAAGTGTGTAGTAGTAACTGTAAGCTGGTGGTAATGGCAGTGGCTCGCAGCATACCTTCTGTATATTTTCTGTTAATATTCTGTGTAAAAAATACTATTGGGCTGTCATCCAAAAATCAATGTCAGAATTGTAAGTGCTGTAAATTGCTGCTACTGATTGAAACGTCAATCATCTGTAACCAGGGAGGGAAGACGGTGGAGGAGTCCCCCTACACCACACACACATCTGCACAAATACACACATACAAATACACACACACACACCAATACAAAAACACTCTGCCTTTGCATTATGCTCCACCTCTCTCTCTCCCCCCCCCCTCTCTCTCTCTCTCTCTCTCTCTCTCTGTCTCTCTCTCTCTCCCCCCCCCCCTCTCTCTCTCTCTCTCTGCCTCTCTCTCTCTCTCTCTCTCCCTGTCTCTCTGCCTCTCTCTCTCTGCCTTTCTCTCTCTCTCTCTCTCTCTCTCTCTGCCTCTCTCTCTCTCTCTCTCTCTCTCTCTCTCTCTCTCTCTCTCTCTTTCCATTCTCTCTGCCACCCGTTCTCTTCTGGCCGCTAGAGAGCTTTTCAAACAGAGACCTTCACATGTCTCCTAGACAGTCACAGCAGATGTCCAAGTATGGTCCGAGTATGGTCCAAGTATGGTCCAAGTATGGTCCGGCGGTGCCCTAAGAACAGGCCGTCCAGCGCAGAGAACAGTGGCGGCGTTTCCTGGCTCCGCCGAGCGTAGAAACAGCTCACTAACGCATTTCTCTGGGAATGACTCATGGAAAAGGGTTTGCAAAGAGCAGACCACAGAGAACGCACACACACACACTCAATATGATGCTCTGTAGTCTCGTACAGGCAGACCTATCTCTACGGTCCTACATAACCAGAACTAACCAGACCTATCTATCTCCACGGTCCTACATAACCAGACCTAACCAGACCTATCTATCTCCACACTTCTACATAAACAGACGTATCTACAGGTATCTCTACACTCCTACATAACCAGACCTATCTATCTCCACACTCCTACATAACCAGACCTATCTATCTCCACACTCCTACATAACCAGACCTATCTATCTCCACACTCCTACATAACCAGACCTATCTATCTCCACACTCCTACATAACCAGACCTATCTATCTCTACACTTCTACATAACCAGACCTATCTATCTCCACACTCCTACATAACCAGACCTATCTATCTCCACACTTCATTTACACTGTGCCAGTGCTGGATCTTCTATTATTATTATTATTATGGTCTGTTATTATTATTATTATTTTTATTTTTTATTTTATTTTATTATCATCTTCAGACGCGTGACTTGAATTGCATTCCTTCACAAGTGAAAACGAGTGGACCCGGAAGTCCACCATAATGAGGATTGCACCCTAAAGGCAATATTCCCAAATCCTATACGTTGAGTCAGACTAGATGCTCTGTTATGGCTAGGCTATGTGCCGGAGCTCGGCCAGGCAGCAGCTGAGGGAGACGGATGTGCCGTCTAGCGCAGGGAGGTGTCCAGACATGACTAAAGAGCTGGCCTAGCCACGCGGAAACAGCAGGAGGAGGAGGAGTGCTATGCCGCTTCTACCCAGAAAAGGAGGTGGTTCTCAACGCAGCAAACGTTAGCCCTCCTGAGGAATGCTAGGTCGGTATTGGCCGACAGTTGCTTCCTCACAGGAAATCAATGAGGTTATTCGTATGTGTCTGATGCTCTTGGTGTTGTCAGGTGAATCGATAGGTGTCTCCGTCAGCCTGATGAAAGGGTGTAGCTGTCATGTTGGCTGAATCATTCTTGTTAACATTAAATGCAGTGATGCAGGATATAAACAGTACAGTACACTAAGAAAAGAGCCGGTTAAAAAACCTAAAAAGCTATAAGGATGGAAGCGAGGCAGCTTACCGTTCTAAGCCTCTATTTGTAATTTGATCACTGATGTGCTGGTGATCTTTGAAAGAAGCCTTTAAAATGGAGTCTGCCAACTGACCTACAAAAACAGCATCAAAGCTGATTTAATAAAAAAAGAACACAAAAACCAAACATGTGAACTGATTGCGTAGCTTGCAGCGCTGTAGCCGACAGAATGTCCCAGTTAACCCTCTGAGGTCCCTGAGGAATCTTTTTCAGCTTTGTGATTTTGGTGTTGTCTGATACTTATCTATCTGTCACGACGCCACACCCCCTAGACTGATGGCAGGGGTCACGACGCCACACCCCCTAGACTGATGGCAGGGGTCACGAAACAATTCTCTGAAAACTGGAGAGCAGATTGGGGTGAGGGGAGAGGCGCAGACAGTGTGTTTTTAGCTCATGTGTCTCTCTCCTCCATTCCTGATAGTCTGCTCCCAGGGAACCATGTCCTCTCCTGGCCTCTGTCCCCCCCGAGTCACACTGTACTCTTCTAGTAGACAGACATCCACACACACACACACACACACACACAAACACACACACACACGATCCCATCCTCTCCCAAGGTTGCATGCATTTGTATTTTCCCTGGAGAGCTATGGTAACTACATGAATACTGATATCCAGTCGCAGAGTCCAGACTGAGAGGAGGATTGTGGGTAGCGGTGCTGAACACCATCTCATTATTCCCTCCTCTGAGGTGCTGCTCAACGCTGAGCAGCTCTTTACCAAAAACACATACTTCGGGGCTAGAACCCAAATAAAAGGTTTACTATTAGATGAATTCCCTACTTGTCTCTGCAGTTCAGCTTAAACTTCATAACAGTAGTTGCGCTTACATGCTACCAATGTAAATACTGTAGCTTCTTTAAGTTCATGTGAAACTAGATAAAAGCTGAGTTGTAGTCACAGTCCTCAGTGGCTCGCTGCATTCACCAGCTTCAACAATCATTCTGTCGTTTGCAGCCATGTTGTCACCTTGCCAAGAAATAAACCATCGTCTTCAGTCACTGTTGTGTCTTGTTTTGGTCTTTGTGGGAACATCACACTTCGGCCAATGAACATTTCATCTGGGAATGTGATTTGTCATCCGGCAAGACGGCACCTGAGACATATGGCTCGTTATTCCCGCTGTAGCAACACCCGCTGGCTGCACTAATTGATTAATGATGTCACGTTGCCAGATAGCGCTGCGTGCTGGGAGCTAGCATCCCAAATGGCCTTGATACATCCCTACCTGCGAGGGCGTTAGCGGCTCGTTTCACGGGATGAATGTTTCACTTTAATTGGACTCCTCCAGTTTGAATTACAGCTGTGTGGAGCAAAGTCATCTGAAATGTATAGACATGAAAGAACTGAGCAGTTCTCTGAGAAGAACCATGAAAGTACTGAGCACTTCTCTGAGAAGACCCATGAAAGTACTGAGCAGTTCTCTGAGAGGACCCATGAAAGTACTGAGCAGTTCTCTGAGAAGACCCATGAAAGAACTGAGCAGTTCTCTGAGAAGACCCATGAAAGAACTGAGCAGTTCTCAGAGAAGACCCATGAAAGTACTGAGCAGTTCAGACCCATGAAAGTACTGAGCAGTTCTCTGAGAAGACCCATGAAAGTACTGAGCACTTCAGACCCATGAAAGCTGCATTTTCCACATCTTTGTTTGGAAAGTAAACAGACAGCTGATTATAATCAGAAACTTCCTCAGAGATATGAAATACACATCTACTCCTAACTACTCACCAAGCTTAACTACGTACCAAGCTTAACTACATACTAAATCAAATCAAACTTTATTTTGAATGATTTTTCACGGTGCCCACCCACATCCATTGTATGACCAAAACGGTGGTAGAGCAATTATCAGACTCTCTCAAAACTGCTAGTTTTGTCAACGTTTTGATCTGAACCATTGTAAATAATCATAAATAACCTTAAAACAGGGCTAAACATGCATTTTCCCTTTACTACTCCTTTAACTACATATGAGCTTAACTACATATGAGCTTAACTGTGTTCTCTTCTAATCCATGCTGTAAGTCACTATGGTTGATGCTCATGTCTGTATTTGGCCTTCAGTTCATATTGTAGGCCAACCCTGTTCCAAACAACGCTTAAAAGCATCCTTCTAACTCATGTTGACATGCCCTCGGCCGAAACATGAACAGCCTCTTCTGAAAGTTAAAGGAAACGGTCATCACTTCTCTTGATGTACAATAGCAGTGACCGTCTTCAGACCCAAGTGAACACGGCTACGTCAACGTTAAATCTTTTATCTCGGTACTAATTCTGTTCTCTGTGTTTTAAAGGTTTATAATGGGGTTAGTTGTCACAGGGAACATAACTCATTAATAAAGACTATGTGTTATTGTTCCATTAGGACTTTCATTGCCTACCATTTACATAATAGTAACAGACAAGTGTCTAGCTCAGTGGGGCGCCAGCATTAATATTTGAATGGAGAAAATGAGTATTACTTCTTACAACTTCTTACCTCTTCTTTTGCTCCAGTCACAAACATACATTGTAGTGATCAATAACGGATGAAGGATGATGATGAAGGATGTCTTTTACATAGTCAACTGCGTGATTGGGGACAGTATTGTCACAATCCACTGAGAGAATTCACACTTTCATGACAGAAAGCCCTATTCCTATAGCGACAGGACGCTCTCGGGCTATGAGCTCACACATGAAGCAGAGCTGGCAGACAAACTGACACCAGACTAAACAAACGGGAGCGAAGCTCACAGACGATGCTGACTAACTCCATGTGGCGGCTTAAGGGTTGTGGTGACGGCATTTCACCCCCGCGTTGTCCTGCCTGTACCAGCCAATCACGGGAGAGCCTTCCGGGGAGCCCGCGTTGTCCTGCCTGTACCAGCCAATCACGGGAGAGCCTTCTGGGGAGACCCCGTCTGCATTGCTTCACATTTACCGAAGGAGAAACTTCTAAGTGTTTCACAAGGTTGCTGGTGTTACCCCCTTTGGACACAACTCACTTTTTACATAAGTATGGATGACTTCATTGACTCCATTCCTTGAGCAGTCGTCCGTGCACTCATACTCTCCCTACTCAAACCCTGCCTCAACCACAACAACACTCTCTCCCTACATACTAAAACTCTGCCTCAACCACAACACTCTCTCCCTACATACTAAAACCCTGCCTCAACCACAACACTCTCTCCCTACATACTAAGACCCTGCCTCAACCACAACACTCTCTCCCTACATACTAAAACCCTGCCTCAACCACAACACTCTCTCCCTACATACTAAAACCCTGCCTCAACCACAACAACACTCTCTCCCTACATACTAAGACCCTGCCTCAACCACAACACTCTCTCCCTACATACTAAAACCCTGCCTCAACCACAACAACACTCTCTCCCTACATACTAAAACCCTGCCTCAACCACAACACTCTCTCCCTACATACTAAAACCCTGCCTCAACCACAACACACTCTCCCTACATACTAAAACCCTGCCTCAACCACAACAACACTCTCTCCCTACATACTAAAACCCTGCCTCAACCACAAGACTCTCCCTACATACTAAAACCCTGCCTCAACCACAAGACTCTCCCTACATACTAAAACCCTGCCTCAACCACAACACTCTCTCCCTACATACTAAAACCCTGCCTCAACCACAACACTCTCTCCCTACATACTAAGACCCTGCCACAACTACAACACTCTCTCCCTACATACTAAAACCCTGCCTCAACCACAACACTCTCTCCCTACATACTAAAACCCTGCCTCAACCACAACACTCTCTCCCTACATACTAAAACCCTGCCTCAACTAAAACACTCTCTCCCTACATACTAAAACCCTGCCTCAACCACAACAACACTCTCTCCCTACATACTAAGACCCTGCCTCAACCACAACACTCTCTCCCTACATACTAAAACCCTGCCTCAACCACAACACTCTCTCCCTACATACTAAAACCATGCCTCAACCACAACACACTCTCCCTACATACTAAAACCCTGCCTCAACCACAACACACTCTCCCTACATACTAAGACCCTGCCTCAACCACAACACACTCTCCCTACATACTAAAACCCTGCCTCAACCACAACACTCTCTCCCTACATACTAAGACCCTGCCTCAACCACAACACTCTCTCCCTACATACTAAAACCCTGCCTCAACCACAACACTCTCTCCCTACATACTAAAACCCTGCCTCAACCACAACAACACTCTCTCCCTACATACTAAGACCCTGCCTCAACCACAACACTCTCTCCCTACATACTAAAACCCTGCCTCAACCACAACACTCTCTCCCTACATACTAAAACCCTGCCTCAACCACAACACTCTCTCCCTACATACTAAAACCCTGCCTCAACCACAACACTCTCCCTACATACTAAAACCCTGCCTCAACCACAACACTCTCTCCCTACATACTAAAACCCTGCCTCAACCACAACAACACTCTCTCCCTACATACTAAAACCCTGCCTCAACCACAACAACACTCTCTCCCTACATACTAAGACCCTGCCTCAACCACAACACTCTCTCCCTACATACTAAAACCCTGCCTCAACCACAACACTCTCTCCCTACATACTAAAACCCTGCCTCAACCACAGCATCTCCATACATACTAAAACCCTGCCTCAACCACAACACTCTCTCCCTACATACTAAAACCCTGCCTCAACCACAACACTCTCTCCCTACATACTAAAACCCTGCCTCAACCACAACACTCTCTCCCTACATACTAAAACCCTGCCTCAACCACAACACTCTCTCCCTACATACTAAGACCCTGCCTCAACTACAACACACTCTCCCTGCATACTAAAACCCTGCCTCAACCACAACACTCTCTCCCTACATACTAAAACCCTGCCTCAACCACAACACTCTCTCCCTACATACTAAAACCCTGCCTCAACCACAACACTCTCTCCCTACATACTAAGACCCTGCCTCAACCACAACAACACTCTCTCCCTACATACTAAAACCCTGCCTCAACCACAACACACTCTCCCTACATACTAAGACCCTGCCTCAACCACAACACTCTCTCCCTACATACTAAAACCCTGCCTCAACCACAACACTCTCTCCCTACATACTAAAACCCTGCCTCAACCACACCACTCTCTCCCTACATACTAAAACCCTGCCTCAACCACAACAACACTCTCTCCCTACATACTAAGACCCTGCCTCAACTACAACACTCTCTCCCTACATACTAAAACCCTGCCTCAACCACAACACTCTCTCCCTACATACTAAAACCCTGCCTCAACCACAACACTCTCTCCCTACATACTAAGACCCTGCCTCAACTACAACAACACTCTCTCCCTACATACTAAAACCCTGCCTCAACCACACCACTCTCTCCCTACATACTAAAACCCTGCCTCAACCACAACAACACTCTCCCTACATACTAAAACCCTGCCTCAACCACAACACTCTCTCCCTACATACTAAGACCCTGCCTCAACTACAACACTCTCTCCCTACATACTAAAACCCTGCCTCAACCACAACACTCTCTCCCTACATACTAAAACCCTGCCTCAACCACAACAACACTCTCTCCCTACATACTAAGACCCTGCCTCAACCACAACACTCTCTCCCTACATACTAAAACCCTGCCTCAACCACAACACTCTCTCCCTACATACTAAAACCCTGCCTCAACCACAACACTCTCTCCCTACATACTAAGACCCTGCCTCAACCACAACACACTCTCCCTACATACTAAGACCCTGCCATAACTACAACACACTCTCCCTACATACTAAGACCCTGCCTCAACCACAACACTCTCTCCCTACATACTAAAACCCTGCCTCAACCACAGCATCTCCATACATACTAAAACCCTGCCTCAACCACAACACTCTCTCCCTACATACTAAAACCCTGCCGCAACTACAACACTCTCTCCCTACATACTAAAACCCTGCCACAACTACAACACTCTCTCCCTACATACTAAAACCCTGCCTCAACCACAACACTCTCTCCCTACATACTAAGACCCTGCCTCAACCACAACACTCTCTCCCTACATACTAAAACCCTGCCTCAACCACAACAACACTCTCTCCCTACATACTCAAACCCTGCCTCAAACACAACACTCTCTCCCTACATACTAAAACCCTGCCTCAACCACAACACTCTCTCCCTACATACTAAAACCCTGCCTCAACCACAACACTCTCTCCCTACATACTAAAACCCTGCCTCAACTACAACAACACTCTCTCCCTACATACTAAAACCCTGCCACAACCACAACAACACTCTCTCCCTACATACTAAGACCCTGCCTCAACCACAACACTCTCTCCCTGCATACTAAAACCCTGCCTCAACCACAACACTCTCTCCCTGCATACTAAGACCCTGCCACAACTACAACACTCTCTCCCTACATACTAAAACCCTGCCTCAACCACAACACTCTCTCCCTACATACTAAAACCCTGCCTCAACCACAACACTCTCTCCCTACATACTAAAACCCTGCCTCAACCACAACACTCTCTCCCTACATACTAAAACCCTGCCTCAACCACAAGACTCTCTCCCTACATACTAAAACCCTGCCTCAACCACAACAACACTCTCTCCCTACATACTAAAACCCTGCCTCAACCACAACACTATCTCCCTACATACTAAAACCCTGCCTCAACCACAACAACACTCTCTCCCTACATACTAAAACCCTGCCTCAACCACAACACTCTCTCCCTACATACTAAAACCCTGCCTCAACCACAAGACTCTCTCCCTACATACTAAGACCCTGCCTCAACCACCACACTCTCTCCCTACATACTAAGACCCTGCCTCAACCACAACACTCTCCCTACATACTAAAACCCTGCCTCAACCACCACACTCTCTCCCTACATACTAAAACCCTGCCTCAACCACAACAACACTCTCTCCCTACATACTAAAACCCTGCCTCAACCACCACACTCTCTCCCTACATACTAAGACCCTGCCACAACTACAACACACTCTCCCTACATACTAAGACCCTGCCATAACTACAACACACTCTCCCTACATACTAAAACCCTGCCTCAACCACAACACTCTCTCCCTACATACTACAACCCTGCCTCAACCACAACAACACTCTCTCCCTACATACTAAAACCCTGCCTCAACCACAACACTCTCTCCCTACATACTAAGACCCTGCCTCAACCACAACTACACTCTCTCCCTACATACTAAAACCCTGCCTCAACTAAAACACTCTCTCCCTACATACTAAGACCCTTCCTCAACTAAAACTCTCTCTCCCTACATACTAAGACCCTGCCTCAACCACAACACTCTCTCCCTACATACTAAGACCCTTCCTCAACTAAAACTCTCTCTCCCTACATACTAAAACCCTGCCTCAACCACAACACTCTCTCCCTACATACTAAAACCCTGCCTCAACCACAACACTCTCTCCCTACATACTAAAACCCTGCCTCAACCACAACACTCTCTCCCTACATACTAAAACCCTGCCTCAACCACAACACTCTCTCCCTACATACTAAAACCCTGCCTCAACCACAACACTCTCTCCCTACATACTAAGACCCTGCCACAACCACAACACTCTCTCCCTACATACTAAAACCCTGCCTCAACCACAACACTCTCTCCCTACATACTAAAACCCTGCCTCAAACACAACACACTCTCCCTACATACTAAAACCCTGCCATAACCACAACACTCTCTCCCTACATCCTAAAACCCTGCCTCAACCACAACACTCTCTCCCTACATACTAAAACCCTGCCTCAACCACAACACTCTCTCCCTACATCCTAAAACCCTGCCTCAACCACAACACACTCTCCCTACATACTAAGACCCTGCCTCAACCACAACACTCTCTCCCTACATACTAAAACCCTGCCTCAACCACAACACTCTCTCCCTACATACTAAAACCCTGCCTCAACCACAACACTCTCTCCCTACATACTAAGACCCTGCCACAACCACAACACTCTCTCCCTACATACTAAGACCCTGCCTCAACCACAACACACTCTCCCTACATACTAAAACCCTGCCTCAACCACAACACACTCTCCCTACATACTAAGACCCTGCCTCAACCACAACACTCTCTCCCTACATACTAAAACCCTGCCTCAACCACAACACTCTCTCCCTACATACTAAAACCCTGCCTCAAACACAACGATGTGCATGCAACACCAACATGATCAACTATTGTGGATTTCAGCATTTTAACAGTGAAACTAATGCAACTTCCAAATCACTGGACCCCTATGACAGTTTGGTGAGCTTGCCAGTTTCTCCCCATCTACAAGAGTAGCAGATTGTCATTGTATTCACACTGCCAAATCCACACTTAAAACCTGCCAAATCCACACTTAAAACTCTATGATGGCAGAATTTCAGAAACAATTTAACTGCCAAGTTGATGGATTATCGAAGTCTAAAGCTAGAAATATAGCGGAGAGCAGTTTGCACACTGACATCAAAACTTCACAGATGTGCAGAACTTATACGAATAACCTAAATGTATGATCTAATGATCTAATCTAGGGTCATCTTTTAAAAGAACACACAAAAACAAGATTTAATCATGTTGAAACAGATACTGCAAAAGTACTCAAATACAGGAACTGTGACATGGTGTTTTATAACCACGAGTCGTGCCAGTGGACTAATGTTCGCTGTTTCTGGACTAGCCTGCAGAAATGTTCTCCAAAATGATACAGCCATAACTTTGTTAACTGCTGAAAAGGCAAGATTGTCGGCTGCATCTGGAGAGCAGCGTCTTCTCCAGCGTCTGTGAGCACTAACACAACTACATAAATATGACCAGGGTTTCCACAGCGCTATAAAACACATCCTGCAGCTCTCATTACGCTGAGGACTATAGTATCACATAAGTCTGTCAAATACTTTCTCATACCGGCTCTGTTCCTCTACAGAAACACAGGGCTGATGCACAGCTGTGTCATTAGCTACTGTACAAGTCTATTAATGACACCGTTTTCTATTAATCTACTGAAAATGTGCTTAAAGGGCCTGCTATAAATCACAATTATATTTGAATTAGAAAAGTCAGTTAATGACACTGACATGAGCGAACAACTGGCCATGGTCTTTTAAATATTTTGACACATTCAAAATAAATACCTCATATTCAAAATGAATATGTTGAGGCATTTATTTTGAATATAATGAGTAATTTATTTTGAATATAATGAGTAATTTGTTTTGAATATAATGAGGAATTTCCTTGAGTGACCTTTCAGTCACTCAGACCTTTCAAACAAGAGAAAGTAAGTATGATCTCACTGTTTGTACAACAGCCTTCATGTGGGCTAATTAGTGCCCAAGGCTGGGGTGAAATGATCCGTACGGTACAGCACCGTGGGCAGCATCTGGACCTGGAGGTGGATCCACATTGACCCTTGTTTGAAACGTGACTCCAGCCATCACTCTGCCCAGAGTGACAGTTAGAAGTAGACTCGGCCATGTGACGCTCTAGAACCTAAGATCCTAACATCCTGGCACTGTGATGTGGGGCATAATACAATTTATTTGTAGTCATTTATGAGAGGCTATTCAAAAAATCCCTTTGCTGTCAGTTTATTCCACAGAATACCGGGCAAATCTACATTTATGAGGCAACCCAGCCCATTTGCATTTTATTCAGGCCTTTGTAGTGCAGACTGTATGAAGTGAGTATTTTGAGGTGAATATATCCAAGTGTTAAGTGATGGAAAAACGTTGTACCATATGAAACCTGAAGCACAGACGAGAAATAATGAGCCGGATTGAGCATACGGTTCCAAAGAGGTCCACTGCTGGGCTGTTACACAGGAACACGGCTGTTACAGCTACACGGCTGTTACACAGCTACACGGCTGTTACACAGCTACACGGCTGTTACACAGGAACACGTCTGTTACACAGCTACACGTCTGTTACACAGCTACACGTCTGTTACAGGAACACGGCTGTTACACAGGAACACGGCTGTTACACAGCTACACGGCTGTTACACAGCTACACGGCTGTTACACAGCTAAACGGCTGTTACACAGGAACACGTCTGTTACACAGCTACACGGCTGTTACACAGGAACACGGCTGTTACACAGGAACACGGCTGTTACACAGGAACACGGCTGTTACACAGCTACACGGCTGTTACACAGCTACACGTCTGTTACACAGCTACACGTCTGTTACACAGCTACACGGCTGTTACAGGAACACGGCTGTTACACAGCTACACAGCTGTTACACGAACACGGCTGTTACACAGAAACACGACTGTTACACAGGAACACGGCTGTTACACAGCAGTGAGAAAACATGTGGGCATATTTATATATGGTGAGGACAGAAGTGCCTGACAAACACACACGCATGCGCACACGCGAGCACACACACGCACGCACACACACACAAATTCCATTAGCCAGCCATCATCGGCAAAACAGAGCTCTTGAGGCTGACAGACAGAATAGATTACCGTGTTCTACCATCAAAACAGCAAAGACAAAAGCATCCAGACGGCCCTCTGCACTGAGGGAAACGCATACAAAACGCAAACAAATGAAAGCGTACCAACACATTCACACACTCTTGCATCATCTATAACCAAATAAAAACTCACAAACTCACTAGAGGCTCAGTAGTAAACACAGACTAGAGGCTCAGTAGTAAACACAGACTAGAGGCTCAGTAGTAAACAGACTAGAGGCTCAGTAGTAAACACAGACTAGAGGCTCGGTAGTAAACACACAGACTAGAGGCTCAGTAGTAAACACAGACTAGAGGCTCAGTAGTAAACACACAGACTAGAGGCTCAGTAGTAAACACACAGACTAGAGGCTCAGTAGTAAACACAGACTAGAGGCTCAGTAGTAAACAGACTAGAGGCTCAGTAGTAAACACACAGACTAGAGGCTCAGTAGTAAACAGACTAGAGAGACATCCTCTCATCACCCAGAGACGTCAGTCACAAGTCATCAGCTTCCACAGCAACGGGCAGCAGACAGCCCTGGAGAGACACGGAGCAGAGGGACACACAGGACACTGCTGTCCTCCAGAGACACAGAGCAGAGGGACACACAGGACACTGCTGTCCTCCAGAGACACAGAGCAGAGACACCACAGGACACTGCTGTCCTCCAGAGAGACAGAGCAGAGACACCACAGGACACTGCTGTCCTCCAGAGACACAGGGCAGAGACACCACAGGACACTGCTGTCCTCCAGAGACACAGAGCAGAGACATTACAGGACCAGGGTGTTTCCTGCATAGACGCCCCCAAAGAGATTTTAGCCAGATCCAAAGGAAAATCAGCAGTGCCAAAATGCTAAAAATTTAGAATAAAAATAGCAATTCAAATCCTCTCCAAATGTGTTTGATAGCTTGTTTCAAGTTCTTGCATTGTCCATGGTTTGGACCACTAGTAATCAAGATACTTAATACAGGAGGACCCCACTCTGCTAGGGTTTGAGGCTGGTGGAGGTGGAGGTAGGACCCAATAGCAGACAGAAGGCAAGCAGCGCAGGTTCAGAATAAAGGATTTAATATCCAAAAAACACAAACAGAGGAACACTGGGAGGAAACACTAACATTAACAATGAACCAACAGAACAAAGGAAACAGGAGGACATATATACTCTGGGAGAACAATCAAGGAACAACGTACAGGTGTGCAACAAGACATAACGAGACACCGGTGCAGACAATCACCCAGACAAGGACATGGAGGGATTCCAACAAGACACCAACACAAGGACTGAGGAACTAGGACACAAGGGAAGGGAACAGGGAACGAGGCTGGGACAGGGAAAGGGACTGGGCAGAAAACTAGAGGGGGGAACTAGAGGGCCAGGAGAGGAGGGACTGGAGTGACGTGGGACTAGTGAGGGGACAGGTGTCTAGAGCTGGGGCTGGGAGGACACAAACCAACATAGAAGACAAGACAAGGACATTTCAGAGATACGAACGACCTTCGGTCCCGTTGGGTTCGGATATGTCATGTCAGGAGATTTCCCGCGATTGTGAAAAGTGAGCTAAGTCAGAATGACAGCAAAGAATACAGGCCTCTATACAGTATGCTGGTAGGCTACTCGGCATAAAACTGAAGTTTTCCCCAAAAATGGTGTGTGCATCACCCCCCAAAGACCCATCCTGATCCCCAAAGACCCATCCTGAGCCCCAAAGACCCATCCTGATCCCCAAAGACCCATCCTGATCCCCAAAGACCCATCCTGATCCCCAAAGACCCATCCTGAGCCCCAAAGACCCATCCTGAGCCCCAAAGACCCATCCTGATCCCCAAAGACCCATCCTGATCCCCAAAGACCCATTCTGAGCCCCAAAGACCCATCCTGAGCCCCAAAGACCCATTCTGAGCCCCAAAGACCCATTCTGAGCCCCAAAGACCCATTCTGATCCAGGAAAAGACCCATCCTGAGCCCCAAAGACCCATCCTGAGCCCCAAAGACCCATTCTGAGCCCCAAAGACCCATCCTGATCCAGGAAAAGACCCATCCTGAGCCCCAAAGACCCATCCTGAGCCCCAAAGACCCATTCTGAGCCCCAAAGACCCATCCTGAGCCCCAAAGACCCATCCTGATCCCCAAAGACCCATCCTGAGCCCCAAAGACCCATCCTGAGCTCCAAAGACCCATCCTGAGCCCCAAAGACCCATTCTGAGCCCCAAAGACCCATCCTGAGCCCCAAAGACCCATTCTGAGCCCCAAAGACCCATTCTGATCCAGGAAAAGACCCATCCTGAGCCCCAAAGACCCATCCTGAGCCCCAAAGACCCATTCTGAGCCCCAAAGACCCATCCTGATCCAGGAAAAGACCCATCCTGATCCCCAAAGACCCATCCTGAGCTCCAAAGACCCATCCTGAGCCCCAAAGACCCATTCTGAGCCCCAAAGACCCATCCTGAGCCCCAAAGACCCATCCTGAGCCAGGAAAAGCCCTGCAGGGCGCTGCTGTCCCGCCCGTCGCAAAGTGACGCCAGTAATGAAACGAGCACTTAGCCCAGCCTGTAGGACCCCCCCAGTCTGTCATCCCAGGGGACCGGGGACATCTATTACAGGACATCAATGGACGCAATTTGCAGTGAGTGAGCGAACGCCGGGAAGCGTCGTCACTTCTGTCAGAGGTTCAGCCGGCCCATTACGAGTCCCGCGCGTCTTTGCTGCCAGGGCGATAAGCTGAACAAGCCTCGGCCCTCGTTCCATTAAGAGGCATTATCGTGCAGCTGTAGGAGAGGAATATTTCACAGTATGTCTGGTTATTCTCAACAGAACAAGCGGTGTCAGAAGAGATGGTATTGTCCAGTACTTGTTGCAGCATTCCTATCAACAGTTTTAATTGTGTTATGTTCATGTTAGGTTGTTAGGTACGTTTACAAGTGCAGATTGTTTATGCGTCTCATTGTCATTCACTACACAATATGTCATAATTGGATACAATATTCAGGATGCAAATCAGAGGGTCTCGAACTAAACACTTCTCTTACTCCAAAATTAGCATTTTCCCTCCTGACAAACACTGTCTGTGCTGAGTACTGATGTATATTATGGCCAATGAGGATGCGTGGTAAAGAAGTCTTGAATCCTGGTGTGGTAAATATAAACTAAGTACCTGCGTGCGTGTGGCGTGATGTAGCACAAACATTTCTAGGAGCCATTTTGTCTCCTCAGTGCAGACGCTTTGCTGGTACCGTACATGACAGGGCTGGTGTTCCCGTGCCCACAGATAATAACCTACTGACTGAATCATCCTCTGGTACGAAAGACAGGGACCCCAGAGGTGAGGCGATGACTTTAATGACAGACGTCCCCCTGTTCTATCCTGTGGAGGTCTTCCTGAAATGAAAGAGTCTGTCTCAGCAGGAACCAGCCATGCTGGCAGAGGTGGAGACTGATAGATTTGCATTACCTGAAATTACTTTAAAAGTAAGCACTGTAAAATATTTGGGACTTGGATGATTTTAAAGAACAGTGTTGCAGATACACTTTTAACAGCATGTGATGATTACAGACCAGTGGTGTTGAAGGGGTCCATGGACTAAAGACATGTATATACCTGTATAGTAGTCCAGTATTCTCATCCATGGACTAAAGACATGTAGTGGTCTAGTATGCCAACACAGTAGCTAGAAAGGACACTAGAATGGCTCTCTTCCCTGACCCAGAAACTCATCAGAAAGGTCACAGCCCTCAAACAGGAATTACATTACCCTGGTAAAGATGTGATGGAGAATTGATTTGGGAGGAGGGGAGTGAAGCTGCCATTTCCTTTGCTCAAGCTTGTACAGAGCGCCGGGCGGACCTGTGTGGACTAGATAAAGCAGAAGATCTGAGACCTGCTGGGTCTGTCACTGCTGGGGAGGAAGGCTCCACTCCGGAGGGACAGTAGGACTCTCAGGATTGCATTACTGAGTTATTCCAATTCAAATGATATGAATAAGTAATTGACAGGTTATTTTTCTTCCGAAGGGTAAATCTATCCGGGTTCAATGGTTTCGTGCTGAGCTTCGAAACGTTGGCATTCAGCAGGGAATTATGATCTTAGTATCTCATCTGTAGCCATGCGTGCACATTATTGATCTAGAGAGTGTACGGGAATACAGTCCATTACACCAGCGGACAGCCTCTTCTGATTCTGGGGAAATGCATCTCGTTTCTAATGACCACTTATCTACCAGAATGGAGGCAAACAGGACTCCCTATGTCTTGTGTTTCACTCACTACACTACTTAATAAAAGAGGAGGATGAGGGACGAGAGACAGAGACAGAAAGAGAGGGGAGAGACAGAGAGAGGGGAGACAGAGAGAGAGGAGAGACACACACAGAGAGAGAGAGAGACAGAGATAAAGAGAGACAGAGACAGGGGTGAGAGAGAGAGGGGAGAGACAGAGAGAGAGAGAGAGAGAGAGAGAGAGAGAGAGAGAGAGACAGAGATAAAGAGAGACAGAGAGAGAGGGTGAGAGAGAGGGTGAGAGAGAGGGGGACTGGGGACTGTTCTGAGTACTGTTCTGCATGGGGACTGTTCTGGGGACTGTTCTGGAGACTGTTCTGGGGACTGTTCTGGAGACTGCTCTGGAGACTGTTCTGGGTACTGTTCTGAGTACTGTTCTGGAGACTGTTCTGCATGGGGACTGTTCTGAGTACTGTTCTGGGTACTGTTCTGCATGGGTACTGTTCTGAGTACTGTTCTGTACATATCAAGCCAATGACGTGGTTCCTGTTGGTGGCTTTAGACTGCTGGTGGCTTTTGGATGCAAACCCACAATGACACAGACCTGATTTAAGCGCATTGTATTGCCTCTGTGTATGAAATGCGCTATACAAATACATTTTTGATTTGATTTGATTTAATCTGTAAATCTGCCGTAGGCCGGCGTTCAGACGTAAACGCCCTGGGAGGGGAAAGCTAACGCTCAGTGTAATTTACTCCTGTAATTGATTTCCGTACTCAGGCTACGAAGGGTTCAATACGTTCATTATGCCCCTCCATGCGGGGGGGTGGAGGGGGCACGTTTGGGATGTGGAATGTGGCGTGATGGGGTCTAATCTCGCCACAGTGGCGTGTTCAGTACCTGTAGGCTAAGCTACCGACATTAACATACAGATGACTGCAGTTTGCTACAATGGCACACAGCGCTGAGCCGACTGTGGTCTCATAATGGCAGAGTTAAAAATGGATTCTCATTATGAAGAGCAATAACAGAATTCATCAGATGGCTCACATGCGCTGATCTGTTTTTTTTTTTACTAGTTTTCTCTCTGGGTCGCGATGCGCCTCCACATTCATTCTGGAATATTGAATATCTCCATAAACAGTTGATAATGCCGCTATCTCTACCACACACACACACACACACACACACACACACACACACACATATGCACGCACACACACACACACAGACACACACATAGACACACACACACACACACACACACATAGACACACATACTCTCTCTCTCTTTCACACACACACACACACACACATACACACACACACAGACACACACACACAGAGAGAGGGGGTGCATTTCCTGTGAACAGTATGCATTAAAAGGAATCAGGATGCAAGCAGTTCTGGCATTTATCATATTTCGGTTTCTGATTGAAGATCTGAATAAGAATCAGAGATTTAACTTCCTTCAATAGATAATATTTCCTGTTCCTACTTCAGGCTCATCCGCAAGACTAACTTCACACTGCAAAGTGTCCCTCTTCAAAGCAACTGTAGGGATCATCGCTATTTTTATAATGTTGTTTTTGTCCAAAAAGCAATAAGACATCTACAAATGTTGGGTGTGGGGCTTTCAAAACCCCAGAGCCTTTATTGAATGATGGTTCCTCTGGTCAGGTAAACGCTGAGAGGCACTGACCGTCAGCCTCGGCTGAAACATGCGCTCCGTCTGGTCAAGTTCAAAGGTCGCTGGAGAGGTCAGATGCAATTTCTTCTCTTCCAACAACATCCTGTGAGGCTGTATCTACTGTATGTGTGTCACGTCTCTGTCAGGGAGAATCACTAGTGTGTGTGTGTGTGTGTGTGTGTGTGTGTGTGTGTGTGTGTGTGTGGGGTGTGTGTGTGTGTGTTTGAGCCACGTCAATGATTTGTTTAGACAGAGCGTCTCAGTCCTGGCGCGTGTGTGTGTGTGTGTGTGTATGTGTGTGTGTTTAGACAGAGCGTCTCAGTCCTGACGCGTGTGTGTGTGTATGTGTGTGTGTGTTAAGACAGAGCGTCTCAGTCCTGGCGTGTGTGTGTGTGTGTGTGTGTGTGTGTGTGTGTGTGTGTGTGTTTAGACAGAGCGTCTCAGTCCTGGCGTGTGTGTGTGTGTGTGTGTGTTTAGACAGAGCATCTCAGTCCTGACGCGTGTGTGTGTGTGTGTGTGTGTGTGTGTGTGTGTGTGTGTTTAGACAGAGCGTCTCAGTCCTGGCGTGTGTGTGTGTGTGTGTGTGTGTGTGTGTGTGTGTGTGTGTGTGTGTGTGTGTGTGTGTTAAGACAGAGCGTCTCAGTCCTGGCGTGTGTGTGTGTGTGTGTGTGTTTAGACAGAGCGTCTCAGTCCTGGCGTGTGTGTGTGTGTGTGTGTGTGTGTGTGTGTGTGTGTGTGTGTGTGTGTGTGTGTGTGAGTTAGACAGAGCGTCTCAGTCCTGGCGTGTGTGTGTGTGTGTGTGTGTTTAGACAGAGCGTCTCAGTCCTGGCGTGTGTGTGTGTGTGTTAAGACAGAGCGTCTCAGTCCTGGCGTGTGTGTGTGTGTGTGTGTGTGTGTGTGTGTGTGTGTGTGTGTGTGTTTAGACAGAGCGTCTCAGTCCTGGCGTGTGTGTGTGTGTGTGTGTTAAGACAGAGCGTCTCAGTCCTGGCGTGTGTGTGTGTGTGTGTGTGTGTGTGTGTGTGTGTGTGTGTGTGTGTGTGTGTGTGTGTGTGTGTGTAGGGTGTCTCCAGATCCGAGGAGGACGAGGGAAGGTCAGGTCTGTAATGAAGACAAGCCGTCCCTGGAGAGAGAAGTCAACAGCTACTGACAGGAGGCACAGAGCACGCCTCCTCTCTGCTCCTCTCTCCTCCTCTCTGCTCCTCTCTCCTCCTCTCTACTCCTCTCTCCTCCTCTCTCCTCCTCTCTGCTTCTCTCTCTCCTCTCTGCTCCTCTCTCCTCCTCTCTGTCTCCTCTCTGCTCCTCCTCTCTCCTCCTCTCTGCTCCTCTCTGCTCCTCTCTGCTCCTCTCTCCTCCTCTCTGCTCCTCCCTGTTCCTCTCTGTTCCTCTCTGTTCCTCTCTGCTCCTCCTCTCTGCTCCTCTCTGCTCCTCTCTGTTCCTCTCTCCTCCTCTCTCCTCCTCTCTCCTCCTCTCTGCTCCTCTCTGTTCCTCTCTGTTCCTCTCTGCTCCTCTCTGCTCCTCTCTGCTCCTCTCTGTTCCTCTCTGCTCCTCTCTGCTCCTCTCTGCTCCTCTGTCTCCTCTCTGCTCCTCTCTCCTCCTCTCTCCTCCTCTCTGCTCCTCTCTGCTCCTCTCTGTTCCTCTCTGCTCCTCTCTGTTCCTCTCTGCTCCCCTCTGTTCCTCTCTCCTCCTCTCTCCTCCTCTCTGTTCCTCTCTCCTCCTCTCTGCTCCTCTCTCCTCCTCTCTGCTCCTCTCTCCTCCTCTCTCCTCCTCTCTGCTCCTCTCTGCTCCTCTCTGTTCCTCTCTGCTCCTCTCTGTTCCTCTCTGTTCCTCTCTGCTCCTCTCTCCTCCTCTCTCCTCCTCTCTGCTCCTCTCTGCTCCTCTCTGTTCCTCTCTGCTCCTCTCTGCTCCTCTCTCCTCCTCTCTGCTCCTCTCTGCTCCTCTCTGTTCCTCTCTGCTCCTCTCTGTTCCTCTCTGCTCCCCTCTGTTCCTCTCTCCTCCTCTCTCCTCCTCTCTGTTCCTCTCTCCTCCTCTCTGCTCCTCTCTCCTCCTCTCTGCTCCTCTCTCCTCCTCTCTCCTCCTCTCTGCTCCTCTCTGCTCCTCTCTGTTCCTCTCTGCTCCTCTCTGTTCCTCTCTGTTCCTCTCTGCTCCTCTCTGCTCCTCTCTCCTCCTCTCTCCTCCTCTCTCCTCCTCTCTGCTCCTCTCTCCTCCTCTCTCCTCCTCTCTGCTCCTCTCTCCTCCTCTCTCCTCCTCTCTCCTCCTCTCTGCTCCTCTCTCCTCCTCTCTGTTCCTCTCCTCCTCTCTCCTCCTCTCTCCTCCTCTCTCCTCCTCTCTGTTCCTCTCTGTTCCTCTCTCCTCCTCTCTCCTCCTCTCTCCTCCTCTCTCCTCCTCTCTCCTCCTCTCTGCTCCTCTCTGCTCCTCTCTGTTCCTCTCTCCTCCTCTCTCCTCCTCTCTGCTCCTCTCTCCTCCTCTCTCCTCCTCTCTCCTCCTCTCTGTTCCTCTCTGCTCCTCTCTGCTCCTCTCTGTTCCTCTCTCCTCCTCTCTGTTCCTCTCTGCTCCTCTCTCCTCCTCTCTGCTCCTCTCTCCTCCTCTCTCCTCCTCTCTGCTCCTCTCTGCTCCTCTCTGCTCCTCTCTCCTCCTCTCTGTTCCTCTCCTCCTCTCTCCTCCTCTCTCCTCCTCTCTCCTCCTCTCTGTTCCTCTCTGTTCCTCTCTCCTCCTCTCTCCTCCTCTCTGCTCCTCTCTCCTCCTCTCTGTTCCTCTCTCCTCCTCTCTGCTCCTCTCTGCTCCTCTCTCCTCCTCTCTCCTCCTCTCTGCTCCTCTCTGTTCCTCTCTGCTCCTCTCTCCTCCTCTCTCCTCCTCTCTGCTCCTCTCTGTTCCTCTCTGTTCCTCTCTCCTCCTCTCTCCTCCTCTCTCCTCCTCTCTGTTCCTCTCTGCTCCTCTCTGTTCCTCTCTGCTCCTCTCTCCTCCTCTCTCCTCCTCTCTGCTCCTCTCTGCTCCTCTCTGTTCCTCTCTGCTCCTCTCTGCTCCTCTCTGTTCCTCTCTGCTCCTCTCTACTCCTCTCTCCTCCTCTCTGTTCCTCTCTGTCTCCTCTCTCCTCCTCTCTCCTCCTCTCTGCTCCTCTCTGCTCCTCTCTCCTCCTCTCTGCTCCTCTCTCCTCCTCTCTCCTCCTCTCTGCTCCTCTCTCCTCCTCTCTCCTCCTCTCTGTTCCTCTCTCCTCCTCTCTCCTCCTCTCTGCTCCTCTCTCCTCCTCTCTGTTCCTCTCTCCTCCTCTCTGTTCCTCTCTGCTCCTCTCTGCTCCTCTCTCCTCCTCTCTGCTCCTCTCTCCTCCTCTCTCCTCCTCTCTCCTCCTCTCTGCTCCTCTCTCCTCCTCTCTGCTCCTCTCTGCTCCTCTCTCCTCCTCTCTGTTCCTCTCTCCTCCTCTCTGCTCCTCTCTGCTCCTCTCTCCTCCTCTCTCCTCCTCTCTGCTCCTCTCTGCTCCTCTCTGTTCCTCTCTGTTCCTCTCTGCTCCTCTCTGCTCCTCTCTGCTCCTCTCTGCTCCTCCCTGTTCCTCTCTGCTCCTCTCTCCTCCTCTCTCCTCCTCTCTGCTCCTCTCTGCTCCTCTCTGTTCCTCTCTGTTCCTCTCTGCTCCTCTCTGCTCCTCTCTGCTCCTCCCTGCTCCTCTCTGCTCCTCTCTCCTCCTCTCTCCTCCTCTCTGCTCCTCTCTGCTCCTCTCTGTTCCTCTCTCCTCCTCTCTGCTCCTCTCTGCTCCTCTCTACTCCTCTCTCCTCCTCTCTGTTCCTCTCTGTCTCCTCTCTCCTCCTCTCTCCTCCTCTCTGCTCCTCTCTCCTCCTCTCTGCTCCTCTCTCCTCCTCTCTCCTCCTCTCTGCTCCTCTCTCCTCCTCTCTCCTCCTCTCTGTTCCTCTCTCCTCCTCTCTGTTCCTCTCTGCTCCTCTCTCCTCCTCTCTGTTCCTCTCTCCTCCTCTCTCCTCCTCTCTACTCCTCTCTGCTCCTCTCTCCTCCTCTCTCCTCCTCTCTGTTCCTCTCTGTTCCTCTCTGCTCCTCTCTGCTCCTCTCTCCTCCTCTCTGTTCCTCTCTGTTCCTCTCTGCTCCTCTCTCCTCCTCTCTGCTCCTCTCTCCTCCTCTCTGCTCCTCTCTGTTCCTCTCTCCTCCTCTCTGCTCCTCTCTGCTCCTCCCTGTTCCTCTCTGCTCCTCTCTGTTCCTCTCTCCTCCTCTCTCCTCCTCTCTGCTCCTCTCTGCTCCTCTCTGCTCCTCTCTCCTCCTCTCTGCTCCTCTCTCCTCCTCTCTGCTCCTCTCTCCTCCTCTCTCCTCCTCTCTCCTCCTCTCTGCTCCTCTCTGCTCCTCCCTGTTCCTCTCTGCTCCTCCCTGTTCCTCTCTGCTCCTCTCTGTTCCTCTCTCCTCCTCTCTCCTCCTCTCTGCTCCTCTCTGTCTCCTCTCTGCTCCTCTGTCTCCTCTCTGCTCCTCTCTGTTCCTCTCTGCTCCTCTCTCCTCCTCTCTGTTCCTCTCTCCTCCTCTCTCCTCCTCTCTGCTCTTCTCTCCTCCTCTCTGTTCCTCTCTGCTCCTCTCTCCTCCCCTCTCCTCCTCTCTCCTCCTCTCTGTTCCTCTCTCCTCCTCTCTCCTCCTCTCTCCTCCTCTCTCCTCCTCTCTCCTCCTCTCTGCTCCTCAGTCTGTCTCTGTTCTGTTTCAAGAGGCCAGTCTGGCAAAGAAAACCAAACACTCTCATAAAAATAGCCGCCGCATAGCTGAGACTCAGGATAGGGCTTATAACCACGTAGCTGAGACTCAGGACAGGGCTTATAACCACGTAGCTGGACTCAGGACAGCTTATAACCACGTAGCTGGACTCAGGACAGGGCTTATAACCACGTAGCTGGACTCAGGACAGAGCTTATAACCACGTAGCTGGACTCAGGACAGCTTATAACCACGTAGCTGGACTCAGGACAGCTTATAACCACGTAGCTGGACTCAGGACAGAGCTTATAACCACGTAGCTGGACTCAGGACAGAGCTTATAACCACGTAGCTGGACTCAGGACAGGGCTTATAACCACGTAGCTGGGACTCAGGACAGAGCTTATAACCACGTAGCTGGGACTCAGGACAGGGCTTATAACCACGTAGCTGGACTCAGGACAGGGCTTATAACCACGTAGCTGGACTCAGGACAGGGCTTATAACCACGTAGCTGGGACTCAGGACAGGGCTTATAACCACGTAGCCAACTCCAGCTCCCTGAGTACTCCAGCTCAACAACAACAAACAACAACAACACAGCAACACAGACTAGGCGATGACTCAGCCTGGAGACTCATCCTGAGGCCTCAGTTCTACTCGCATGCTACCAGTCACAGATAGAGAGGAGAACAGACACAGTTAGAGAGGAGTACAGACACAGTTAGAGAGGAGTACAGACACAAGGCTCTACTCTCCCTCCCATAGTACCAGTCACAGATAGAGAGGAGTACAGACACAGATAGAGAGGAGTACAGACACAAGGCTCTACTCTCCCTCCCATAGTACCAGACACAGTTAGAGAGGATCAGACACAAGGCTCTACTCTACCTCCTATAGTAGTCCATGTTCTACTGAAGCTCCTATAGTCCATGTTCTTCTGTAGCTCCTATAATAGTCCATGTTCTACTGAAGCTCCTATAGTCCATGTTCTACTGTAGCTCCTATAGTAGTCCATGTTCTACTGTAGCTCCTATAGTAGTCCATGTTCTACTGTAGCTCCTATAGTAGTCCATGTTCTACTCTACCTCCTATAGTCCATGTTCTACTCTACCTCCTATAGTCCATGTTCTACTGTAGCTCCTATAGTCCATGTTCTACTGTAGCTCCTATAGTAGTCCATGTTCTACTGTACCTCCTACAGTGTGAATAGGAAGCAGCGTTCCTCACATGAGGAACTCCGAGCGGCTGAGAGCAGAAGTAATAATTTGTAATAATTTAATCTCGGCTTCAGCTCCGCTCTGTTTCACCATTTCATAAACCTAAAGGCTTTTGTCATCTGGAAAAAAATGGCAGCAGTTGTGTGAGACAGAAATCACAAAATCAATTTTAGAGATAGAGAGAGCGAAAGAGAGAGCTACGGTAATTTTGTGGGATGAGAGGAAGCTCAAGCACATTTGCTATGGCTGAAAATCAGTTCATTTTTAATTCACAGTTTCATAACTGCAATTCACGTGGTTATCTTTGAGACTGATGATGTTACAAGACTACTATAAAGGACATATTTCTTTATGTCCTGTTCCTTATAGCCTGTGCACAGATGTACACGCAGGAAATTAGTTGGTGTCAAATGGCGTCTAAACATTTCAGCAGCGCTCGATGTTGTTTTGCCTTTTGTAAATGCCAAAGATACTGTTATAGACTGTGAGGAGACCCCCGGTCAAGGAAGGGGCTCACAAACTGAAGAAAAGGTCAAATAACTTTTACTCGACATGCAATTCCACACTGAGAAAGTAGCCTATGTTTATATTCAAATGGCTGAGTCACTGGTGTCTGCGCTGTTCTAGCCGTCTTCTGGACGGCCTCGCGTGGGACAAGGGATGAGGTCGGACAAGGGATGAAGTCGGCCATTTGGAATGTGTGGAAAGTGCAGCTGGTCGATCACAGAACCAATCACATGAGGGACACGCACCAGTCTGTTCAGTATAGCTGAGTTCTTCAGAATCACGGGGATTATTCAAGTATTTGATCAGAATTAATTCAGATAATTCCGTTTTTTTTATTTTTTTAATGCAGGCCTATTTGATCACTAGATTTGCGAGTGGTAGTAACAGAATAGTCTTACCTGTAGAGAGCAGCCAGGGTGTCAGGGAGGTCGGGCAGAAGGGAAGAGAAACAGACAGAATGTTAGTGAGTTGTAGGAGATAAATGGCTCATGCTTTTGCACATAGTCTTTGGAGTGTTTCCAGGAGAGGCTGGTCCCGCAGCTCAGGGCTGCTCAGGCCTGTTAAGGTCTCACTTGTTCTAGACTCCTTCACCTCCGCCATCTTGCAAGCCAAATGTTATTGCAAGGTGCATTAGCAAACAGACTCTCTCTCTCTCTCACTCTCCCTCTCTCTCTCTCTCTCTCACACACACACACACACACACACACACACACACACACACACACACACACACACACACACACACACACACACTCGTACTGCCTGGAAACTCTGGGTGGGTGTGCCTTTCTGAAGGGAGAGCCCTGTGAGTTGGTGAGCGGGGGGAAACAGCCCATCAGCTGCGCTCCTCTCCTCTCCTGGCCGTAAACACACACATTCTTTCCCCCATAGTGACTCACTGTGCAACAGGCCCTGTTTCACCTGGCAGAGCTGCTCAACGCTCCGGCGCTGAGCGCAGAGAACGGGAAATGAGCTCTCTAGCGCCACCATTGGGTTCGATTGAGCCAATAATGCAGGGTTAGCCTCAGGTTATATGTGTGGACATGCTTGCAAAAATGTGTGGTGTTCCGTACAAACCTTCAGAAATTACACCACTTTATGTGAAAAACCACTCCCTCTGCAATCTTCATTGGCTCATAGTTTCTGTTTTATTCAACTTTTTAAAAAAAAGTGCCGAGATGGAACTTTAGATATTGGTCCCTAGATTCTGTCGACCGAGTGTCATCTGAATCTCTAAACACACAAACAGCTGTGAGAAAGACTCAGAAACTCTGCGTCGGAGGAACACGGATGCTTGTGTCATGCATATGGAGATTCTGTATGAATGTATCCTCATCCTCACACCGGGGTCAGGCGCTTGTAAACTGTTAATGACCACGTTAAGAGATGTTTGCGAGATGGTTGTGAAAGTCTTATGCGATACACTTATATTGAATATTACATCAAACCCTAGCGCTGTTTGTGTTGACCTCAGCACAGCTCCGTTTACGAGCCAGACGTGTTCAGAATGAGAGCAGCCGGCAGCGTGTCCGTCTGTATGTTGGATTAAAACATGACTCTGAACTGTTAATGATCCGGGCCAACGACGCCTGCATCTCAGAGTCTTCCAGTAATCAATGTTATACTCCCTTTTATAAGCTGTGATTCATTCTGCCTCGAGGAATGCCCACCGCATGCTCAAACGCCCACCACAAACCTCGTTTGTTTGTTTTTTTAGAACCTCATTTTATTTATTTATTTATTATTTTATCTGCTGTATCTGTAGAAACCTAGGAACCAAGGAGACTGAAGAACCCGTCTATCTAGCCTATGCATACCTCCACAAGGTATTGATCTTTAGTCTGGTATGACCACCCCGATCTAGCGAGCTCACTGCTTCGCTCCGCAATATCGGTCTGGCCTTCGCCCCATAGAGAGCGATTATGTGGGCGGGGCTACTTGCCTTGACAGACAAACACTTTCAGCCAATCAGCGTTCAGCAAACTTTTGCCAAATCGGAACTTTTGCCAGTCGGAAGAACGGCAAAAACGTCGTTCTGTCAGCACCACCCCCCCCCCCCCCCTCACCCGGTCAACAACTCGCGCCGCGCAAGATGCCCTCACTTTTCACTGAGCACCTGCCCCCCCAAATGTCTGTGCCACTGTGAATAAGGCGAATCGGGGGGAGGGGGGGGGGGGGGGGTGTAGGGTTTGACCACGGCCTGGAGGCTGTTTGACTAAGAAGGGTTGATCGCTCCAGCCCGCTGTTTACTCTGCTGGACAACGTGCTGCCTGTTGAGAGCCCAGTCCTGGGCTCAGGCTGGGCTGGGCTGGGCTGGGCTGGGCTGGGCTGGGCTGGGCTGGGCTGGGCTGGGCTGGGCTGGGCTGGACAGGGCTGGGATGGACAGGGCTGGGCTGGTCACTCTGCTCCAACTCCCTCCCTCCTCAAGGGCAGGGCTGCCCTGTTCCCCTCAGCTCCACCCTGAGCACCCGCTGGTCCAGCTGGACTGAACATGGGGCTGACAATCCTAGTCTCATCAGTCATAATCTCAGGGGTCGGCATTGTACAATCACGCTGTCGGTTTGTTGCGTTTCAAGACGTGTATGTGTAGTTACTGTGCTACCTGGCACGCAGCGAGCACTCGTTAAAACCACACCGGCGCATTGTCAGCAGACCATCTCAAGCGTAACCACAGAGCAGGGAAGGGAGTTGCTTTGGGTTGAGGGCACAGTAGCAGGCATTTCTCCCATCAGCCCCGGGTGATGCCAACACTGGAAGCCCTCAGCGCCAGCGGCTGAGTCATGTGTGGAAAATGGAAGCAGTGAATTGAAACACGTTGGGCACACCTTCGGCCCTGGAACAGGAACACTGCTCACTCCAGTCAAAGACATGAAGATATTGGGGAAGTTATTCAGGGCGTTCTGACAAATTGGTGCTTCATTTGTAATGGAAAGGTCTGTGGAACTACAGGTGGAACGGAGAGAGTCAGCGAGGTCACACAACACCTGCTCCCACCACCCACCACCAATCAATCAATCAAAGCTTTATTTGTATAGCGCATTTCATACCCAGAGGCAACACAATGCGCTTTACAGAGAACAAGGGAGGTGGGCATACGACCCACTCTCTACATATTCCAGAGGGAAGCAAAAAAACAGTAATCACCCGGGGGCCAGATAAGTGAGCTGTAAAAATTCTTCCCTGACCCCTCTCAACAAGGCGATCGAGCAAGCTCCTGGAGTATGTTTGTCTACCGGCTAAGAACATTTATAGAGCAATAAATAACATTAAATTACATTTTCAGAGTAAGAGAGGCTAATAACATCATAGGAGAGACATGGCAAACACTGGTGTATGTCTGTGTGTGCGTGAATGTGCCTGGGCCCAGATAGAGGCAGGGGTCAAGGGTAGGATCGGGGTAGGAAAAGGATACGGACCCGGGTTAGGGTGAGGGGAAGGGGATCTGAGCCCAGGACTGGTGTATGTCTGTGTGTGTGTGAGTGTGCCTGGGTCCAGGTAGAGGCAGGGGTCAGGGGTAGGGTGGGGGTAGGAAGAGGATACTGGACTATACCAATACTCATGTCATTTGAGTCGCACAGGCTTAACGAGGTCTGATGGATCAGTGTTCAGACTATTACTATGTGGCTTAAACAGACGAGTCACTGTGTCTGTGTGCTTGACGGATTTGGACTAATGCACGACCACAATATCATGAAATCCGTGACATCATCCTAGTTAAAAAGGGAATGTTGGACACAGCAAAGGTTCTGCACCCAGAACATGACTCAGCAAGTACTAGAGCAGGTAGAACCGTCCAACATTCAACCACGGCCCGTGTTTGAGGAAGCGCTGTTCAGCTCAACACTGTTTGTGGTCAGCTTGTGGCTTCCTGTCTGTCTCTCTCTCAAAGCGGTGTTCTCTCACTGGCTTTGATAAGGCCTCTTTGCATTCAGAATAGAAAGCGTTTTGTGCTGAGTGATGAATAATTCTTCATAAACGCTCAATAGCGCACAGGCTACTGTTTCCCACTGACTCACTGCCAAATTGGACTGGATACTAATTATTCAAATGACATACATGCATCTAATTACTGTCATCCTGTAGTAAAAAATGCTTTCAAGCTTTCATACTGGTGATGTTATCTAATGAAGGGCTAAAGTACTACATATAATGTAGGTGTTTATTACTACAGATACTGTAGGTGTTTATTACTACGGATATAGGTGTTTATTACTACAGATTTATTACTCCTCCGTGTTCTCAGACAGACAGACAGACAGACAGACAGGCCCTGGCTGCTCTCCCCTCAGACAGACAGACAGACAGACAGACAGACAGACAGACAGACAGACAGGCCCTGGCTGCTCTCCCCTCAGACAGACAGACAGACAGACAGACAGACAGACAGACAGACAGACAGACAGACAGGCCCTGGCTGCTCTCCCCTCAGACAGACAGACAGACAGACAGACAGACAGACCCTGGCTGCTCTCCCCTCAGACAGACAGACAGACAGACAGACAGGCCCTGGCTGCTCTCCCCTCAGACAGACAGACAGACAGACAGACAGACAGACAGACAGACAGGCAGACAGACAGGCCCTGGCTGCTCTCCCCTCAGACAGACAGACAGACAGACAGACAGACAGACAGACAGACAGACAGACAGACAGGCCCTGGCTGCCCTCCCCTCAGACAGACAGACAGACAGGCAGACAGACAGACAGACAGACAGACAGGCCCTGGCTGCTCTCCCCTCAGACAGACAGACAGACAGACAGACAGACAGACAGACAGACAGACAGACAGACAGACAGAAAGACAGACAGACAGACAGACAGACAGACAGACAGACAGACAGACAGAAAGACAGACAGACAGACAGACAGGCCCTGGCTGCTCTCCCAGCGCTCAGCGCCCGGCCGGACGGCCTCAGGGCTGCATCTCCAGTCACACTAGGGTGGGTTATTACATAGAAAAACTCTCCTAATTCCTTTTCCTCTATAGGAATACGTCAGTATGGAAAACGTATTGATTCATATCTCGAGGGCATGCAACCCACTCGTCCTTCCTCAGAATCAACACATGTCCTGCTGCAGCATGATTACATGTGTCTGGGGGTGGGAGAGGAGATGGGAGATGACTGTATTATAATCATAGTCCATTTTACCAGAAGAGAAATGTCTGCAGTGTGAAATGCTGATTGTGTGTGAACCCAGAGCAGAAGAGCGGAGGGTTGCTCCAGAGTTAGTATTCAGACGACTGCTCTGTTGTCTTAGATGATCTAGAGGACCTTGCCCCATCAGCAGAACTCCTCTCAGCATGCAGACAAGACTCTCACTCTCACACACACACACTCTCACACACACACACACACACACACACACACACACACGTTCATACACACTCACACACACTCTCACACACACTCACTCACACACACTCTCATACACACTCACTCTCACACACACACACATTCACACACACACACTCACACACACTCTCATACACACTCACTCTCACACACACACACACGCACACACACACACACACACACACACTCACACACACTCACACACACACACACAGTGCAGAGCGAGTTAACGTAGAGAATACACACTCTAACCCTAATCCATTAACATAGAGATAACACACTCTAACCCTAACCCATTAACATAGAGAAAACACACTCTAACTCTAACCCTATTCCATTAACATAGGGAAAACACCCTCTAACCCTAACCCATTAACGTAGAGAACACACCCTCTAACCCTAATCCATTAACATAGAGAAAACACACTCTAACCCTAACCCATTAACATAGAGAAAACACGCTCTAACCCTAACCCATTAACATAGAGAAAACACACTCTAACCCTAACCCGTTAACATAGAGATAACACACTCTAACCCTAACCCATTAACATAGAGAAAACACACTCTAACCCTAACCCATTAACATAGAGAAAACACACTCTAACCCTAACCCATTAACATAGAGAATACACACTCTAACTCTAACCCTAACCCATTAACATAGAGAATACACACTCTAACCCTAACCCATTAACATAGAGATAACACACTCTAACCCTAACCCATTAACATAGAGATAACACACTCTAACCCTAACCCATTAACATAGAGAATACACACTCTAACCCTAAGCCATTAACATAGAGAAAACACACTCTAACCCTAACCCATTAACATAGAGAAAACACACTATAACCCTAACCCATTAACATAGAGAATACACACTCTAACCCTAACCCATTAACATAGAGAATACACACTCTAACCCTAACCCATTAACATAGAGAAAACACACTCTAACCCTAACCCATTAACATAGAGATAACACACTCTAACCCTAACCCATTAACATAGAGATAACACACTCTAACCCTAACCCATTAACATAGAGAAAACACACTCTAACCCTAACCCATTAACCTAGAGAAAACACACTCTAACCCTAACCCATTAACATAGAGAAAACACACTCTAACCCTAACCCATTAACCTAGAGAAAACACACTCTAACCCTAACCCATTAACCTAGAGAAAACACACTCTAACCCTAACCCATTAACATAGAGAAAACACACTCTAACCCTAACCCATTAACATAGAGAAAACACACTCTAACCCTAACCCATTAACATAGAGAAAACACACTCTAACCCTAACCCATTAACATAGAGATAACACACTCTAACCCTAACCCATTAACATAGAGAAAACACACTCTAACCCTAACCCATTAACCTAGAGAAAACACACTCTAACCCTTACCCATTAACATAGAGAAAACACAGTCTTGTTCCAGGTTTCTCTATCCTGGCCTTTGAGATGTTATCAGTGTAATTCCACACATTCCGTCACTGTCCCATCAGACCGACCCCTCTAGCAACGGCAGGGACAGCGCTGCTCACACTCTGAAAGACATTCTTTCAACCCAGAGCTTGATGCATGATGGGACACTGAACAGCTGCAGGCGCGCTTCTAGCTTGGCAGCAGACCTCCCAGGCAACCACGAGGCTTTAGGCTTTCACAGGGTATCCATTATCCACACTGGGATATTTACTCAAGCACGTCTGATTAATTAACCAGCCTGGGGGAATACAGCTGTACCCACCATGGGATCTGAACCCACTACCTTCTGTGACAGACCCTGATCCATATCTACTGATGCAGTCACCCTCTGGTAGTAATACATTACACCGTATCTGTCTTCAGTGGTGAAGGACAGGACATCAACCATCCATGGATTTCGAGGGGAGGCCTGTATGGACCTATACTGTACGTGTCTCTGAGTCTGAAAGGACTCATTCTGATAGTTGAAAGTATGCGATAGACACAGAGCTGTTTTCTGCATTACTACTGAAGATAAGACCACTCAGGACAAGTCCACACTAGTGGGAAGCAGTCAGAACACTTCTGCAGACTGCCAGGTTTAGGAGAGAGCAGTCAGAACACTTCTGCGGACTGCCAGGTAGAGGAGAGAGCAGTCAGAACACTTCTGTAGACTGCCAGGTAGAGGAGAGAGCAGTCAGAACACTTCAGACTGCCAGGTTTAGGAGAGAGCAGTCAGAACACTTCTGCAGACTGCCAGGTAGAGGAGAGAGCAGTCAGAACACTTGTGCAGACTGCCAGGTAGAGGAGAGAGCAGTCAGAACACTTAGTTGTATATGATTCTTTATGTCTTCATTTATGTTAAGATTAATATTTTCTTTTATCCATCCATCCATCCATCCATCCATCCATCCATCTTCATCCAGGGTCGGGTCGCGGAGGCAGCAGTTCCAGCAGGGGGGCCCAGACATCCCTTTCCCCGCCATTTTCTTTTATATCAGACATTTTGGTAGAAGAATGTTTCATACCTGACATGTTTCGACGGAGAAACCTCCGTCTTCTTCAGAGGTGTCACACAGATGGAATTGTGCGACGCATCGGGGGAGATAGGAAGGAGTTTCATCACACGGAAAAAAGAACATAAAAAGGAATGCGAGAAGGAGACTGCAGCACAAAGACAAACCAGATCAATAAAAGATAAGGCCCAACAGGAAAATCTCAAATCTGCAATAACAGACACCTTCAAAAGAGAGAACCACATCATGGATTGGGAGAACGCCAGAGTGATCAGAAGTGAAACCAACTGATACCACCGCTGGATAAAAGAGACGATTGAAATACGGAAATACGCCCGGGGACGATGAACGAGATAAGGGGGCGTACATGCTCTCACACACCTGGAGCGCCGTCCTGGGGGGGCCGACCGACAGCAGGAGGCTCCCCTGTCATTATTGACAGGAAGGTCACACCTCCTTAATACCATCAGCTGATAAAGACGCATCACACAATTCCATCTGTGTGACGCCTCTGAAGAAGACGGATGTTTCTCTATCGAAACATGTCAGGTATGAAACATTCTTCTACCAAAATGTCTGATAAAAGAAAATATTGATCTTAGTCAGAACACTGGTGCAGACTGCCAGGTAGAGGAGAGAGCAGTCAGAACCCTTGTGCAGACTGCCAGGTAGAGGAGAGAGCAGTCAGAACCCTTGTGCAGACTGCCAGGTAGAGGAGAGAGCAGAGGGAACACTGGTGCAGACTGCCTGTTTTAGGAGAGAGCAGGGGGGAACACTTCTGCAGACTGCCAGGTAGAGGAGAGAGCAGTCAGAACCCTTGTGCAGACTGCCAGGTAGAGGAGAGAGCAGTCAGAACCCTTGTGCAGACTGCCAGGTAGAGGAGAGAGCAGTCAGAACCCTTGTGCAGACTGCCAGGTAGAGGAGAGAGCAGTCAGAACCCTTGTGCAGACTGCCAGGTTTAGGAGAGAGCAGTTTGAACACTTCTGCAGACTGCCAGGTAGAGGAGAGAGCAGTCAGAACCCTTGTGCAGACTGCCAGGTAGAGGAGAGAGCAGGGGGGGGTGAGAGGAGAGGCTTTCCAGATGACGCAGGGCTTCTTCGGTCGGTCAGACGGTTTGTCCCAGCTGGCTCGCAGACACTGGAAATGTCTCGAAGAGAGAGGAACCAAGAAACGTTTTGATTGTTTCCTCCTGGGCGGTTTTATAAGCGCGGCCCTGTGCCAAGCCTCCTGAAAGGCCAGAGTGCCGGCCCCCCTGTGAATGCTGAGCACATATCAGGATGGTGCTAGCCTGTAGCTTAGGCTCTAACGCTGCAGTCTCTGGGGTTAAGATCCCATTCTGTACAACGTCTGTGATGTCATCCACCTTGTCTGTGACCCTTATTTCCTGTAGTCTCAGTTAAGAGAAACACATAGGAGGGGATGTCCTTGACATGAGATTGTCTGTTCATTCAAAATCTAACAGAGAAAACAGACAGAAACAGAAAATTGAGCAGTATACACTGAAGCCTTCCGTAGTCTCTGATGTGTAGATCTTCTCCCTAGTTTAGACGGGAAGACACAACACCGTCTCCTACTCAAAACCAAAGCCTCTTGAGGGGTTCCGTGCTATTTAAAATGACCCCATTAACAATTTCAAAGACCCAACCGTTCCTCATTTGTCAATAAAGCCTTAATGAGGATCATTTAAAAAGGCCTTTCCTTCCTGCCCCTCTGAGCCCCTCTCCCCTCAGGCTGTGCATCTGGCACCACGTCACGACAACGCTGTTGACCAGACAACATGGTGCTGGATACAAGCCAGGATTCTCACCATGATACTGAATGTGGAATATCCTCTGAGATCAGCCAGGGTAATGAGCTGGGTAAGTGTCTGTGATGTCTTCCAGGCTGGTGGTGAGGGCTCATTAGAGACCTCTGGAGATGAGTACCGAGATGAACTGAACGGTGCAGATGGCGCGGAAAGCGGGATCAGGTATTACGAGGGATCACCCAACTCGGCATAACGGACCGGACGTGGCGGCCCAACGGTCTTCTCGAGCGCTCACTCGTTTCTCAGACCGCGTCTCGACTGGACCCTCGCTGACGAGAGAAGGCCCGCGGGTCGCTGAGCGCTCCGACGTTCTTGGAATGCTGATGTGACAGGAATTAGCATAAGGAACCTACGCTACATGAAATGAAGAAGCGTTGTGTCCGTGTTGGAGTGATTAGTGAGGATGTGTTGATGTGGCGGTGGGATTGGAGGGGTCTGGTGGTTCCATCGTCCTGTGGTTTATGATTGGATGTCAGATATTCATTGAACTGCAGATGGTTTTATCTACAGTTTGGAGGAGGACGAATCTGCAACCGGCAATCTACACCAGCTGCTCTCGGGATTCTACATCATGAAAGGTGTGATTAGGTGGAACCAAGGAGGACTGTGCAGCTGCACTGTTAAATAGTGCATGTAATGTACACGTATGTATATGGAAACTCTGGCATTAAATCACCAACACAGTGGTTTGCACTGCACATACTGATAAGTTACTGTGTCAGCTGAGTGATTTCAACGTCTGTTGGAAAGTAGACATGTTTAGGCTGAGACACACAGCGGCTCCATTCAAACAGTAAAACATCAAAGGACATGTCACAGTCCATGTGATGCACTGACTGTCCTGCCTCCTCAAAGGGACATTATACACAGAGGCTGCAGTAAGGAGAAGAGGAAGAAGAAGAAGAAGAAGAAGAAGAAGAAGAAACAGACGAGCGGGACATGGAGCATCAGGAAGTTGAAGAGGTTGCTGGCGGTCCAAGTGGCAGGGTTGCAGGTGTGATGAAAGGCATTGTGGGGAGGAACACGCGTTGCCTTGAGCCATGTGCAGATGAAGATAGGGCACGTTTGCGACAGACTCTGTCTCAACCCCTGAGCTGACACAAGCTGTGGTTCAACCGTTCAGGGTTCAAGCGTTCAGGGTCTCAGCGGAGTGCAAAACACAAAACCCAGAGCATGTTACTAAAGATATAAAAAGGCACAGGAGGGCTGAATACTTGCAGGTCACCTAGTTGTTCCTCTCACATCCCATGGCCTTTTGGCACAGAACCGTTGGGTTCCGTTTATGAGACCGTTTCCTCAGAGCGTTTTGTGTTTTGTTTTGTTTAAGGGATTGTCGGCTTGTAGAATAATTTAAGCTGTATGAATACAGGTAAATGGACTGCACTTATAATATAGTGCTTTTATCCAAAGTTCTTTACAATGGCCTCTCATTCACACACCAATGACGGCAGCACAATTTTGGGGTTCAGTGTCTCGCCCAAGGACACTTCGACATATGGACAGGAGGAGGCAGGATTCGAACCGCTGACCCTATGATCATTGGACTACCCGCTCTACCACTGAGCCACAGCCACTCCTCTTCAGAGTACGATGAAAGACAATTCTCATGAAACACTGTTAGCATTTAATGATTAACTTGTGGTACCTTTGGGCTTACCGAAGACAATTCCAAAAATTGCAAAAGCTGCAACTGTGTTAACAGTATCCTGTAACCCTCTAGATGTATTTTACTCACACAAAGCCCTGGGATAAACTACTCCTTGTCTCTCCAATGGGATTCGACTAAAACTAAAACCCTAAAACTAAAATGCCCCAATCAGTAATTCCTAATGAGAGGATCTCAAGCAGCTCCAGGCTACAGACAGCCAAATGACTCCTCAGATTCAGGCTACAGACAGCCAAACGATTGTTCAGATACAAGCTACAGACAGCCAAATGACTCCTCAGATACAAGCTACAGACAGCCAAATGACTCTTCAGCTCCAGGCTAAAGACAAACGACTCTCCTCAGATACAGGCTACAGACAGCCAATCGGCGGCCTGCTCCACGCGTCTCTCCTCTGAATGTGTGCGGCGTGGGCGCTCGGCCCTGTATATCACCGCAGGTTCATAATGTCAGTAATCAGACTGAGCTCTCTCTCTCATCGTCCTCTGTCCACCGTCCGACCCTTTCGTAATTCACGTCTGCGCCTTCTCCTCCCAGGAAGTGGGGACACATGTAATTACTGTCCTCCGGTTCCCTTCAGCGGAGCAGGAGTCAATCTGCTCCACCATTATAATTAGCATGTCTTCAGTGGAGACAGAGAGCATGTATGCGCTACACTGTATTTTACGGCAAAAGGTCATAAAAATCGTGGCGGGTTGATAATTCTATTCTTTTTAGTTTATGTGGTCGTAATATGTCCTCTCTCCGGTCCACTTAGCTGGGCAGCCCCAGCGCCACGGCAGAGTGATGAAGAACAGGCACGGTGGAGCGACACTCAAATAAATATCGTTTTCTCTCTGGCTGTGCGAACGCCAGCGTGGCTGTGGACCGGGGGGGCGTGGCGCCGGGGGGCGGAGGGATGGCGGTATATCACAAGGAGCTGTCTGCTCCGCCAGCGGGCGGCGGGGGAGGGGAACGCCGCATGCTCCCTGCAGAGGAGCCTCGCACGCAGCCCTCGAAGGCAAAGGAAGGCTAGTTTGACCTCAGGCTCTGGGGGTCAGGGGTTAAGCCCATGATGGGATTGAATGTCCTCTATCAGGAAAGGCCTGTTGGCTAAACAGTCACGCTGTGACCACATCAATCAAGACTGCTGACGCAAACGCACACCAGTGAAAACGGGATTCTGAAGGAAGAGTGATCACCATGACCATGTGTCTTCTCACATTGGGTCAAATGAAGTGTACCCTGAATAATATGTCCATGTATTTCAAAATGTCATCTCCGTTTTAGAGTTCTAGGCGTCGTCTGGTACAAAACTACCGATAGACACTAATACTAATAGGATTGTTTTTCGTTATGGTAATTTAAATGTGAAACTTTTACATTATGCTAATCTGGATCATACTCGCAGACGTTGGCTTCAGAATGTGAGCCCTTTCTGACATCGGAAGAATAAAGACGTCAAAGTGCGCAGAGCTCCACAGACAGCCCTGCGAAGACGCCTGAAGACTGATGAAGAGAATGCCAAGCTACTGCCGTGCTAATCAGCATAGCGCACTGACACTCCCCTTCAACTAGCTGCACAGTGAACATACAGTAGACCTACTGTAATTCAAAAGAAAGAGAGAGAGAGGAAGGATAACAATGCTATCCACACTGACGTGAGCCCAGGCCCTGTCTGTCGGCACAATAGAGATGTCAAGGCTTTCTTATCTTCAGAGGCGATGTGACAGGATGCTGTCAGGAAACATGTTGACATGACACAGCGCAACACAGTAGGAACAGCGGGACGCTCCGCAGGGCCAATTATTCCCAGGTAAGAGGGAATAACAAGCAATAACAAAGCAATGACACAGTAAGACTCCCTTCAGAAGACGCAGTGTGACGGCGCTCAAAGAAAGAGGCAGCGGAGGTCTTATTAGGAACGGTCCTTATCACCGTCCTGCCATCTGTGATAGTGACAGATAGAGATCTCCATCGCATTTGATATTAAAAACCATGGCTCCAGTGATATGAACAGAGGTTTGGAATATGGGTATAGGAATTGATGCCAGTAACCGTTTCTGAAGGCATGCACACACAGGAATGATGAATAATCCACTATTAGAGACCTATACTCGTGATCGTGACGCTGGGCTTGAAGGCACCACGCCGTGTGTAGAGAGACTGTACAGATTCTATGAAAATGATTCAGACCCCTTGGGCTTGGACTTAATTTCATTGTGTTACAACATGCAATTAAAATTCAAAATGGATTTAATTTAGGTTAAAAACATTACTGTATACCACATACATGTACCATACCATACTGTATACTATACCATACCATACTACTGTATACCACACCATACTGAGCCATACTGTATACTATACCATACCATACTATATACTGTATACCACACCATACTGTATACTATATGCAGTGCCATATTATATACTGTATACCATGTCATACTAAACAGTATACTGTCATGCCTTTAAATGGGAACATACATGTAACATGGCCTCACTGGGGCAATTCCTTCAGACAGTATAGTCAACATCAACACATAATTCAGACCTAGTGCTGAATATCTGTGTATGGAATGATGCTGCAATACAGGCATCTAAACACAATGAGAAACATGATCCCACGGGTAGCTGGTGCATAACTCCCTCAAAGTAGCTCCTGAAATCCGTCGTAGCCGTAGTAGGTGGTACTGAGTTTTCTCACAGCATACTTGCATACTTCCCTCTCTGATAGCGTGCTGATTGGACAGGGCGGGGGCAGATGTGCTGTGTGATCTGACCAGGGACAGCTGGAGCACATGTTAGCACACCACAGTAAACAAGAATGTAGTTCAGTTCTTAGTTGGTTAAGTGATTTTTCCACCCTATTGCATGGTGCTAATGTGGTTGTCAACAGATGTCTACAGGGAGGCGAGCAGACCACCCACATGGTCACCCACTCAGTCAACCTCAGAGATACTTCCTGTCTGGTCGGGCACCAACCTGGCGATGCCACACGCTAACTACAGATCAGGCTGTATCCACCAAGGTTAATGAGGTACAGTACAGTCATCCACATGCAGAATGGAGATTATGGAATGATTTGGATGTAAGTCAACTCAGGAGCGTTTCCTGACAGTCTGCCCAGAGGCCTGGAATTACCTACAGTCACAACGGCTCACAAGTGTCTCAGAAAATACTAATAACAAGCACATGTCCTGCATGGCCATCCTCTGTGGATATACACGCATTCACTTCTCCTCCCAATATGGCTGCCTGCCGAACCTGGACAGCAGAGCTCCGCTCCATCCTGGGTTTGTTCTGCCTCATGTCCTGCTGCCTTGTGGCAGGAGACCCCGCGAGACAAAGCCAGATGGAGCAGGAGAACTTGACAGCTGCTTCAGGAGTAACGCAGGACGCAGACGGCTAGTCTGACTGAGCCTTCAGCTCTTACTGCCTGGCCGTCCACTCCGCTGAGCGCCTAAACAATCAAGCATCTGTCTTGAGTGAAAGTCACTTTTTGTTTGCATCACTCCCTGGTGAGTGTGGTTGTACAGGACGCTGGTTAAATGGAGTTTTATTTTCCAAGGTTAATGTAAAAGTGTCATTAACAGTGTAACGTGTTACAGCATGCTCCTTGATGTTACTGGACGTGAAAACCATCAACAGGAACTTAGTACTAACAGGAAATTACATCATTACTCAAGCTTACTTCCATGGAAAATATCTCTGACTAGGGAGAGATGTAACAAATAATAAAAAAATCTTTAATTAAGACGGCCACATTTTTATTGTTTTGATAAAAATAGACTATCCCTCTAAATGTTAAAATTATGAAATGTGCATAAAATGCCATGTGAAATCACACACAGCATATTGTCTTGTAGCATATGATCTCTAGGGGAACATTACATTCTACCGCAGGGTCATACTGTAGGCTACATCCACGCTTACATATTTTCATTTTAAAACAGCGTTTAAATATAGTAATAGACAAAAAGAAATTGACAGAGATTAGTGTCTGTCTAGCTCGAAAATCACATATGAGCGGACAAAACGGTGTCTGAACTGATGGTGCAAGGTTTTTTACATGCATCTGAGAGAATTGAGCTTGACATTCTCCAGCAAATCAATCCCAAATTCAGGTATAGTAGGTAAAGTCAGTCTTTAAACGTTCGCTTCCTCAACGTGTGTAACCAATCTACCTCACCTACCCTTCGGTTGAAGTAAAATCAAATCAAATCATAACTTTATTTGCACAGCGCATTTCACACACAGAGGCAACACAATGCACTTGTAGCCTTCCACTCACAACAGGCTTCGCCAGAAGTCGCCTAACTGGTTCGCAGTCCACATCGTTTGCTTAAGGCAACAGAAAATATCATAACAGGGTCCTTGACATTCCCATAATTCACTGCGGGCGCTTCTGGGAGGACAGAAACAGCCTGTGTCTGCAAGTGGGGTTGTTTTTCCAGCCTGTGCCTCACCTGGGGATAGTGAGGCCGCTGGAATGCATAAGCACACACCCCCTGCTCTGCCTTCACATGCATCAGCACCACTGAGCATTCTGGAGAGCTCTTCCTCTGTGAAACGCCGAGGGTTTCCAGCTAACTACCCCCTCAGAGACACAGGAACAGACTTCACAGGTGGGAGAACATAGGCGGGAGCCCCATGAGAAAACTAAGAGAAGGCGAGAGAGGTTTAGGTAGGAGAGAGAGAGAGAGAGAGGGGGAGAGAGAGAGAGAGAGAAACTCTGAGAGAGAGAGAGAGAGAGAGAGAGAGAGAGAGAGAGAGAGAGATCTCTGTCGAAGGCTGCCATAGTCGGAATAATACATAATCAGGGGTGCCCCTGTGAAAGCGTCTTACTCTGCTCAGTCTGTTTGATGTTCACTTTAATGTCTTTGTCTCTGAGGTCTTGGGGAGGTTGTACAGTCTTTGCTGTCTCTGAGGTCTTGGGGAGGTTGTACGGTCTTTGCTGTTTCTGAGGTCTTGGGGAGGTTGTAAAGTCTTTGCTGTCTCTGAGGTCTTGGGGAGGTTGTACAGTCTTTGCTGTCTCTGAGGTCTTGGGGAGGTTGTACGGTCTTTGCTGTCTCTGAGGTCTTGGGGAGGTTGTACAGTCTTTCCTGTCTCTGAGGTCTTGGGGAGGTTGTACAGTCTTTGCTGTCTCTGAGGTCTTGGGGAGGTTGTACGGTCTTTGCTGTCTCTCAGGTCTTGGGGAGGTTGTACAGTCTTTGCTGTCTCTGAGGTCTTGGGGAGGTTGTACGGTCTTTGCTGTCTCTCAGGTCTTGGGGAGGTTGTACAGTCTTTGCTGTCTTTGAGGTCTTGGGGAGGTTGCAGGTTCTTTCACAAATTCTACATAATTGATTCAAGCCATGGCTGCATAGACGATTGGTGACGTTAAACACAATGTACTTAAAGATTGTATCAGTTGTCACTCATTGCATTACAAAGTCTTGCCTGGTGTAATCGGGCTGAACAGCTAGATCACAACAGGAGTCAGACTGTATCCATAACACAGCTGCCAACGGGGAACTACTTGGCTGAATCCCCACCTAGCTGCAACTCCAGGAACACTCAAATATTTGAAAGGATTTCAAAAAGAGATTTGACACAGGTTTACTCCATAGCGTATAATACTTCTCAAAATAGTCGTTTCCATGCTATTTCAAACCAGTATCCCGGGTGTGTGTGTTCTTGGTTGATTATCAGGACCAGAGGACAGCATAGAGATGTGCTTTGATACGGCATGGAGCCGGACATGGGGACTGTCTGGCCAACTGTCACGCAAAGTGCCGGAAGGAATTCTGCTTCTCGGCCTCTTCCAGGCTGGGGACCCTGTATTCCAGGGAGGGGGGGATCTGGTGCATTAAGCCTGGATGGGCTGATAAAGACAGATAAAGGGACTGAACTGGCATCGCATTTTTCACAGTCAACCGCCTCAGGCTGGGGAAGACAGGCGTGCTGGAATGACGGTGGTTCTCTCTGGAGAAGATCTGACCCGTCACATGCAGCCTCTGGTGGAAGGCTGGTTCTGAGATGCACGTGAGCAGTCAGTCAGGATGTCTCCAGAACGGAGGTTAATTTAAGATTAAGGATAAGGTTCCCTGAAGCTCTGCTGTGAGATGATTATACCTGACCCTCACGCTAATGCTTTACTGCTCTGCTTCTACGGGATCCGATTTCATCACCTTTAACCTCAGCTGAGATCAATGTTATCAATATCATAATCATTGTATGAAATTGTAAATCATTTTTGATGGCGCTCATTGGGTTTTGGTGGCGCAGACCCTATCATCTACAACACAACCAACTACATGACAACCATCATCTGATCATCATCAGACGTCCCTGTCCTACGTCAAGGAAAGGCGGGTGTTTTGGAAAGTCTCAAAGGCCTCGCGTACAGAGAATCTCTTTCAATTTGTTCATCCCTGAATTGCCTGCAACAGGCATCTCCAGCTGTAAGAACAGAAGCCCATGGCCTTAAAAACCCCCTTCCAGAACAGCCAATGAATCACTCATCCAAATCATGTTTTTACCGACCATCTCATTGTTAAAGAATAGCTGATCCTATAGCAGCCAGATGCATCTTATGTCTTGCACTCTAATGTAACAACCTGGCATACAATGATATATTGGGACCACAGACACACACACACACACAAACACACAAACAGACAAACACACACAACTGCACTGAGAGGAAAAAACGACGACCTACCCACAACTCCCTGCCAAACGTAAACGGGCAAAGCCTGTAAGTGGCGTGCCGGCTCGTTGGGAAACTGTGCAGTTTAGTATCTAAATTTTACAACACCTGTGAGGGGTGACGGCATCTTTACAACTCCACCGGCCGGAGCAGCTGGGTAGGCTTCCTACTCTCCGTCTACACAAAAGAAGATGGATCCCAAAAGGATGCTTGTACACCTCTCCTGATGGCACTAAAGGCATCCGTTTTAGTGACCGAAGAGGAAATGATCGCTGTTTGCCCGTTAACGTTATTTACAGCAACCAACAACATCTCCTCCTCTTCCTCCTGGATATTATCCGCCCCTAGTACATTAATAAAATCATCAGCGGCCACTGCCTCCTCCACCAAAACATTGAATAACTGCTTTCTGCATAGCAATTTTCAGTTAATGTTTTTGACGTATGACGGTTGATCAGCTCTCAGAATGAACATAGCGTTAAGCTCAGCGTTGTGTGAGTGAGCGCTCTAAGCGTGAGCGTTCAGTTACTTAACGCACCCAATAGCTAATGACAGGGTGTTAGAACTCAATGTTCCATTCCACTATTATGAAACAAGTCAAGTAAACCAAATATATCATCTTAGCTAAATGAGCTCAAATAACCAGTAGTTGCAAGTAGATTGACCTTAACACTATTCCAATCAATCACACTTTCCTTTGAATTTACTTTCCCCTGCCAAATATGCTCTTTTGTTCAGGGCAAGGCTGATGGATAATTACAGCAGCTGGATAATCCAGCCTGCTGTGTCGGGGGACTGGCTTTCATTAGGAGCGATCTCCCCCTCCCATTAGGCAGATAATCATTTTTTCGGGCCGCCAATTAATTCCACTGCGAACCCAGCCAGGACGAGGTGTAACTGTCCACCGAGGACCCAGCCAGGACGAGGTGTGGCTGTCCACCGGGGACCCAGCCAGGACGAGGTGTAACTGTCCACCGGGGACCCAGCCAGGACCAGGTGTGGCCGTCCACCAGGGACACAGCCAGGGCGAGGTGTGGCCGTCCACCGGGGACCCAGCCAGGACCAGGTGTAACTGTCCACCGGGGACCCAGCCAGGACGAGGTGTTGCTGTCCACCGGGGACCCAGCCAGGACGAGGTGTGGCCATCCCATGGCAAGGCTCTCTAATGGAAGACGGGTTAGAAGGAATCATAGAATTAAAGATGTTTTTTACAAGTCGGTCTTTACTCTCTGAAGATGCTTACCTTGAGTGTGGCGCTGTGGGGAAGAGCCAGGCTGACGATATTGATGTTATGTTAAACTGTGAGAGGAGCGTTTTATGCGATCTGGCAGACGCCCAGCCCTCTGCAGGCTTGGTCTCCAGCAATTACCGCCATATTTATTGTGTTTTGGACAGGAATGCAAAATCAAGCGTCCTTGTGTGTGTGGGTTTGTACTGTATGTTGTGGTGGTGCGCTGGATAATCCAAACATACAGAAAGCATTCTGCTCACAGCCAAGCTGGATAATCCAAACATACAGAAAGCATTCTGCTCACAGCCAAGATGGATAATCCAAACATACAGAAAGCATTCTGCTCACAGCCAAGCTGGATAATCCAAATATACAGAAAGCATTCTGTTCACAGCCAAGCTGGATAATCCAAACAATCAGAAAGCATTCTGCTCACAGCCAAGATGGATAATCCAAACATACAGAAAGCATTCTGCTCACAGCCAAGCTGGATAATCCAAACATACAGAAAGCATTCTGTTCACAGCCAAGATGGATAATCCAAACATACAGAAAGCATTCTGTTCACAGCCAAGATGGAATATCCAAACATACAGAAAGAATTCTGTTGACAGCCAAGATGGATAATCCAAACATCCTCTGACTCTGTTCCTGTGCTCTGTAAATGTTCTTAGCAATAGACAAACATCTTCCAGGATCTTGCTCCATCGTCTCGTTGAGGGAGGTCAGGGAAGAATTTTTACAGCTCACTTTTCTGGCTGGGTGATACTGTTTTTGTGCTTCCCTCTGGAATATGTAGGGGTGGGACCTATGTCCACCCTCGCATTGCTCTCTGGAAAGCACATTATGTTGCCTCTGTGTATGAAATGCGCTATACAAATAAAGTTTGATTGATTGATATACACTGATGGAGTCAGAGTTCCCCTGGAGAAACGCTGTTCTATAATACAGAACATTCCAGAAATCCAATACCAGCATCATTGTGACTGATGCCCAGTACTCAATCAAGGCATTTGTCAATGGGATTTTGTCTGCCTTCAGTTTTCTTTGATAACATTGTATAGAGTGAAAGTGATTTATTTGGTTGACTTTGTCAGACAAATAACGGGAGTCTTAAAGGAGGCTTTCTGCTGTCCCTATCAATCCATCAGGTTGAACAGTAGGGCTGGGTTTAAAAAATCAATTCATCGATTCTGAATCGATTCTGAATCAAATCATTCAGAATCGATTCATGAATCCCAAAATGGATCTTTTATTTCATGAATGAATGAATAAATTAAGGTATGAAAAGTTCATTCATTCATTCAATGATTCATTCATTTTTGGAAATCAGTATCGATACCCAGCCCTAGTATTGATGTGTTGCATAACTTGGCAGTCATGTAATGCAGATTATCAACCTTATCTCTGTAAACTACCCTGTGACGAACGGCGGGCCAAGCCAGTGAAGACGGGCGTCACACACAATGTATTAAGGTCGTCAAAGCTTTTGCGAGGGTACACAGGAAGTGCGTGTGTTGTATATTCATAGCATGATCGACTGCGGACACATTATACAGTACATCCTGGCGTTGTATTAATTCTTCCACTTAGCCTGACGGAGGGTGATGATGGCCGGTGAGAAGAGTTAATGCTGCGTGATCTCGCTGACTTACTTCTGACCTTATCCACCAATTAGTGAAATGTGCTGATACGGCTCTTATAATGTGCGTCATGTGACTGACTTTAGTCTAATTAACTTTACATTCATATAGGGTTGATCAGCTTTAACAGTAATGTGTGTTAACGCTGCATCTCCTGGCTGAGCCATACTAAGAACACATGAACAGAAACAATGTTCCCCCCAGGGATGCTTCTCCCGGGTGTAGCAATGGCTAGCAGCTAGCAGCCTCAGTGGTGGGCTAGCCGCTAGCAGCCTTAGTGGTGGGCTAGCAGCCTTAGTGGTGGGCTAGCAGCCTCAGTGGTGGGCTAGCCGCTAGCAGCCTTAGTGGTGGCTAAGTGCAGGAGGATGACAGGGCCAGACTCCACCGTCACAAGCCCTCAGGCTGCTGGAAAATATGGAAAATGCCAATTGAGTCTTCAATAAACAACGTCATGCCACTGCTAAAAAGCAATCATTTTCTACGATGAATTCCGTTACCATTCGAAAAATGCTGAGACACAAGTCACAGACCTTTCAAAAGCCAACAACCGACATCCTACCATCAAAATCAGACTGAAGAACATTCTGTTTCAAAGATGTCAAAACATGTTTTATATTTGTTATGATTCCATGTTAATTTGTCTCCTGAATCACGGCCTACGCTGGGCAGCTTTCCTGGCTGCCTCTCCTGCTTTGTGCTGTAGGTCTGCGGCGGCGTCGGCCAACGCTCAATCACTCAACACAACGTCTCCATCACAGTAACGCGCTGTCAGTGTCTGTCTGGCAGCAGCGTTGACTCCTTGTTGTGGCTGCATGACAAACCAGTCTGGCTCAGATACTGGCAGGACCCCCCACAGGGACACGAGAGGACGCTGAGAACCGCTGCAGTCATCAACATCCAATGTGCATCCAGCCTCTAGATATATGTACATTGGGTAAATAGGAGTAAATATGAGGCAATCTGCCGATTAGTTAGACGTGTAAATAAATAAAGCAAGGCAAAATATCCTAATTTCCCCTGAGGAAACGTGAGGTTGTGATCAGATGTGAGGGAACGTGGGGTGAATTCCTCGCCGAATGGTTTCTTCATGCTACTTAAATCAGCATCTATTAATGCAAATCACAGACCAGACCTTTTACAAAGAACATTATCCATGTGTTACAGTTTTATTTCGTTTTTTTTATTATACTATTTAGCCAGGTTAAGTCTCATTGAGATTAAAAATCTATTTTACAAGAGTCCTGGCCAAGAAATCAGCATATAAAACTATCAGCTATCAGCTGTATTTCCATATCAAGGTTCATTTGCATTCTTCCACCATTGGTTTAAATGAACTGCTAGAGATTGACTGAAATAGTGTGTATAAGAGTGTGTATAAGAGTATGTATAAGAGTGTGGATAAGAGTGTGGATAAGAGTGATCACATGATATACCCAGGCGTTTATGCAGGAGCTATTCCCGTCACATCGCCATAATTGAACGCTGTGATTGATCTTGGAACAGGCTTCACCAAGGGCACAGTACAGAACATGCCACTAGATATGTTTCATAAATCCATAAATTCATTAATCCGCCCTATAGCCCCAGTTTCTGGTCGTGTCATTTATATAATCCTTTTATAGATCCAGACCGTACTCAGGGACGAGATGGAATATAAGTGAAGGCTTATTCAAACTTAAATATGCATTTCCGTAGCCCACAGAGTTATGCTAATATTGATGTACCCAAATCCACAGCCGCTGGAAGCTAGCTTCTCTACCAGATAATGTTTAGCTTTAACGGTCAAAAATAGACTGGTAAATGTTGGATGCTGGTGACCATTAACATTATGAAAAAAACAGTTTGGGATCTGCAATTCAGTGTAACTGATGCAGATTGAAGCAGAGTGTGGAAGGGGTCACCTTGATGAGAAGATGCGCTGCTTGGCTCTGACTCCACATTAGATGGAGGGAGAAACTTTCGCTGGATCTGCGTAATGAGGAGACCACGGTCTACCAATCAGTCTAAAAGCCTGAAGAGAACTGCCATTTCACAAACAGGTATTTTAACTACGGGATATCTAAATCTAATCTACAAATGGACAGAAACAGTGGTTTCTTTGACAAAAAATGTCACATATGCATTGTAGCTACGCTATATCAAATCAAATCAAATCAAACTTTATTTGTATTGCTCATTTCATACACAGAGGCAACACAATGGGATTTACAGAGAGCAAAGATGCCGGTGAGGACAGTGTGGAGCCTGTCTGTCTGATCATGCTGCTGTCTGTCTGTCTGATCATGCTGCTGCCTGTCTGTCTGATCATGCTGCTGTCTGTCTGTCTGATCATGCTGCTGTCTGTCTGTCTGATCATGCTGCTGCCTGTCTGTCTGATCATGCTGCTGCCTGTCTGTCTGATCATGCTGCTGCCTGTCTGTCTGATCATGCTGCTGTCTGTCTGTCTGATCATGGTGCTGCCTGTCTGTCTGTCTGATCATGCTGCTGTCTGTCTGTCTGATCATGCTGCTGCCTGTCTGTCTGATCATGCTGCTGTCTGTCTGTCTGATCATGCTGCTGCCTGTCTGTCTGATCATGCTGCTGCCTGCCTGTCTGATCATGCTGCTGCCTGTCTGTCTGATCATGCTGCTGTCTGTCTGTCTGATCATGCTGCTGCCTGTCTGTCTGATCATGCTGCTGCCTGTCTGTCTGTCTGATCATGCTGCTGCCTGCCTGTCTGTCTGATCATGCTGCTGCCTGTCTGTCTGATCATGCTGCTGCCTGTCTGTCTGATCATGCTGCTGCCTGTCTGTCTGATCATGCTGCTGCCTGTCTGTCTGTCTGATCATCGTGTTGCCTGTCTGTCTGATCTGTAGAAGCTACAGTAGAAGGTACAGTAGACGCTACAGTAGACGGTACAGTAGAAGGTACAGTAGAAGCTACAGTAGAGACTACAGTAGAAGGTACAGTAGAGACTACAGTAGAAGGTACAGTAGACGCTACAGTAGAAGGTACAGTAGAAGGTACAGTAGAAGGTACAGTAGAAGCTACAGTAGAAGGTACAGTAGAGACTACAGTAGAGACTACAGTAGAAGGTACAGTAGAAGGTACAGTAGAAGCTATAGTAGAAGGTACAGTAGAAGCTACAGTAGAAGGTACAGTAGAAGGTACAGTAGAGACTACAGTAGAAGGTACAGTAGAGACTACAGTAGAAGGTACAGTAGACGCTACAGTAGACGCTACAGTAGACGGTACAGTAGAAGGTACAGTAGAAGCTACAGTAGAGACTACAGTAGAAGGTACAGTAGAGACTACAGTAGAAGGTACAGTAGAAGGTACAGTAGAAGGTACAGTAGAGGCTACAGTAGAAGGTACAGTAGAGGCTACAGTAGAAGGTACAGTAGAAGGTACAGTAGAGGCTATAGTAGTTGAGGCAGGCAGGCGCTGCTCAGACGGCGGTTGAGTGTCTGGGACGTTACTCAGCTCAACGTGAGGTTTCTCCGTCACACACAGGCCTGGTCAGTCCCTCCGACTCGCTCATTAACATGCGGCGCTCCGCGCTCAACCCCAACGCCATCAATCATACCCGGCCCACACGAT